>NC_058197.1:19745505-20081453 GCF_907165205.1 Coccinella septempunctata
ATTACCCATGTTTTTTTTTGTCCCAAGGCTTCTGGGTAACATACCAAACACCTACGCCTTCACAAAGGCTTTGGCTGAATCCTTGGTATGCGATGAAATGGACAATTTACCGGTAGTGGTCTTAAGACCTTCAATAGTACTGCCCATTTGGTTGGAACCTTTACCTGGATGGACTGACAACATCAATGGACCTACTGGTCTTTTGATTGGAGCTGGTAAAGGTGTTATAAGGACCATGTGGTGTAAAGGAGATGGCTATGCCGACTACGTGCCAGTGGATATCGCTGTTAACTGCATGCTTGCCAGTACCTACGACTGCGTTTACTTCAAGTGAGTCCCTCATCATATAAATCACTCAGATTCTGAAAAATGTGGATAATTTCCAGGCAAAGAAGAATTTACAACGTGACAAGTTCGTCCGAATACAAAATTTCCTACGAAGAGATCATAAACATAGGTAGAAGAATCGTGGAGACTAAGATACCCCTAAACGGAGTCGCCTGGTACCCCGGTGGGTCGATGAAGAGGAACAGAACCTACCACAGAATCTGCTTCTTCCTTTACCACATCATCCCAGCCATCTTTGTCGACGCCCTTCTGGTTTTACTGGGTTACAAGCCAGTGTGAGTATTTTCCTCAAATTCCAGGAAATTTCGAGAAATTTTCAACCATCATTTGTCCGTTCCGAATTGAATTTTGGGAGAATCATCGATTCAGATCTGGTGATCGTTTATATTGTGACAGGCAAAGCTTTGAGCTTTGAATAACTGTTCCCAACTCTTCAAGTGTCAATTTTGCGACGTTGCATTTTCTCGAATTTTCCCGGATTCTCCTGAATTATATTTTCGCAGGTTGATGAGGGTGCAGAGACGTATCGCCAAAGGTTTCGAGGTGTTTGAGTACTACGCGAACAACCAGTGGGACTTCCACAACGAAGACTCCCTGGAAGCGAGGAAACTGTTGAATCCCACGGAAAAGAAGAAATACAAACTAGACGGAGACGGCATGAATTACGAGGAGTACTTCACGAATTGCGTACACGCTGCCAGATTGTACATTTTGAACGAAACTGATGATCAGTTGCCAGCTGCTAGGAGACACATGAGGGTGTAAGTGATTTTTTCGAAATTTGAAGTTTTGATGTACTGAATGTTGTTTTTTTTTCAGGATGTGGTTCGTCGATAGAATATGCAAGACTTTGATCCTGTGTGGCTTCATGTACCTGTTTTATAAATATCTTCTTCTGCCTATTTTTGGATGATATCGTTGTTTCATTATGCTACATAGTTTTATGTTGTTAGATCGAATTTTTTATACATGTTATTGAATTTTATACAAGCAATTCATGTGACTGTTGAAAAATTATTTAGATTTATATGTAATTTAGTATTCAATAAAAATTTAGTAACTAATACTTGTGTTCTTTCCTTAATCCCTTATACAACCATAAAAATCAAAAAAATCTTCAATCAATTCAGATTTACATCTAACAGACCATAAAAGTGATTCATCTTGAACCTACGAAATTTAGAATAACAATTTTCGTACAACCCATGTACGTATATGCGTGATTTCGAGGATAATTAGAAAAAACGCACATGGAGCTGCGCATAATATTCATAGCAATGAATAATAATTATGGCTATTTGAGATATTCCATGGACTTAATGGGTTTTCTCATTACGTTTGCTCGAATTCAATTACTTATATGGAATTAGTGTTGTTTAACGACTTTGAAGAATAAAGTCTAGGAATTATTTACGACATGGCGAATAATTCTTATCTCCGAATAGATTATCTGAATTGAAGGTGAAAAACATTTCATTTTATTGAGAAAGGAAGATATCAATCCAATTATTACAAATTTAAGTTTTGGCGGATGCGCTCATGAATTATTAGGGACTAGGCCTGAAAAATTCTGTTTCTGATTTTCTCGGATAATGAGTTTATAGCTCAAACATCAAAGACCAAGTGGTATTTATACAATGGCTCAAATATTCCATAGAAATTAGGATGGATCTGTCATCTTTCTTCATTCACAAAAAGATGATGAGAAGTGATTTTATAAGGGGTTGGAATAGCCTAGGCTTGAAAGCGATCTATATTTAAAAGAATTCAGAGAAAAAGCTAGATCAATTGTCGAAAGTTGTGATATTCTTTCGTTCATTAAAAAAATGATAACCAAAATTATGTGTATCGGCGCATCCACCATAATTGTGTATAGCAAGTGAATAATTTCATCCTTGCTTGGTTTCAATTTGTTTTTTTATAGTCCCTAAATGGTTCTGTTAGTTTAAAATTCTACAGCTCTCCAGAAAATCCGCTAGAAACTTCACATTTCCAAAAATAACGTTATATCTCACGTATAAATTCTTACAGACTTGTAAGGGTTTCCGAAATATTGTTTCGTAATATCACTAAAGATCTTAACCTTATATGTTTGCAGTAATAAATCTTTTTTTGCACCAGCGTTTTGCACATTGATTTAATTCATGAACCTATATTTTATTCCGAAGCGTTTAATGTCATTTTTAACGCTTTGTTGAACATCTCTAATGCTAGAATTGGTGGAATTATCGATACAAAATACGCAAAAAATAGAAATATTACTGCAATAAGGATATGACGTACTGGATGAAAAAATTAGTAATCCACGATATATACCCTTGTAAGAATTGTCTCCGGCACAAACCTTCTTCAAAGAGCAGTGAAATAATAGATTTTTTAAAATTTTCTTGTCGTGAGTGAGTGCCTCTTTCAATTTCCATGAAAATGTCCAACGATTTAACGATGGAACACCCTGATAGAATTGCAGAATTTTTCGAGGAAAAAGTGGTTTTAATCACCGGTGCTACAGGATTTATTGGTAAAGTTCTTCTGGAAAAACTATTGAGGGCATGTCCTAGAGTCAAAAACGTTATCGTCTTAGTCAGGCCCAAGAAAGGAAAGAGTCCTAGACGAAGAATGGAGGAAATTTTGAGCGGTCCAGTGAGTTTATTACAGGTGTTCCTCAAGGATGCATTCAAGGGTTTCTTTTGTAGCTCTTCAATAGTCTGAGGGACAAACATGGTCCAGAACACCTGAAGAAGGTTAAAACCATCAACGGAGATGTCCTCAAGAAGGACTTGGATATAAGCACAGAAGAAAAGGTTTGGTTGTATGAGGAGGTACAAGTCGTCTTCCATTGCGCTGCCACTGTAAGGTTTGACGAGTGTTTAAGAACAGCCGTTCTTCTGAACGTCAGAGGTACCCAACAGATGCTGGAGTTGGCCAAGGGTATGAGGAACTTGCAGGTTGGTTAAGGTTACACGAAAATTCGAAGGATCAATTTTTTTCATCAACTCCAATCGCAGGTTTTCCAATATATTTCCACGGCGTATTGTCATATGGAAGAGGCGGAGCTTTTCGAGAAGGTGTACGATCCACCAGCAGACCCTCACAAAATCATCAAAATTTGCGAGTGGCTTAGGAAGGAAGAAATAGATTTGTTAGCTCCCAGGTGAGTTTTCAGAAAACCAAGCTGGCTGCTTCCAGAAAAGTTGTTCATCGTTTCTTTCAGGTTATTGGGGAATTGTCCAAATGCATATGCTTACACCAAGGCTCTGGCAGAAGCTTTGGTGGCAGAGCAAATGGAGAACCTTCCAGTGCAAATCCTCAGGCCATCTGTTGGTGAGTTTGCCCAATCTCCTCAAGTTGTATGTGTACTGTATTGTTTTGTCTTGAAGTGGTCCCAATTTGGAAAGAACCAATACCAGGATGGACAGACAACTTGAATGGACCCTCTGGTCTTCTCCTAGGTGCAGGAAAGGGGGTCCTAAGGACCATATACCTCAAGGGAAACGCATGTGCAGACTACATTTCAGTAGATTTGGTCGCCAACGCTTTGCTTTTCTTCGCCTTCTTAACCAGCCTCAACGTGTAAGAATTTACCATCAATCAAACAAATCCAGTCAATCAAACCAATTCTTTCAGGAACAAAAGGGTTTACCACGTAACCACCAACAAAGAAGTAAGAGTCACATACGATGATCTCATAAATAGATCGAAGGAAATAATGCTGTCCAAGATACCCTTACCAGGGGCAGTTTGGTACCCTGGTGGCTCTACTAAAAGGTCCAAATTGTACAATAAATTGTGCATATTTCTGTATCACACAGTGCCTGCCATCTTGGTTGATACCCTGTTGTATGTGATAGGATATGAACCCGTGTAAGTAGTAGAACATATAGGAAAGACCACAAAGTTACGTAGTTGCCACTCCTCTAATTTTTTTTTAGATTGATGAGGGTGCAAAGACGCATCAATAGAGGGTTCGAGGTACTAGGATACTACGCCAACAACCAGTGGACCTTCAACAACCAACAATTGACCGAATTGAGAACCTTGATGAATCCCACGGAGAAGAAGATCTACAAGCTGGACCTTGAGGGTTTCAACTTCGACGAATATTTGTACAATGCCGTTCTTTCTGTTAGGAGGTATTTACTGAATGAACCGGACGAAACTATACCCGCCTCAAAGAGGCATATGTTGATGTGAGTGTTTTTGGAGAATTCGAAGATGAAATTCTAATTTTTTTCTTTGCAGATTGTGGGCTCTGGATAGAGGCTGCAAGATCTTTCTTAGTTACGCATTAATGTATCTGTTGTACACACAAGTATTCCTACGTTTCTTTCATTGATTTGTTTCATTGTTTTGTCAAATTTTGTTTATTATATACTATATTTTAGAAAATTGTTTTTTTTTATTCTACTTGAATCGTTTTTGTTGGTTTTATGATCGATTTTGGATCATGGACAGTTTTACTCTCATGTTGTGGCCTTCTTTTTCCAAATGGTTGATAAAATAAGACATTCATCCCAATTTTTTAAATAGATCAAGTCGAAATTAAAACTTCAGACTTTCCCTCTGTTAAATTCAAGTTGATTGTATGTGTTTAATTGAAATGAGGATCAATAAACTCAGGTCAGATGCACAAAAATATGCACACCCGATAACGATACGAGAAAAGAGTAATAACAATAATTTGAAATATTTCCATTTTGCCATCGTAAAAACGCATTCGACAAAATTTAATTATAGCCACATTTATATGCTCCAATGCGCACAAAAGTGAACGAACCAAATTCACCCGAAAAAAAAATTTGTACCAAAAGAGTATGACGCTATAAACTGGCACTGAGTTCAATAGTCGATGATATTGGGTAGTAGGCTGGTAGTAGGTATAAATATGAGGGTGATCTTTTCATTTTATCGTTCTCTTCTGAAACTCCACGAAAGCCATTCCAATCTTCGAATTCTCCCATCAGATTTGTTTTTATCAGGGTGAGATTCATCCCGTCCAAATTCCAACCTTCCACATTAAAAACTTTTTTCCAGATGTCTGCAGATAACACAGATAGGATCGAACAATTCTTCGAGGGAAAAACAGTTCTCGTGACCGGTGCGACAGGATTTTTGGGCAAGGTCATCATCGAAAAACTTCTAAGGGCATGCCCTAAAGTGAAGCAAGTGGTAGCTTTGGTACGGACCAAGAAAGGAAAGAATCCTGAGCAGCGAATGGAGGAAATCTTAAATGGCCCTGTGAGTCCATAACTGGTGTACCTCAGGGGTGCATCTTAGTCCCATCATTCTTCTTACACATTAAGGTTGACCTCTAAAACCATCAATATTTCTAGCTCTTCGAGACTTTAAGGAAGAAATGGGGTCCAGATCATTTGAACAAGGTTGTAGCTATCGAAGGGGACATTACCAAGAGGAATTTGAACCTTTGCTCGGAAGACAAGGCTTGGTTATGCGAGGAAGTTGAGATTGTGTTCCATTGTGCTGCCACAGTCAGATTTGATCAACCTTTGAAAACTGCGGTACTGATAAACGTGAAGGGAACCAAGCAAATACTGGACCTTGCCAAAGGAATGAGGAACTTGCAGGTAAGTTCGATGAAGAAATGTTCACTCAGCCATACACCATTAAATTTTGGTATTCCACAGGTGTTTCAACACATATCAACCGCCTATTGTCATTTGGAAGAGAAAAAACTCCTGGAGAAAGCCTACGAACCACCAGCAAACCCACATCATATCCTGAAGCTATGCGAATTGTTGAGAGATGAAGAGATTGAGTTTATAACACCAAGGTAGGTTGGAACATGTACAAAACTTGTCAGGGTTTTATTTGGTCGTGTTTCTCAGGTTGTTAGGGAGGATCCCGAACACTTACGCTTACACCAAAGCCCTCGCTGAAGCTTTGGTGTTGGAGGAGATGGATAAAGTTCCAGCACTCATCATTAGGCCTTCTGTTGGTGAGTATATCATTGTCTTGGTGCTACTGGGTTGCATCGATGTTTTTACAGTGGTCCCAATTTGGAAAGAACCAATTCCTGGATGGACTGACAACTTAAATGGGCCTGCAGGGCTTCTGATTGGGGCTGGTAAAGGGGTGATAAGGACGATGTACATCAAAGAAAACTCCTTCAGCGACTATATCCCTGTGGATGTTGTAGCTAATGCAATCTTGACCCTAACCTTCCTCAGCACCCTAAACACGTGAGTAGAGTCAAGTCCAAATTGAATTGAGAGACACAGTGTGGAGTTTTAGGTCTCAGAGGATATACCACATCACCAGCAATGAAGACGTCAGAGTATCATACGATGAAATAATAAATATGGGGAGAAAAATCGTTGAAACCATAATACCACTACCTGGCGTGGCCTGGTACCCTGGAGGCTCCATAAAAAGATCGAAATTCTACAACAACCTCAGTTTCCTGCTTTTCCAATGGATACCAGCACTACTAGTCGATACAATCTTGTTCGTTTTGGGCTTTGAACCAGTGTAAGTATCGAGGATTGTTCAGAATTTCCTAATAAACAATTTGGTGCGACTTTTAAGTACGAGCGACCAATATTGAAAGAGTTGCGACGTTGCCATTCTAGTTGGGATCAGTGAATTCGAGGATTTTTTCCCCTAGGTTGATGAGGGTGCAGAGGAGGATAGCTAAAGGTTGTGAGGTCATGGAGTACTACGCGAACAACGAATGGATATTTAGCAATCAAAGGACGAAAGAAAAAAGGACCCTGCTCAACTTAACAGAGAGGAAAAAGTATAAATTGGACTGTGATGGCTTCGACTATGAGGAATACTTTACGAATTGCGTGTTATGCGCTAGGAGATACATTCTCAATGAACCAGATGAGAATATTCCGGCTGCGAAAAGACATATGTTCGTGTAAGTATACAGGGTGATAAGATATGATCTTTTGTAACTGGGATTTTTTTCAGGATGTGGTTGGTCGATAGGACTTGCAAGGTTTTGATTCTATTCGCAACCATTTACTCGTTATACAAACATTTGTATCTACGTATTTTAAAGTGATTCAATTTATTTATACCTCAATAAAGTTTGAACCAATAATTGTTCTCTGTTATTCGAAAATTTCCTCAGAAATTAGCTGAAAAGAACTGAGATCCAACACGTGTTCTCTCCTCTGTCAAGGAAGAACTTTGAGACGTCAGCGTAGATGAAAATTAGATCGAACATCGAGCAAAAAAATTGAAGTTTGTACCTACACTCGTTTTTTCAACAGTCAACAATGGTAATGTACCAGGATATCGACGTAGTTTGAATTTTTTAACCGTCTTCTGTACATAGATGGGTACTCATTGAGATACATTAAGATCAGCTCTAAATAAACCTATTTTTATCGACCAAAGATATAAGTAGGTAATTATCGATCGAAAAAAATTGTTTATGGAATGATAGAATGAGGATTTATAATTTGACACCTACATAAACCAGTTTTTTCCGCAATATACACAAAAATACCGGAATATTTTCGTATAGAGAAAATCGAGACTTTCATACTTTCAATTTTCCATTCCTCGAACAATCGATGAAATATCGATCAGAAATCTGCAACTCATTTCCTATTCTCCTCGAGTTTAATTGGGTGAATTTTTATAGATAACCCGTTCAGGAATGTATCGGAAGAGAACACATAATGACCATAAGAAAAGGTATCTATATTAATTGATAGAAGAAAGCTAGCATTAGCTCGGAATACCCGAATAGAAATTAACGATATTTCTTCAGAAAATTTTGTCGAAATCAGGTATTAATTTGAATATTTCGGATGTTTGGAATTACGCAACGAAATTGTCAATTTGTGCTGAACTATGATCTTGTACTACATGAAGATGTGAAAGTTATACCTACACAAGAAAGATTTGAATTCAAAGTGATTCAGAAGATATTTAAATCTCTCTAATCCTTTAGAAAAGACTCTGTATACATCGATAGCTTAAAAACGTTGAAAAACTAAACTATATCGTTCTCCTTTCAAAATATAACATACAATATATAGTATAAAAGAAAATGGGGCAGATATTTCGAAAACAAGTTTATATTTCAACGAAGTATAGTATATATAGGTAAAGATTAATGATTAACATGGAAAACATCATTTCTTTCTTTGAAAACTACGAGACCTTCACTCAAACGAAAAAAAATGAGAAAAACTGGGTATATAGATACCAACCATTCCACCGAAAGATAAAGCATGTTTGCTATCTTCAAGGCTTAATGTTTACACCTCCAATAAATTCGAATAACAATAGTCTTCAATCCAAAGGCAAGAATCTTTGCTTTCCCAATAGCAGTGGGTCAAGTTTGAATTAGATTGACAATAAGAGGATTCTTGAGTACGGTGTATCAACCATAAAAAAAGTCGATTGTTACCAGAAGACTACTTTAAGAACCAATAAAATAATAGTTTTCATTTAGTCCCATGACTATGGTTTATAGTTCATCAAAGAAAAATAATTGGATTCGTTTATTGCCTCTGCGTTGTATCTAAGTAATATTTTTCTCTGAGCTATTGACGCAATATGCAATCATTGAGAGAAATGATTACTTCTGGGTTTATGCTACTAAAGATGAGGAAAATAATAGTCATTTTGTTAAACGAATCTAATCAAACTTACACACAGTCGATGCAAACATTAATTACAAGAGGTTAATTATAAGTATTAATACTGCGAATTTTGGTGTTTTCAACGTTTGAAATTGCAAATTTTGAAATACTTTTATGGTTGTTGAACAAAACAGATGGTGTTTCATTTGAGTTTTTATTAGGTACACTGTGACCTAAAAAATAACGGGTTCATTTGGGGATTTTCTTCTCGAAATAAGTCCAAAGACCATTTTGCCCTGAAATCGATGAATTCGGAGATGGAGACTTTAATGCTTGGCCAAGCGCGAAACATACAAGGTTACTATGTTTTATTTAACGCGTTATTTTCGAATTTCTTCCAGTTTCCAAGCTGGACTATTGGATGTATTAATTACAGATTGCCGTGCTATCGAATTCCTTGTTTTTCGACGTATTAAAATGTCAAATTACGAGCGATATTACGAGCGAATATAAATTATAGGCGGACATTTGGATCTGAATATTAGAAGGCTTTCAATGGACCAAAAAATTTATTATCAAATCGATAAGGACTTTCCTTCTTGAAACTGACCCAAAAAATCTATTTTCTACACGAAAAATGTGTATTTGAGAGTCTAGATTTGAAGGATTGACGCTTTGGAAACTGTTCATCATGTTTCAAGCATTTTTTTTTTAACTTGTCGAGTTTTCGTGTTGAAGTATTGAGGTTATTGAATTCAGTGTTTTCTGCAAGTTCAATATATGAAATTTCAAGGAATCAATCGTTGAATATATAAGTATTTTCGAAAAAACAGTTCAAGATAACTTTTATATAGCTGATTATAAAGAAAGCACAAGTTTTAATCAATTTGCTGTGAGATAATTCAAAAATAACCCATGAAAATTCTTCTCCGTGGAAAATAATAAAAGAATTATGTAGGCAACGAAGTTTATGGGTATTTAAGAGCTTAAATTTGGAGGTTCAATGTCTGGAGACACCTAGAGAGAAATTAAAACGGATTTTGTTCAAGTTTTCCAAAATATCGATGTGTTTTCAAGTTAAATTAGACGGTTTTATAGATTCTTTGAACAAATTCGAACCATTTTCGGTCTTTTTTCGAAAAAAAAAACTTGGATCGTCAAAATCAGAATCCACCGTAAGAAAAAAGTTAATATTCCCCTTAATGATAATGATGATACTCATCATGGTCGATATAAGATTGACCAAGCGTTGAACAAGTCTAGTCGTCACTTGGTATTCGAAGTAGAAAGTGGTACCAGATCGAGGTTCTGTGCGGTTGACTCCAGAGTCGATAAGTGTTTTGTTTTTCGGTGGATTTCGGGAAAATTTGAAAGGTTAGTGGACCGAAATTTGACGCATAGGCACACGAAAAATTTTGATTTTCTTTCGAAAAATTTATCGTAAAAAAACGTTTAAATTATTTGACAAATTAATAATTTATTGAAACTTCCTCACCTATTTAATCAACCACCCTGAAATTTTAACAATGAAATACCTGATCCTTTGGATTTTCATTACACTTCAATTTAAGATTTTAATTCTCAATGTTAACTCTTTATTTCAAAAAAAATATGAACGATGAAGATTTCATTCATTTATGGAAAACTTACAGTAGATTCAAATTTTTTCAAATAATCCAGGCTCGTAGATTATGTAAGTTTAGGCAAATATGAAGTGACGTCTTTTTTACTCAGCAAAAAACTGCCAAAATACCCAAACATTTGCACTTTTTGCAATATCTACTAACCAAGAATTTCTATGAACGTCAATAGACTAGAGATTATAAGAGACATGTAGGGAAAAAACTTGGTCCTTCTTAAGACCTAGGAAAAAGTTTCTTTGCATTTACTCCTTCGACAAATACCATCTTCACTGGTAGCTTCAACCACCCATTTCAAGACCATATTTGCCGCAAGAAATGCTGCTCTGGTCCGCCGAAA
Source organism: Coccinella septempunctata (assembly GCF_907165205.1). Taxonomy (NCBI): domain Eukaryota; kingdom Metazoa; phylum Arthropoda; class Insecta; order Coleoptera; family Coccinellidae; genus Coccinella; species Coccinella septempunctata. Next base: position 19,756,398 of record NC_058197.1, read on the forward strand.
CCAGAACTTGTGAAACAATCTCTTACATAATTGACCGTCAGAGGTCTTATACTTTCAAATCTCGAGAAAGAAAGCATAACAGAAGATATTATGTACATGTTTAAAGCGCCGAAATTCTCTTGAAACAATTAATTCACTTCCTCAAGCGATTACTCGTTTTTTTCCAACGATCAGGACGTAGAAAACAGTTCTTGATTTATTCATATAAGCTCCGAGATCACAATAAATGATCATTGTCGAAACCGGAAACGTTTAGGTTGGGTAGAACTCCGTTAGGTGAAAGGAAATTCGACGCAAAATGATTAAACATTTTTTCCCCCTCAATTTCAAATAATCCAGTTTCGGTTGGCCCTACTGACACCTGTCATTCTCCGGACCAATCAGACTTCAATATCGGATCCTGGAGCGTCCCTATTGGCCCACAGATGACATTTCAGCAGGTTCGCCAACACTAAATGATCCTAACCATGTCGAAACGTTTACCTTTTGAACTTAGCGTCGTGTGAACGTTTTTTTTTTTTGGTATTTACTTCGAACTAATGCGTGAATCTCGTGTTTGTGCGTAAACTTTTTAACGGTTAATCATTAGGGCGATTATCAAGAGAAATTTCTCTTTTTCTTCAGGACAACAGCGAGATGACAAAGCCTGCCGATATAGAAAAAATGCCGGACCGCATAGCGGAGATGTTTACCGGGAAGACAGTCTTCATAACAGGAGGATCTGGTTTTCTTGGGAAAGTCCTGATAGAGAAGTTGCTGAGATGTTGCGGCGGGGTCAAGAAGATCTACATCCTCATCAGGAACAAGAAGGGCAAGACGCCGAATGAGAGGATTCAAGACATCTTCAACAATGCTGTGAGTAGCAACATCCTTTGTTTATATTGTTTTTCTGTGTGGAATGCAGTACCAGAAAAAACAATAAATTCATTTGCGATGACCGCATCATTCGGATCTCCATCAAAGACGTTAGAAGTAAAACTATACGCAGGTTGTGAAAGGTTTTTTAATGTCAAGTTTATTACCTACACGAACGCGGGTTTACGTAATAACGTAAAGCGGAGAATTTGGGCTAAAATTTCGGAGAAAACTAGGTCGTTTCACTCGATGAGATGTACAAGGTGCGTGAAATAAGATATGGACGCATATATGTTATGGTTATAATGGGAATCCATAAAATTCTTCATCGTTGATGATGATGACATATTAGTTTGGTCATCCTTGAATTTGAAGCTCTGGGAAAGTTGAAGATTCATAATTAGTTTGAGCAAAACAAACCCTAATAAAGATAGCCCGTTGATGCAAAACGATCATTTAATTGATATCATCTTTCTGGAAATTTTTCTATAATCACAGTGCGAGTAATTTTTCTCTCATTAAAACTAACCGTAGATGGATATGTGATACATATTCTGAAGGAGCAACTCTTCTACTTAAAAATCTGAAGATTTTATGGAGCTCGATGTAGCCGTTCGGTCTTGACAATCATTTAAGTGATTCCATCTTTTGGAAATTTTTCGATAGTCACCGTGCGAGTAATTTTTCTCTCAATAAAAATAACCGTATATGGAAATATGATACATATTCTTAAAGAGCAACTCCTCTAGTTAAAAATCTGAAGAATTTATAGAGCTCGATGCAGCCGTTAAGTCTTGACAATCATTTAAGTGATTCCATCTTTTTGGACATTTTTCTAAAGTCACCGTGCGAGTAATTTTTCTCTCAATAAAAATAACTGTAGATGGAAATGTGATACATATTCTGAAAGAGCAACCCTCCTAGTTATAAATCTGTAAATTTTATAGAGCTCGATGCAGCCGTTAAGTCTTGACAATCATTTAAGTGATTCCATCTTTTTGGACATTTTTCTAAAGTCACCGTGCGAGTAATTTTTCTCTCAATAAAAATAACTGTAGATGCAAATGTGATACATATTCTGAAAGAGCATCTCTTCTAGTTGAAAATCTGAAGAATTTATAGAGCTCGATGCAGTTGTTCGGTCTTGACGATCATTTAAGTGATTCCATCTTTTTTGAAATTTTTCGATAGTCACCATTTAGGATACCTGGATACATTTCAATACTATTCATTCACACCCTATGTACAGGATGAATCGAAAATACCGAGCAATCATTCTAGGGGTGGTAAAAACTCATCAACGCCATTTTTTCCAGTTGTTCGATACCTTGAGGGCCAAGAATCCAGATGCGTTCCAGAAATGCCAAGCGATAGCTGGCGACGTGACAGAAGTCGACCTTGGCATCTCCTCCGAGGACAGGAAGACTCTGCAAGAAGAAGTCGAGTTCTTCTATCACTCAGCTGCGACCACCAGGTTCGACGATACCATGAAGTACGCCGTTACCATGAACACCAGGGGTACCAAATTCGCCCTGGATCTGGCCCATCAGTGCAAGAAGTTGAAGGTAATTTTCACCAGAATTGAATATGGGTAAAACAAGCGATTTTTTTCGGTAAAAGGCTTTAGGATATACCTTTTGAAAGACATTCAATATTTCCATGTAATTTGACGCATTGAGGTACCCAGTTTAGCGATGTCCGATCGGAAAATGTTATGAGCGAAACCATTATTGTTAATAAACCGTCAAGGTTAGGTCAGGTACGCCAGCCAGTTCATTTCTTACGCAAGGTAGCTGATTATTGGTCTGCTCAACGTTGCAAAAGACTACCATTCATCTAACCTTCCAGCGTTTAAAGTCGCCAGACATAACAACCAGTAACTCTGCATCGAAAACATTCGAGATTCTAAGAACTGGGTTCCAAGGAGAAACAAAATATGGTCTGAGAGAAAGTTAATCAAAGATTCTTCAGTCAGAGAATCTCATCCATCAAAAAGAGTGTTGAAACGCATTCAAGACCAAAATTAGATTGGAAAAGACCCACGAAATCCAACCCTTACAAACATTAATCAAACCTGGGTCTCTGAAAACATTGAAAAAAAACCCAAATTAACCTCAAGTATTTCCCTCAGTGCTTCATCCACGTATCCACCGCCTATGTTAACCCTCTCCAAGACGTCCTCGATGAGAAATACTACCCCCCGCCAGCAAACCCCTACGAGGTCCTCAACAGCATCAACTGGATCAAAGAAGACGCAATGGGAAACTTCACCAAACAGTAAACAACCTCTAAATCCACCCAAATTCAAAATTTCTCAAAAACCGTTTTTCGCAGACTTCTTGGGGACATCCCCAACACTTACACCTTCACCAAGGCCCTTGCCGAGGCTCTAGTCTACGACCAGATGGAGAAACTACCCGCTATAGTGGTCAGACCATCAGTTGGTAAGTGAGAGGTGCCTCAAGGCCCATTTCTAAGCCCCTCAAATTCACCGAAACGTTTTTGTAGTTATCCCAATTTACAAGGATCCCTTGCCCGGGTGGTGCAACAATTTGCAAGGCCCAATGGGTCTGTTCGTGGGAGCTGGTAAGGGCATCATCAGGAGCATGTACATGGACAGCAAATCTTACGCTGATATGGTCCCGGCTGACATTTGCGTCAACGGTATGCTTTGCGCCACTTGGTACCACGTCAACGTTGAGAAGTAAGTCTGATGGTTGCCAAGATTTTCCCAATTTTACCCAATTGTTTGTTTCAGGAAACAACGCTTCTTCAACCTGACCAGTACCTCGGACTATCAGTTCTCCTGGGAGGAGATCATAGAGATGGGTAAAAAGATCGTGTATACCAGGATGCCCTTCAACCAATGCGTCTGGTACCCCGGAGGCTCCATGAAGAAGTCTAGGATACACCACGCCATCTGTTTCTACCTGTTCCAGATCATCCCAGCACTATTCATTGATCTTCTCCTGCTCATTTTAGGTTATAAACCAGTGTGAGTACAACTTTATCCCTCGAAATACTGACACTCATCAATACCCATCGGAAAAACGCAATTTTCATCCAAATTTAGAACTTTTCCGACCCAAGAATGGACCCCTGCGGGACACCATTCAAGGTTAACCGTGAATAATCCGAAATTTCGGTGGGTCTTTCTCGAGAACCTTGCGTAAACACCAAATTAGTCGATCTAAATTATCGTCACCTTGTTTTTCTTCACTAATAGTCATCCGTATCAATTTTTTTTACTTTTTAGATTGTATGGGATCCAGAGGAGGATAGAGAAAGGACAGGAGATGTTCGAATATTACACTTCAAGGGCGTGGAACTTCACGAATGACAAGATGAAGATAGCCAGGGATTTGATGAATAAAAGGGAGAGGTCAACTTATATCCTGGACGGGGAGGGGTTGGATCTCATGGATTATTTTGAGCAGTGTATACACACCGTGAGGTTGACGATCTTGAAGGAAACCGATGATATGTTACCAGCAGCCAGGAGGAACATGAAGATGTTAGTATAAATTGTATACTATTGTATTGGATGTTTTATAATAAATTTTTTTTTCAGACTTTGGGCATTGGATAAGATCTGTAAAGGTCTGTTCTTCTACTTCCTCTTCTTGTACACATATAGAGGACTGTCAGCGTTAATTCACTGATTTTCAGAAGATGATGTGTTTTTTTTATTTTATGTTCAAATGTTGAGTTATTTTTTATCATTTGCTCAAGCCTGTTATACATTTACGTTTAAGTATTGTGTATTTTTAAGAGAGGAGAGTGTACCTTATATTTTATATTAAAAAAGACTTAAACAAGTGTTCTCACAGTTACTTATTTACCCTTGTGTTGTTTTAAACTGCAAATGATAATATTTACTCATTGGATATCAATTTTTAGAGTTTTCTGTTGTTTTGTTCTAATAAAATTTATGTCTTTTGCCAGAGAAATATGTGAGTTTTGTGTTCAATAAATAGTTTCTAACTGTGAATCTGGTTTCATTTTACAAACTTTTCTCTTGACCCATTTTAGTTGTATAACAAAACCCACAAACATTCGGAAATGAAGGAATTGTGTCCAACTGTATACTCATGACAAATTTCATCGATTCGAAACAAAGCAAGATGCATAATTCACCTCGATTGCAAAATGTACATACATAGCCGAATAAAAGCATCATTTATAGATTCAAATGTTGTTTTTCGCATATATTTATTTCACATGCAGGTTTCTCAAACTGTCGACTGTTTTCAGATGAAAATATTTGCTATTGAATAATGCGAACAATGGGGACAACATGTATTAATGTAAAGAGGAAAAATCCACCCAAAAACAATATTGTTTATGTTTTCAAGCGACTGTATATGAGGGGAACTAGGAAGATATGCTTCCTTTTATTTAATTAATCATTTCAAATGAAATACTTACTGAAAAAAAAAGAAATAATATGGAATTACTATTATATATTGAAATTTTAATGAATTACGAGAATTTACGTTAAAATTCTGAGGATACACAAATTTCATTCAAATAGAACAAGAAATTGAGTTAATATATGCTCGCTCAATTTGGGGAATGACCTTAAAGGTCCCAAATATGTTCCATTTGAATAAAATTAGCAGAGTCTGACCTACAAAGTCTATCGCACAGATAAATCGATATAAGTTCGTTAAAAAATGAGTCACAATTTCCATTATTTCCATCGAAAATACACAGGCTATAACAATCTGAGAAAACTGTGAAGTTGACAATGAATTTTCATTTAACCTGGTCAACTAGCAATAAAGATCTTGGTTGAGTAAAAAAATTAAGAACATCATTTTTCTTCGATCATTAAATTCCTGAGAGATCAAAATCAAAGAATGTATCGTTGAATTCTACAAGTTTAATCCTAGTTGGTAGCTCATTTTTCAAAACATGCTCACGTAGTTTTTAAAAACTGCATAGACTTCACCATACCGAAAATCCAGTAGATAAAAAACACAATCAATTTTACCGGCCCTTATCTGTCAACCTTCTTGAACGAAAACTATTAAGTAGCGGTGCGATAAAATTGTAAAATTATTGCACAAACATTAGGTTTATCAAAAATGTCGCAGTCGTTTTCCAACGCTGAACTGCATCGTATGTGAGAATAAATTTCGGACATTCTGTATATCTGTATAGGTCAAGTAATTGAAAACAATTAAAATATACGATTGTTCCATTGTTTTTTCACTGGTATGTAGAACGGATTTTTTTTTAAATAGGCTACACCTTCGGTCCTCAACTCTTCATTCCACAAGCGCAATGGTTGAAGTCATAGGCAGTGTCCAACATCTGTACAAATACGCTGTGGATGATCTGGCGGGTAAGTTCCTAAGCAAAATTCTATTCTGAAACTGCCTTTCTTGAAGATTTTCAAATTTTTAAGCAATCGCATGTTTCGAGCTTTTTAACACTCCTCAGGTGAAACATATAAAATAATCACGTTTCCAATGGAAACGATTCTCATTTTATTCGGGATGTTTTTGGGTCATCCATTATTACAATATTCCAAAATAAACGACGAAAATTTCAGGTAATTTCTTCGAATATCCATTCATAGAAATGAATGGGTCATCGAACAGATCCTTGGGGAACTCCTTCTTCTCTAATTCAATCCTTCTTCCGTAGATTTGAGAACAAACGATTACTTGTTCGCTGCATCGCCATGGAGACCTATAGGAATCTTCCTTATTTATCTTCTGGTAGTGAAGAAGATACTACCAGATTTCATGAGGAAGAGGGAGGCAATGAAAATCGACTCTCTGATCCTCTTTTACAACTTCACCCAGATCACTTTCAATGGATACCTGTTGTACAAGGTGAGTCATAAACGATATACGATTGTATTCAACATACTACATTTTTTTCTAGGTTATTCCGTTGACATTCAAAATGTCACCATTCTGTTCCCCAGTTGATTATTCGGATAATCCAGATTCGAGGCTTCAACTGGACCTGTGCTACCTCTACTACATACTTAAGATATACGATTTGTTGGACACTGTAAGTGTATAGGACTTTGTCTTCAGTTCGAAATGTAATCGTGGTTCTCTTAGGTTTTCTTCATTCTGAGAAAGAAGGATAGGCAAGTTACCTTCCTCCATATTTACCACCATGGGATGATGGTCACTTTTCCATGGCTGGCACTCAGATACGTGCCTGGTGGTAACACTTTGTTCGTAGGGGTTTGCAACACCATCGTCCACATCGTTATGTACTTTTACTATGGGGTCTCTTTATGGAATTCTGGTACTAAGAAAAGTCTTTGGTGGAAGAAGCATCTGACTCAGTTACAACTGGTAGGTATACTATACTTGGTCCAGGTTTGGAATTCAAAATATAAAGGAACAAGTCTGCAGGAACCTGCAGAGTAGAGGTTCACTTTTAAGCTAACAGATGGTGCTGGCGGAGAGAATATCTCTGAACCATCCAACAGTCTGTCGATGGATTTTTTCTAGTAATCGATCTTGTTTCCACAGATTCAATTCGTCCTGCTTACGGTCATGGCTTTTAGCGTGGTTTTCCATCCCAACTGTAGCTTTCCAAAGGCTCTGACTGCGGTAGGGTTAGCACAGAATCTTTATATCACATATCTTTTCGGCACGTTTTACTACAAGACGTATATCGTCCCCTCAAAAATGACACATGTTGAAGACAAGAAGATAGACTGAGCGTCACATTTTTTTCAGTGATATATAGGTTAATTAGGTTTTTGTTTATTATTATCGAGAGATTATTATGTTTGTAGTTGGATTATGTGACTTTAAAAACTGATTTCAATGAAATTAAAAGTATTTATTTTATATGACTTGCTTTATTTTGATATCGAATGACTCAAAACTTTCATTCAGTAGTTTCCTGTTGCAAACAGATATAAAATAGGATAAGTAGAGCTTCAAGTTTGAAAATTTAAAGGAATAAGGTCAAAATGTTATTATGTCATCTTAAAAACAACTCTCAATGATTCATTCACAAAACCCCTCTGCTTGCCTACGTCTCCGCCACTGCCATTTTTATACATTCTATTCTGAATTGGGTATGCAACACATCATACTGACAATTAGTTGAGATAACCTCCCATAGATCGCGTCACAGCTACCTGAGCTGTCAAACCACTTAACCTCCAAATTTTCAGTTTGTTTTGTTTGTGGAAAAAGAAAGTAAAGTTGTCTTTTTTGCTGTAAACGACGATAAACGCTAGAAAAATTCGAGAAAATGAACGGCATCTTGGATAGGAGCAAATACGAATATGGAAATCAAAGTAAAAGGTGGCAGAGGGAAGATGTTCTTCGTAAAACCGGAATGTCGGTCGGTAAAGTGGACGTTATGTACTACAACAGGACTATGAGAAACGACGCTTCCCTAGTGCCCCCGATAAGACAGACAGCCTCGATATTCAAGCAACCTGTGACCATCCACAAGACGCAGGAGAGCAAAGTGAAGTCTGATTTCAAAAATGGTAACCAGGAGAAGCCGAAACAACTCATGTGGGAGAAAAGGTAAATTATTGAAATTTTCCCAATTTCTAGTTTCGTCAACAACGAAATATTTTCAGACTGGAAGGTATGAGAGCCTGTGATATAGACGGAACAGAGTTCGTCACTATGGACCTTCTTAAAGGCCTGAAACCGGTAGGTCCAAACGTATCAGAAGAAACAATGATACAGAGTGTTGCTACAGCTTTACACGTATCCGCCCAACCAGTTACTGGACAAAGTGGTCCCAAAGTCCTCTTAGAGAAGGATCCCGGAGCCTACATAGACCCTAAACAACCCCTAGTTCAAGCCGTTAGTATAACGGACGAAGATATCAAAAGACAGGAAGAAAAAGTTATTGAAGCTAGAAGAAAGTTACAAGAAGCTCTGAAAATGTGAATTTGTATGTTTTCAAACTGTATGCGTGTATATATTTATTTCGTGTTGACTTTTATGGAGTAGTGGATATGGTTTTAATAAATAATCGCTTTTTGTGTAAAATTAACTTTATTTTGTTCAGTTGAGTGACGTTTCCCATGATTTCCGGATGCTTTCTTCGTCTTGGTAGTATTCTTTGAGTTCCCTATATCTCTCGATGGTTTTCTCGTTCAATTCTTGGAATGATGGAAGATCCCCACCGTAATCACACGGTAAGCACTTTTTCGGTATGTGATTCTTGGAGAACTCCTCCAGGTTTGTATTATTTGGATGGAGATGTAACTGGAAAAGACGGTGTTGATTCATTTGAACTTTATGAATGTAATACTCACCATTTTATACAATTCAGGTTTCATAAATGGCTTGATCATAAACAAAATTTTATCCACGAGGTAAATAGTGTTAAGGACATGGATCTCTTTCATGTTTAAAGGCATTGCGTCTTGGAGATATTCAATTAATCTCTTCATCGAACCCAATTTGAAACGAGTCAAATGCATCAATCCAGCCTGTAACAGAGTGGAAAATTCAAGTATAATCGAAGGATTTTCTGTGAAAACTCACCCCTCTAGCGTCCACCACAACTTTCAAACCAGTGGGGGGACTCTTTGTGTTCAAACTGATATCGACAAGCATAAAACATAATTTCGCTATCGGATCAAAGTGAAAGTGTTTGTAACTGGTGTCGTTGAGTCTGAACATATGAACTACTGAGTCATCATCTGTTCGTACTGGCATGGATGCATGATAGCTGGAAAAAAAAATTGTCCAGCTTTTTTTTGTAATCTTATCAGATTTTCTCCATGAAATGTTTCATGAACTGATTGGGATTTTTCTCTAGGCGTGAAACACCCTGTATATTGACTCACATGGTATTCGTTGCTATCTTCAATTCTTCTGAGTCGACGTCGCAATCGTTGAATACTTCAGGAGATTTTTTCTTACATAGGAAATAGTTCATCAGTGCTTTTTTGGTATTGTCAACGTCCCTTCTGCAAGCTATAACAAACGTTGCTATCATCTCGTCAGAGACAACCGGAAGACTAACTGTGAGCATCCACAGTCTTACTTCGGTCACCTCATCTTGGGAAACCTTCTTGTCTTTGATGACATCAGAAAGGGTGAAAGCGTATTTTGGTAGAGCCATCTGGATTGAAAATGCAATTAAAATAATTTTTGAAAGAGAATGAAAAACTTACAGTTGCAGGAGAATTTTTCTAAATATCGATGCGGAAAAATTTAAAAATTCCTGAATGAAATGCGTCAGAGTTAGGTAAAAATCACTTTGCTTCTGAAACGTTCCAGTTCAATAATCATTTTATGAAAGTGTAAATTAATAATTCATAGGGTTACATGAGAACAATACATAAGACCTCTAGTAAAAGTGAATGATATGAGGTGTATTTATCAATAAATTAACATGACTTGAACCGATTCTTCCAGTACTATTTCGACTGTTACTGTAATCTTTTATCAGTTGACAATGTTTGATCTCTTTTATGACCTTTCGTCTATAGTAACTTCGACGATTATTTCTCTTATAACCGATTTTGAATGAGGACATTCTATAAATTGAAAATCTCAACATTTTTATTAGTTTTCCCCCTTTCTTTTCATTCGTTGAATCGACGCAGCCTGTATATATGGAAACGGACGAAACTATCCAAGGAATCTAATTATCCACATTTGTAACTGCTTCAGTTAAGAATGCTCAAGCACCTTTCGATCTTTTATGTAATATTCGTATGTAAAGAGTTACACAATATATCCAAACCACTTTCTTTGCTTCCTAATGATAATGTGACATACTTACCATTAGTTCTTTCTTTCGTTGAATAGAACACCGTCAGAAATCACACAGGGGGAGGAAAATGAACAGTTTTTAATTGGCCCAACCCCCAAAAAATAAGGGGGCTAAACAAACCCCAAAAAACTTTTCATCGTGAAGATGCAGAATTTTTTGCGTCAATATAAATGTTACAAAAAAGTTCAGAAGTGATACAAAAATGTTGTGCCACTTATCGAAAGGGTTGTAGTTTTAAATTAAGGATTGCTGCCATCTCATTTCATCGATTCATTATCGAAAAAATTTAAAATAATGTATCAGATCTTTTGTGTCCGACTTTGAACGTTACACGTTGGTTGAACAACAAGAGGTCATGTAGAAAGTGTTGCACAACTCTATAGCAAACATTAAAAGTATCTTCCTACATTCTGATGCATTTCCTCCTTGAGAAATGGCATTTCTGCTGACTGTATTTCATACAATAAGTGATAATTGATATTTTGTACCAATTAGAGTTTTCGAACTTGCATATATTTGTCAAACACCCTCTGTATATCCGCTGGCAAATTGCAGCAAACTTTTATGCGTTCGAACAAGTGTTATTAAATTTTACACCCAATTCCCGTGGTATGTGATGTGACGAAATATCTAATTTCGAGCGATCGTCGATATTTTATCGCACTTTTTTCCACTTGCAACAACATCAAACCAATAATTATTCCGACCTTGAGGTGCCAAGGAAATTGCCAAAACTCAGCCGCGGTTTCTCCATTTCCCAACCCGTACCTAAAAAAAAAATGATTGATCTATACTTTGTACACCTCTCTTATTGTTGATCTGAATACGTTAAATACCATTTTTTACGCTTATTTTCCGTGGAGAGAAACGCGTCAATGATGATTTTCCCTGTTTACAACCTTGTTTTTGTCGCCGATGATTATACGGAATGAAAACCTTTCATCGACTGGAATTATTTTTCGTTTAATGGTGCTCCTGGAAATCGGTATTGAAAACATACGTGCGTAAGTGTATTCTACCTAGAAAAAATGATAATTAACGTGGGATGAACCGACACAACTTTCATACACCTAATTAACTGAATTATCCCATTTGCAGATGGTTTTTTCAGTTCGGATCTGATGCAAAACAAGATGTACAGGGCGAAAATCCAACAAGAGGTTTCCGAAACAACTTAAATCTCTTAACACACGAAAGAAAATGGAAAATTCCGCCAACTACCCCTTTAAAAACAGTTTTTCTTCGAGCCACATATGATGTGCTGTAGCACATTGTCGCCAAAAACGACTAGAAGACAGAGAGTGTGGCTGTGAGAGTATTGGACTGGCCTACTTGTTTCCCAGACCTATTTCCCGCAGAATTTCATTGATTACGGTGGAAAGAACAGAGGAAAATCATTGACATGAAATCTTGATACAAAAAAACGGATATTTCGTCTTTAAAGTTGAGATAAAATTGTACATTTCTGAGATTTCGTGAGGTTTTTATCGAATTTCGGCCATACTGTAACACCAAACCTAATTTTCCCCATGAATACCGGGTGATTCCATACGAATTCGTTGCGTGGTGTCTATAAACGCTGACGACGAAGCGCATAACATCAATTTCGTCAATTTTTCCGAGGAATACCCCCACAACCCGAGCCCCCTACTGCTCCTACTTTCCATTTCGACAGAATCATATTGGCAAAGAACCACGCCACCATCATGGACAGTATCTGAGAGATTGCTAGTCGTCAAACTGTACCAGTTTGCGCGTTGAAAATTCGCGTGAGCAAATAAATAAATAATTTCGCGAGGTGAAGTGAATCTCTGGAAGGGCAAGATGCCGGTACAGGTCACAACCTCCAAGATGCACCCCTTCATCGACGGCCTCAAGAAGCTGCCCGATAGGAAGAAGGAGCTGCAGAGGGTTAGGGCATGGTGAGTGCAAATTTTGGATAATTAGGGTTGAAAAATTGCATTCAGAAGTTCCAAGAGATCTACGTGAATCGTTGTGGATTTTTTATGGATTCGAAGTTGGAATTTAGAGAATCTTTGGGCCGAGTCAGGTTGAGGTGTAGCGATAACGTCAAAACTAGTTTATTTTCAAGGTTTTCACCTCTGAGACACACAAAAAATTCGACATTTGAAGCTGTGAGAACCAAATTCTGAATAACATTACTTGAAAACTACCTGAACAAAACTCTGGCGTTATGCAAAGATTAATTAACGATAGTTGTACGTTCCAGACTGATACAGTGAGATTATATGACCCCTCAATTTATTTTATGCCTCAAAATTGTTTATGACTGTCCTGGAAGGTCAAAATTTCGGAATTAACCTAAACTTTCAGAACTCCACAATCGAAACTAACAAAAGAAGGAATCAACGTGCTAAATCCCCCATTTGAACTGTTTATTTTGCCCCCTTATCTTCATTTTTCAGGCTTCTGACCCAACCCCATCTCCCGGACATCTCAGACGAGTACATCTTCCTGTTCCTCCACTCCTGCTTCTACTCCGTGGACAGGACCAAGGTTTGCATCGAGAACTACTTCACCATCAGGAGTACCTCACCCTTACTTTTCGCCGGCAGGAACGTCTACGACCCCAAGCTACAAGCGATGCTGAGACTAGCGTAAGTAAACCCGAAGATGACCTAATCGTTCAGAAACGCGGGGATGATAAACAGTGCTCACACTGATATTTTCTCCTCTTTATTCTCTACTTTTTTGTCTTCGGATCTGTTAGAAATCTAGAACGAAGCAATTGCTACAGGGTAAAAAATCAAACGTCACTTTCTTGCTAACCTTTTCTTCATCGTCTTCATTCAAGTGTTTCCAGCCAGTATTCTTAATTGTCAACTTTCCACTTTCGATCTCAATAAGAATAATGCTTATAATAGATACTTTCCTATCGCTATCGTATACGATTTGTTCGATTGGATGAATTGAAAAATGTCGAATGTGAAGATGTACATATTTATGACAGTACGGAAGTTAAGCATTAAGTTATGTTGTTCCAGGAGGATAATCTATAAATAATACTCGATGTGGCGAAATATTCTATATGAACAGAGGCGATTTCACTCCAAGGTTCTTGAGTGAAGAAGATTGGAAGCATTTTACAGTTCGACGAACTACTATTGTTTTAGTTGTTCTATATTTTGGTTCTTTATCGTAAATGAATTAAATCGAACGAGAAAAAAATAAAATAAAGGAAAAAACTAGCTTGTCGCCCTTGTTCAATTCATAAGCGTTCACCCATCCAGTCAATCGACACGTCCAAAGCTGCTTTTGGTTCTCTTTCAAAATTTAGGAGATTTATATAATTTTTGGAGCATTTCGAGTCCCCAGGAATCACAGACAATTGGTACAACTACCTCTATTGAAAGATAAGCTGAATCATGAAACTCCTTTATTCAAAACAATTCATTTCCCAGGCCCCAAGGGCTTCTTGGCATTCCTACATCTAGACGCGGGCTTCCTGCAACTGAACCTATTCTTGCACTCGTCAAAGTTGCACCTGTTGATGGCAGCCGCGCTGACCGGTTTCTTGTGCGGCGCGCCCCTCTTCAGATCCTCGCTGGTGATGGGACAACCCGGATCTTCCTCCTTGGGGCACTCCCAGGTGTGCCACTTGCGGGCAATCTCATCGGGCGCCCTCTCGTCGTAGTCCCAGTCCAGCGGCAAGGGGTACATGGCGTCCGCCTTCTCGTTGTAGTTCTTCTTCTTGGTCGGGCAAGATCTTCTGTCTTCCTCGCATCTGGACTTCCAGGACAGGGCCGTTTTATCGGTGGATTTCAGCCGGATCTGCTGGAAGTCCACGCCTGGAAAGAGGGGGATTCCCCAAGGGTCTGATTCTGGCCAACGGGAATTCTTCGATCTCGGAAATGAGGGGAAGGAGGAAGCAGATTCAGTTAGGAACTAGACAACATAGCAACCAAGAACGGTTCTCAAGAAGTTAGTAACTGGATAGAGAATCTTCTTCTATCCCCAAGGTTTCTATGTTGGTTCTTTCCAACTAACCTATACCTACTCACCTTTGATTTCCAAATTGTCCAGCTTGTTCGTAACGTCCATTGCCTTCTTCCTACCAACTTTATCTTTGGTTTTCCTCGCAATCAAACCAGAGTCGTGCGAAATCCTCCGATGTAACCTTCCACCAGCTCCTGCGTTCTTCTTCCAAGAGCTGGAAACAGGTCTGAGAGCTTTGGTGTCCAAGAGATTCAAATGAGGGACCTTCTGGGTTACTGGACGTGTCAGACCTGGCAAAACGGTCCCGTTCTTGGACGTCTTGGTGCTGTCGGAGTTATCTCCTGGTACCTCTTTTTCGTCATAGATGGAAGCGATGTCCTTGATATTCACCATGCTGTTATCGCTCTTCACCTCGTCTTTTTTGACTTCTTCTTGTTTTTCGAAGTCTATGAGGAGGTTGTTGGTGGTGAGGGCGTGGTAACGTTCACCCAAAGCTGCCGAAGAAGTCGTCTTGGGAAAGCCGTTAACCTCCAGCAGACTGGTGTTGAGGTTATCAGTGGATCCTACTTTTAACCTTGATTTCGACTGTTTTTTCACCCTCTTGTGCCTCTTCTTGGTCTGGCGTTGCGTTTCCGGCGAAACTGTGGTCGTATAACATTTCACCGTCTTATCCAACTTGCTGATTTTCTTCTGCCTCACCACTGGTTCCAACCGTTGCTCTGATATTTCCTCGTAGTTTGAAGTGAGGTCTTTGGTTTCTTTCTCAGGTTCGCACATCAAGGTTTCAACTAAGCTACATCTGGATTCTTCCCCTTTCAACGATTCCTTCTCCAAATTTTCCAGAGTATTCAATGTTAACTTCTCCAGGATGGAATCGTAATTGTCCAACATACGTTTGATGGCTGAATCACACCTAGTTTCCTTCGGTTCGACAATGGTTTGCTCCTCGGTAGGATGCAAGTTAGACGCGCTAAAGTTAACAGATAGGATCTTGCAAGGGTCGTCCAATTCTTGCGCTGTGCCATTGGCGAAGATCACGCTTCCCTTCATGTTCGGCTCAATGGGAATCTTGCTGAACCATCTGGATCTTCTTCGTCTCCTACACTTGGGTTTGTTGGCTACCTTCTTCCTAGCCTTTGTACCATCGTTTTCGGGTATCTTCAGTATATCGTTCAACTTCTTGGTCCTTTCAGATCTGCTCATAACTATCGAAGATGACAGGTTCGTCGCCTCTCTGTCGAGGTAATCGAACAGTAGATCTCTCTGGGTCAGGAAGACTTCGACGGATTCTTTATCCAGCGGTACTTCCGCGTCGAATTCTTCCAGAACCTTTCCTCTAATACGTTCACGCAAATTTTGAACCCCAAACGGTGACGTTTCTCCACTTGACGTGAGCTTGACACACGTCACCGATCTCTTATCTCCTCCGGACCCCAGCTTCCGGCAGGCCAGTCGCAACAGATCTTCGTCTAGGAAACCGCTCGGTTTCATCAGTTTTTTCGACTTTAATTTGGATATCATGTCTCGTATAACGTTCTTCGTTTTTTGACGTTTGGTCTGTGGTTTGGCTGGGTTGCAAGGGTCTAGAGCGCAATCCCTTCCGGTGAAAATGGTCTTTTTCACCTTGGGACAAGTGTTTTTCTTCTGGCAGTCGTTGGTTTCTACCCCTCTGTTTACCTCTCGACATTCTCCACGTGTTTTGAGGTATTTGGTGAGAGCGTTCGGACAGGAGAATTTGGGTTTTGAGCACTGCTGAGACGTACTTGGCATGGAGTCTGGTGGAGGTGGGTTGTAAGTCACCATTTCCTCCTTTAACTTGGTACAGATCTCATCGGGGTTCATGGTGAAGTCTTTGGAAAGGGGAGGTATGTGAATGCATGAAGGCGTTTTGGCTTCGTACGTTTCAGCCACTTTTTCACCGCACTCGTTGGTTCTGATCTTGCATTTGATGGGGACGTTGCCTTTTTTCCTGGAGAAAAAGGAATACGTCCTCGATAAGCCATTTGTTCTCGAGCATTCGGTCTGGAGAAACCCAGGGATCCGTTTTTGGACCAGGGTGAGTTTGCTGACGTTTGACCCTACCACCAAGCTTCTTGTGATGACATTGATTCTCGGGAAATTTAACGATTGTACCTGAAACTATCATCATCATCATCATTGCTGTATCCCGTTGTCTCGAAGAACTGTTTACCAATAGTTTGAATTGATTGAAAGGAATTTTGTTCATGATGCGACAGGAATTTGGATGTGATGAGTGACTTGAGCCATAGAAATACCAAACGAGCATATGTCACTTTGAAATCACAGTCATTCCATAGATTTTCTTCATTTTTCCGGAACGTTTCGTCCAAACGCGTTTTATTCTTCCAGGCATCTGGCTAGACTGCCTAAATTGACACCGGAGGGCTACAGGGTGTTGATGTATTCCCTGAGAGACCCAGATCCCACCAAGATGGTCTTCAATGACGCCGTGAAGGGTTTCTGCATGTACAACGATTGTATAATCTCCGAAGATGGTCTTCAAGAAGGGTAAGTAATGTTTTATAGATTCACACCAAAGTCTTCGTACAGTTCATCAAACTTCTCTTGTCTTGGGGAAAACCAAAGGCTACAGTTCGACGAAGAACCAAAGCGTAAAATCAAGTATGGATAATTAACGACCTGATCGTTATAAAAACTCCACTCTTTGCTTCCTTTTGATCTCGTTACACGGCAATCAAACATAGTCATTACACTAATGAGTCTAGATGCTAATTTCATCAAGTCAAGTGCAATTTTTTTCTCCTAGATACGTGATAATTTTCGATATGAAAGGAGTCTCCATAGGTCATTTGGCGAGAGTCAGCCTGCCGGCTCTACGAACCTTCATGATCTACATACAGGTGAGTGAACATAGGCGTAGCTAGGGTTAGGCGGTAGGTACAGAGTTGCGAAAGAACTATCGTCTATTTTTTGCAGGAAGCACATCCGGCGAGGCTGAAGAGTATACACGTCTTGAACACAGCATCTTGGGTGCATCACGTTATGCGGATTGTCCTACCGATGGTCAAATCTGAAATGCTGAGTCTTTTGAAGTTTCACAAAGGTGAGGATGCGTTTAGAACTCGTGTGTGTCCACCAAACATTTTTGGCTTTTTTTGCTTATCCTGGAAGCAGATACAATGAAACTTTCACATGGCTGCCTTGACTTCTTCACAGAAGTATTCCTTTGGACTTTTTTCGTCGAAAACCTCCTCTAAGTTCAAGCTTCGATGAGTTGTTGTTCATTCTTGATAACCTCTATAAATCCTGGTGAAACTAGAAGCTTATCATATTTTGTTGGCCCTAGGAAACACCCCTGAGGGAATCCCCCTGGAACTACTACCGATGGACTACGGCGGCGAGGCCCCCACCATGCAAGACCTGGACGAAGAGGTCAAGGGAATGGTGGACAAATACGCCTTGTGGCTCAAGGAAACGGAGCTGTTCAAGACGGACGAGTCCAAGAGGATCAAGAAGACCTCTTGGTGGGGCTTCTTGACCGGCAGCAACTCCAAGAGTTCGGAGAACATGGACGAGAAGACGTTCCTCAAGAACTTACAGATAGATTGATTGAAGGGGGTGGAAAAAAAGCCATAAGTCTCATTTTGTACATAGTTGATCATCTTTGTTGCAGTCATTGTTAATATTAAGGAGAGTTCATAGGTCGATTGAATGGTGTATCTGTTTGATTACTTTGTGGAATACGGTTTTTCTCATCTTTATGTGTTGAATATTTGTTAGTTTTTCCGAGTGTGATTAACAAATTTGAACAACTGATGTTTTATTATCTGTACATCTAACCTTAACATAATTACTATCACATATCTCAAAGTTTAACATCAACAACTAAGGTGAGACAATCCAGCTGGGAAAGTTCAAGAATTCGACGTAGGTTTATAATTTTTCCTCAAACTCTCCTCTATCACGTACCACTCGGATCTCCTCTTCATATTCTCTAAAGTGGCCTCGCTCATGGCTCTAACACTGGGCAATTTTCCACCGTAATCGGCTGGAATACAATCAGCCTCCACGCAATTCTCGAAAAAAACGTCCATATCGATGTTAGACTGATGGAAATGCAGCTGGAACAAGAGTAATTGGTGAAGGAGTTCCCCAGGGGCCCCGTTTTGGGCCCATAATATTCAAAAAGATCCGTGAAGAAGGACCATTCGAGTTGTTCAGGTCCTTCTTGATGGACCCTGTAAGTTTGGCTGAAATTGATAGTAAACCTTTTGGTAAAGATCCTTCTTCATCAACGGTTTGAATATCGCTATCAATTTATCCACGAAATAGGCGGAATTCAAGACATGTATAGCCCTGACTTGACAGGGTAACGCCTCCTGGAGTACGTGGAAAAGCAGCTTGAGTGGACCGATCCTGAGCTTGGTCAAGTGCATAATGCTAACCTAAAAATTGAAGATTTTGGTCGACCTCAACATTTTCTTGTTTTGTTTTCTTACTCCAGTCATGTCGAAAACCGCCACTAACCCGTCTGGTGGAGGATTAGCCATCAAGCCAAGCTCCAAGGTCATAAACAAGAGCTTTATGGAAGGTTCAAGGTTGAAGTTCCAGTGCGAGAAGTCGCTCAGCCTTTGGAATATCACCATATAATTGTCCTTCGTTCTTCTCGGTATAACTACGCTCTCACTTGATAATACAGAGAATTTTAAGTGAGGTTAAGGTGTGTAATGACAACTGAGTGACGTATGAAGGAAAGAAGAAAGACCTCTACTCACACTATTTTTGCTTGCTCTAGCATCTCCTTGGAATTGATATTTCTGTTGTTGGTGATGTTCTTACCGTGATACATGTAGTAATAGTAAGACTTAATTGTCGTTTTGGCGTATTCAACGTTGCTATCACAAGCTAAAAGGAAGAGAACGATCTGTTCGTCGGTCGCGTTTGGTAAACTGTTCGACACCAGCCACGTTTTTATCTCCTCGATGTCTTTTCTTTTACATTTTCCATCTTCGATTATATCGTCGGCCTTAAAGTCGAAAGTCAGATTCATCATACTTTCGAGAGTCAGATCCCCTTTGTCACGCCTGAAAATGCAACTTTGGAATTGATCGGAATCCATGCCCAAAACTTTTTATCGAGAAATATCAGGATGAAGTTAAGAAGTTGATTGTCAATATTTAAATTATGGAAATACTTCTATGATCTGAAATCGTTTACCATCTAAAAACTAAAAAAACTGAATTCACCTTTTAATAAAAAATTGGATTAGATGAGGAGTCTTCAATGGCACTAAATTCAAACACCTACTGAATTTTATTCAATGAACCAGTACCTCATGTATCATTTCGATATTTCGCAAATTCCGAATATCCTTGTAGGAACATATAGAACATAAGAAGTACTGAATTTTTATTGTTACGAGAAACGAAAATTGCTTCGAATACAAAGCTCTAAATGTTAAGTGGCTTGTCGTGTATTCAATAAATTCGATTCGACATTGAAGATACAGCGTGCAACACCAATGTTAACAATGCAGCGATTAGTATATCGGTCCAAGTTTTTTAAATTTTAAATATTTAAATCATAGTCTAATTTCTATGGTTCAATCTGTGCTATAGAAAAGCAAACGCATATGAACTTCTCATTTGCTATCCATTTCTGACCTGTTCATGGAATCACAACGAAGCGATTCGATAAAAGTTTTTCAGAATTGCTTGATTAAGATTCGTGCATTTGGAATAGTAGTTTGCATGGAATATATTCTTTGATATATCACTTCTCTTATATAACTTTCGCTGTTTTTATGAACGAAGCATAGAACACATAGCATAGAATTTTTCAGCCTCTGCCAACAATTCATTCTACCAAAAATTCATATTTCCTTCGAAAAATTTAATATTGTTGAACTAGTCTGCCCCTAGCTGTATCATAATAGAACACGAAATGTAAATGGTAACAATAAAAGTTGTAGGCAACCCAACATACATAACTTAGAGAAGAAGAAGAAAATAATAACATTCTGTGGTGGTTCGTAATTGTAGGTTATGTAACATAACCCTAAATTTCTGGTACTTTTCTCGAAAAAAATCGTATAATTGGAATTTTTCAGAATGCAATGCTTAGCGAGAATCACGTCAGGTTTCTTCAGATCACCCTCGTGAGTGTAAATAGTTTCATAACAAGGTTAGAGATGAATATAGGGGGCTATTTTTTCTTTGCCTTTCAGAGCAACCACCAGTACTCTGATTTCTAACCCGATTTTGGAAAGAATTGGTGGAACGTTCGATTTATTCACGAGAAACATTGTGAGAAATCATTTTCCAAGACCGAACGAAACGAGAAGAGTCCGGAGACACGGATTCAAAACCAGGATATCGACACCGACAGGTCGAAGAGTACTCATGAATAGAATACTCAAGGGAAGACATGTCATTAGTCATTAGAATGTTCGAATTCGATAGCAATAAGAAGGGTAATAAAACTATTTGACTTTGTAAAATTATGAAATAGTTTATTTCTACCATAAATTATTTTGCAGTCCTTTCCTAAGGTCAAGAAATCTAAATATCTATCATATAAAATATCACAAATATATCTAGTGTCTCATGTATGAGATTCTTGTAGAATTTTATGTTGAGGAATGAAAGAGATCAAAGAATCCTTATGGATAATTGTTCAAAACTGTCTGAATCCAGTCCAGATGCTTAGCAACATCTGTAAACACCACATATTGGGATGTATCACAAATAATTTTCCCTTGAAATGCCACCCCAACGCTGACTAAGCCTCTTATTTGCCAGACTGTATTTGAACCACTTGTACCCCTTCTGGGAAAGACCATACCACCTCCACTATCCCCATTGCACACCGAGGTTCCTACAAATTCGTTATAAATTACATTTACAAGGACTCTACATTCGGATAACATTACCATTTCTGAAACCTGCACAGAAACTTTTTTCCGAAGTAAATTGCGAGAAAAAATCCCTGTTGGAATATATACATTTAGCGAGAGACACTATTGGCATTTGTGCCTGCATGAGAGTTGTCGTTAAGACTCCATTTTCGTTAAAACCCCATCCAACAACAGTACCTACAATAAGAAAAAAAAAAAGGTAGATTACGATACGTTTGGTCAAGGGTTACATACCAAGTTTTCCCTCCACTTCGTTCAAATCTGTATGCTCATCCCATAGGCAAACAGGTCTCACGTAATTTGTGATTTCGACCGGTTCTACAAGCCTGAGGATAGCTATATCGTTGTAATATCCGGAATAGTTGTATTGTGGATGGATGTATATGTCCCCAACCTCTCTGTCTTGAATTTCAGAGCCAAACTTTCGAAGGTTATACTTTCCTGGAAGATTCGTGGATTATATTGGAATGTTTTAATCATTCTACTTACCTAGATAAGCTAGAATATTTTGGGGATTTATGGGTCTATTTGTTCGTGGCTTTGTGACGCAGTGAGCTGCAGTCAAAATGTGGCTAGTGGAAATCAAAGTACCACCGCATGTGTACATTAACTGGATTCCCTTGGAATGGTAAAGGGCAGTGTGCCAAGGCCACTGACCTGTTGAAGAAACGTTTAAAGCCGTATGAAACCATGGGAATTGAAAATTTACCAGGTTCGGTATCTTGGCCGTAAGAAATCAATGGTCTAGCCTGAGTGGCCACCAATCCACATCTCTGGTTTCTGGGGGCGCTCGGTCTTGTTGATGGATTGGACGGTGGTCTGCTAACAATTGCTGAAAAATCACCAGCGAAGAAGTCGTCATTGTCCTGTGAAGATGCCGATAAGCTGGAAGACCTAACGAAAGGTTTTATCCAACTTTAATGACCTGTGGAAAATTAATACTCTTACCCTTGGTTGTAATTGGTGTTGGCGCTGAACCCATCTGGTTCCCTGGAATGGTACGGATGAAATAAAAACATTTGGAAACCATTTACTTACCTGTTATTCCCATAAGAGGGCTGGTTATCTCCGTTCACATTGTATCCGTTACCATAACCAGTGGAGCCTTGGTTGTACCCATTATCCGGTCCTTCAGGTCTAAAACTGATCACTTCTGCATCCGGATTTATCCTGTCAGGCCTGTTATAGCCATCCAGCTCATGACGATCTGTTGAGCTGGAAGGTCTGCTAGGTCTAGCTACCTCCAAGTCGTCAGTGGAGCTGGAAGGTCTACCATTGATGGGCCTGTTTGGTCTCACTACCTCCAAGTCCTCAGTGAAACTTGAAGGTCTAGCATTGGCATGTGAAGGCCGGTTAGGCGTTACCAACTCCAGGTATTCGGTTGTTGGTCTAGCGTTAGAGTTTGAGGGTCTGTTAGGTCTTTGGACCTCCTGGTTCGTGTTCACAGGTCTGCTCGGCCTCTCTGAAGTGAAACCTAAAGGTCTAGCGTTGGAATTTGGTCTACTAGACGTATCAACGTGGGTAGGTCTAGTTGTAGCCGAAGAACTAGGCCTGCCGTTCGTGTTCGAGGATTTTCGATTGGAGGTGGTAGGTCTTGCGGAATTTCTGACGGTCGTTTGTTCGTCCGTAGCAGAACAAATGCTCCTACCGTTCAGATTTATCTCGCTGACGCTCGGTACATTCCCTCCGGAGTTATATTTCACGAAGAAACGTACGGGGGTCACCGTCCCAGCTTCCAAAACGTAATTGTTGCTCCTTATCAAGAATTCCCGGTTGTTTGTCGTGGCCGCGTCTCCGAAGATGTTCTACAAAAGGCGCAGTTTAAAAACAATTTTGGAAAATGTCGTCGAAACTTACACCAAGCAGTTCCGCTGGTCTGTCCAACGTTATGGTCAGCCAGAGTCCCCTCAGAGACTCCCTGGAACTCAAATTAACAACAGCGTACCATCTATCGTTTTCTGAATTTTTGGGTTCGTAGATCAAGACGTGTGGACATGGCGAAGGTTTTTGCGAACGCACTGTATTTAATGTCAATAGTGTTATGATTGTGGTTAAAAGCATCATTAAGTCGGAGATTGGTCGTTTCTGGAAGATCAAAAGAGAGACAGATGGTAGTAAAATGCAAATTACATTTTATAATGAGTGAACGTTGTGGTTAAGCTCGTGAACAGTTATTTTCTGCGAATGTTGTGGAAGATTTCGGATAATATAGGGTCCATAAATAAAAGTTTCCAAGGCTGCTATTTAATACGAAAGCTATCACAGGTACCTGGATACGAAAGAGGAAAATTTACCATCATTTAAAGGATTTATAAGCAATTACGAAATATTCTTTGTTCAAAAAGTGTTTTATTTGTGTCTTTCATTCAGTAGATCATTAAAATCTAATTTTTACTAGGACTTGACTAAATCGATCTATAATCGCATCAAAATCCCATCAAGAACAAGTCTAATTTTTATTTTTCCCATCGAAACTACGTACTGGAAAAATAATATCAATGAATCTGAAGGTAATATTGTGTTTTGTCAAATATTCAAGCAGCCTTGGAATAATAAAATACAAAATATCAGCTGTATTTCCGAAATTCCTCAAGTAATTTTACTCACCAAAAATAAATTCGAATTTTGAACTTTCAACTCAATTCATCAGATTTACGCGCGTAGGATATTCGAAAAGTATACAAAAGTATTGTATATTTACATTGCAATTGCTATTAGTTTCGGATCTTAACTTCGACGTCCTGTTATTATTGAATTTAATTTGAAAACTGAAGACAACAAGAAGCAATCGTCAAACAGGTTTTGCCATGAGGAATTTCCGTGATATCGAACTTCTGACCGTGGGTAATCGCGGGAAATTTGAATGTGAATATAAAACCGGATTGGTAATGAAGTTATCTGCAATTCGGAATGTGAACCCTGCATTGGGATTGCTTAAGTTCGCCACATCACCAATAGGTGGCGACACATATCAATAATGCCTCAAAAAATAATTTTCTGAAGTAAATCCTAGAAATATTACTTTTTCAGGATAGAAAGAACTTTAAAAACGAGGTTAAAAATATGTTGTGATAGTTTATAATACCCGAATGACTGTGAATTTAAATAATTGATTTTTCAGCACATCGTATCGAGATTAAGATGAAAACATCGAGGTTTCCCATAATTATCTGCATTTCTGCTGAGAAAACAACTTCAAATTGTATATTGTAATATCTAGGCGATTTTATTGTTCGGAGGAATGTGAAAGGGGCCCTGCATTTTTTCCTTTTGTTCAACTTGGCGTAGGAATAAGGCCATCAATAAGGTCATAGAACTCCGGAGAAGTGCGCACGTGATTGGTCGAAAGTTATGAAAGCCGCGTCGTGATTGGCTGTCGGGTTTCTGTGCGATCTAATATCGGATTTACGTTTCCTTTTCAACTCGGGAACAGAACTGCATCATTTGTGGTCTCAACGCCTAAGAGAATAGTCGGTTAATATGAACAAATGCGTAAATTCTCATGTCTGCCTGCACACACAACAGGACAGATATTTAAAATAGTGAATGAGTGATTTACTTTCATGCCATTTCATTAGATACCTATACCAACATCCAGCATAGTGAAACACTATTAGGTTTTGAAAATGGCACTTGTCTGTGATCTCAAAAGGTTTGCATAATTTTTACCGCCAGGACAATTCAAGAAAGACCATCAGCAAGACCCTGAAACATGTTAATATTGACGGTTTGGGATCTAAATCGAGGATCAACGTGAAATTTCCATAATTTCAGATAATCAATGTCAGTCGCGTCACTTTCAGGGCGTTGTTCTGTCCGGCGATAGATATTTCGGCTTACAATTACTCTCGAAATCGTTCGAATGGCCTAATCCAGAAAACCAATTTTGGATTTCTATAGGGCTATCTACTAATTATAGCTGAAATAATTTTCGCGGATAGGCACAACGCTGGAAGATGACGTTGAATATCTTGATAGTTGAAGAAAGGTAAAAGACAACTATGCAATCTTAATTTGTAGAAAATTGTAGCGATAAAACTGTAAAAATTATGAACTGAACGTTAATATTAACATATTTCACGGCAGCTCGTAATCCATGCATAAAATATTGATTACGCTGGTGAACAAGATGGCCTCCTATTTTAACGAACATCTGCGTTGTTGGGAATTTAGTGAGTCACATCAGCTTGTCGATAATCATGTCTTAATCCCTTCGGTTTAACCGAATTTTTGGTAGTTTTCTTATCGGATACCTAACAAATGGAAGCTAAATTATTCGTAGCATACGTAATCTAATCACTAAGGATCATTTTGTGTAGAAATTCTAAATTCTCCTTTTTCGTAAACTTTCTTCAGGTACATTTCTTTCATCGCTATTCATAGCGTTTTTAGTTTGGAATTTTGATAGCTGAAAATCGCTAACTTTCCAACAATGCGGTTTTTTCCGATGGAGTAACTCAAAACAGGTGGAAATTGGAATTGCTCCTTGGACTTTGACGCTTAAGCGATAAAATTCAACGTAGTAAAACAATAAAAATTCGTTGCAAGGAAGCCCGTTATCACACTTGTCCTTGAAACTATTGATTAATTACACGATGTGCATGTGTTGACACCTGGTGGTGGAATTTGGAACTACACATGACGTAGCTTTACGAATACATTAATTCCCGAAAAAATTCATAATTATTTTTGGATGGACAAAATGATTACGTCGAAACACGTGGAATAATCCACGTTTTTCATACTGAGACAAGTATAAACATTTCCTTCTTCCGCAACGACGCAATATTTAAATTTCTTCCCATCAACACACTCGGAAAAAGGATTAATCGAAAAAATTATACTAAATACTTCTTATTTACTTGAATTATATTGACTAATAGTGATCTAATTGAAAAGAAAACAAGATGTATCAAAATTTAATAGTTTGTACGGGGGTCGTCCATAAGTTGAAATTTCCACTTGTACGGGGGGCATCCGAAAATACAGTAGCACCAAACTAATAAGTCTCGTTTTCTCAGCGAACCTGCGAAGGTTGAATCTAAACCTGAGAACGCGGAAGATTTAGAAGACGGTGAAATAGAAGATGGCGAAATTGAAGATGACGATGAAGCTATGGAGGAGCAACCTCCTGCCGAAAATACGGCCCCCCAAACCGTTCCACCGAAACAGGAAGAAAATAAACCCGAAAAAATCGACCGGGATAGGCCTAGGGATAGATCCAGGGAAAGAAGGGATAAGAGGCATAAAGAAAAAGAAACTAGGCACATGACGGAGGCGGAAAAGAGCATTTTGCATCTGAGGAGGAAAGAACGGATGGAGAGGGAAAGGGAGAAATGGAACAGGAGGAAAGAACATCAAAATATCGAACCTCAAGGTGATATATCTTTTTTTTTTGGGATTTAATCTTGTACTCTAGGGGGTTAAATGTGCTGATTGTGTGTTTTAACAGATGATTTCGCTATAAAATTGGAAAAAACCCTTGCCAGTATCTTGAAGAAAGACAGGGTAACCAGTGATGATGATAAAGAAGAAGAACGAAGGGGAACCAAAAGAAAGAGGAAAGATAAAGAAGGCGATCATGGTGTAAGTAAAAATTGAACTTTTGTATTCGGGGAATCGAAATATTCAACAATTCCTTCTTACCTAGGCGAAACATTTCAAGTCGAATTCAGCATCTGAGGTCGACGAAAAAGAGATCATGAACATTCGTGGTGGTAGTCCAGACCCAGCGCAAAGACTGGACAAGGACGAAAGGCCTAAGAGTCCTCGTTCTGAAGGATCTTACGACTCTGAACCTGCTTCGGACCTCGTGAAACAGGAGGACAAGGGGAACAGGGGACGGAGAGAGAGCAGAAGGGAGGGGAAGAAAAACAACAAAAATAAGAACAAGAACAGAGATAGGAACTTTAAGAAGGACAACAAGAATCGGGACAGTAAGGTTGAGCCTACAGCCGATTCCAAAGGGATTTGTATATTTTATCTGAACGGCAAGTGCAATAAGGTAAGGGGGATGATTGTAGGAGTTTTGGAGGGTTTATTGAGGGATTGTTTTGTTTCAGAATGACTGTATTTACTCGCATGAGGCTGTGCCGCCAATGAAGTTAGAGCTTTGCAAGTTTTACCTGATGGATTGTTGTGCAAAAGGCGACAACTGTTCTTATATGCATTCAGATTTTCCTTGTAAATTTTACCATATGGGACTTCCGTGCAACATGGGGGACAAGTGCAAATTTTCTCATGGAGATCCGTTGAGCGACGGTGAGTACAGATTTTTCGACGTTTCCGCCTCTAACTCATCTTCACCTTTAGTCTATTCAAAAAGAGGTTGTAGTTATTTTTTCCCCAACAAAACAATTGAAGAAAACGACAGATGACGCAGCGTCATCTGTCAGATTATAAATGACCACCCTAACCGAACTAATCCCAGATCGAAATTCCTGTTTGTGTGGCTTTTTTTTTTTTTCTAAATTCCCGATTTTTCTGTGTAGGGTTGAAACAGATACTTTTTAAACATATCGAGACCGCGCCCAGGGACATACTGGGAGGTTTTCCGAGGCTAAGTCGTGAAGAAACTTTGCAAATGATGGACAACACGCAAAAAAATTTGATGGACATGTACAAGGAGCAAAATCAAAGCGAACAGGAAAAGGGGAACGATGATCCCTCAGGAGACATCTCCATACCCTCGCTTTTCGACATAAGCGTACCCGTGCCGGCCGAATTGAAGGACGAACCTAGTGGTTAGTAGATATTTCAACCACCCCCCAACCCCCCAGATCGGTTGAGAAAATAGCTACGCCTCTTGCACTTTCTCTATCTCTCTCGCACCTGACGCACTCGTTGATTTGCACATCATCACGATTTTAGTTTCGTTCAATCGATAAAATTCAACTGGATTAAATTTTTAGGCTTGATCGAAGAAGTGACCGTTGGTTTTCCAACGGTTGTAGCTTTTTTCTCTCCGCTTCTCCTGCGGTCTTTCCGTCTCTCTCTCTCATTTACCCCCAATGCAATCTATCATAATTTTGTGTTCTAGATGCAAAATCGAAGAACTCTGAGAAAACCGGAAGGAACAAGCCATCCCGATGGCAGGCTGCTGATCCCAAGGAGAAGGTCTCCAACGCGCCCATGAATTTCGGACCTTTCAACTTCACCCAGGATCAAGATATGAGGATTAACAGGTGCGTTGAGAACCTTGTACCCTAAACTTCACTTTTCCACAACTAACTTTTTTTTTACAGCAACGGAGATATCGATATGAGGACTTTGCCACCTCATCCCTTGAGCAGTCTACCTCAGCCACTTCCTTCGTCTCTGATGTCTTCCGATCTATCCAGGATGAGTAATAATCCCATAAGAAACTCGACCGGTGATGTGGACATCAGGAATATGACCCCTAATTTTGCCTCCGATGTCGACATTAGATTGCAGTCCACTTTCGAGGTCCCGGAGAAGAACAAATCGCATCAGAATCAATCTGCGCCGTTTTTGGGTAGCAAAGACGTCGATATAAGACAGCTGGGGCCTCCACCGTCCATGCAGATGGAGGAAGACAAGGGGGCTCACAACAAAACCAACGATTCAGGTAGGTTCGACGTTTAATTGGTACGACAAGAAGTTTAACGTTTTTTTTTATTGTAGAGGGTGTAATGAACATACCCCCGAATATGCCGAAGATGCAGAGGGAGCTCTACATGAGGATACAGTCTCAGCAAAAGGAGAACACCCCAGTTTACAACAAGTACGACGCCAACGGGGAAGACGACCTGAACAACGACGAGGATTGGTATTCTGACGATGACGACGAGCACCGGTTGACCATCAAGGTCGACAACGAGGAAACTGAGACGCCCGAGCTAAAAGAGGAAAAGACGGAGGCTCTAGAGTTCCCAGGGTAAGTGAAGGCTTAAAAATTAACGTCATTTCCCCGATACTAACTCCACCATCATTCCAGCCTACCGGTGATAGCCCCACTCCCGGCCAAACCCCAAGAGGTGGTGGAGAAGCTGGGCGACCTATCGAAGATCAACATAACCGCGGACATCACCAAGCTCCTGAGTTCGCTGAGCTCCTCCCTGCCGTCCCCCAAGACGCCCGAGTCCTCGTCCGTCCGGGATCCGAGACAGGCGAAGAGTCAGGCGACCATAAACTCGCCCTCGCGCAGTCCCACCTCCGCCTCGCACGAGACCGCCGCCCCCTTCACCCCCAGGACCCTGTTCGACCCCAGACTGACGCAGGATCCGAAGGTGAACCAGGCCGCGGAGGCCCCGCGCGACCCCAGGAAGGGGGCGACCGCGGGCGGCAGCAAGTCGGACAAGATGAGCATCTACGAGCAGGGCGGTCTCAACTTGGAGGACGGTGACGCATCCGACGCTTATAAAGGTGAGGTTACGAAGGTTACGAAGGTTTTACTTAAATTGAAGGGTGTTTTTCTTCCGCAGCTTCTTCTAGACCGGACGTAGATCTGAGAACTTTGGGGTTGCCGTTCAAGGGCATGGAGAGCTACACGCCAGCGACAGAGATAGACGCCAGCTTCAGCACCCATCTCCCCATAGCGTGGAAGGTGATAGAAGTGGACGTCCCAAGGCCTGATTACTCTGGTCTCAAGTTATCCCTGGATGAAGCCGAGAAAACCGGGGATCCAAGATTGCGCAAGATATTCAGGTTGAGCGTGGAAGAACGGGACACTCCTCTGAGTCCGAAGGCCAGTCCTCAACGTCCCACCGGCGTCAGGATAGATCCACGTCTGCGTAAAGTGGAAGAGGCCAAATCCCTGAGCCTGGATTCTTCGTCGATGAGTTACACCCAGCAACTGAACACCTTGCAGAGCTCGGCGTTCTACCAGAGCCTGACCAGCAACCAGAAACTGATGCTGAACCAGGAACTGGCGTCCAGATCGGACCAGACAGGTTCCCACGATCCCATATTGAACAGCATCTTGGCCAGTCTCAATCTGGTGCCCGGCATGGGCGTGGGAGGCAACGTGCCTCAAGGCCACGGCTCTAACTTCGGGGTGGCGGCCAACATCTTGCAGAGTATCAACAAGATGAACACGATGTCCCAGATGGGTCCCAACATGATGAACCCCAACAACGCCATGTTGAACCCGATGGGGCAGGGAGTCATCCAGCCTGGACTCCTAGGAGCAGCTCCGGGGATACCCAACATGCCCCAACAGGAGTTCCCCATGAACTTCGATCCCAGAACCCAGAACGGTCTGCTGGGGAACGGACCACCCCAACAGTTCCCCACCTTCGAACCTCCTCCGGGACAAGGCAGCTTCCAGAATTACCCCAACGACGATTACTACCCACCGGAGAACAACAACCAGGGCGGTTTCCGGGGGAACCAGGGTAGGAATGACAGAGGAGGCAACTTCAACAACAGGGAGAGACGGAGAGGTGGAAGAAACAACAACAACTTCGGTAGGAACCAGGGCAACAGGAACAATCAGTTCAGGAGGAACCAGGGCGGCGGGGGTAGATCGAACAAAGGTCACAACCAATCGTGAAGTGAGATCCAGTGACGTAGAGACAGGGACTCGTTGTAAATCGAACAAAATTCTGTAAAGTTCAAATATAGGTTACGGTGTGTACATAAGAAGGACGATTTTTTGTACTCGTTGTAAATAATGACTCGTTCGGAAAGTGACCGGGAAAATTGTATATTCGATTTTTGTAATTTTCGGACAGCAAATGTCGATTCTTTTGCGTTAAAATGACGAATTTATTTTTGTATTTTGAATTGGATTATTTAGGAAATAGAGAGATGAAAAAATGATATTGTGCCAATGATTCTACGACTAAGTGATTTCTAAAGTTGATGAGTACAATTTATTTATTGTAATTATCGAGCCGTTGTATTTATATTTGTTACTGTATATTATAAATAGTCTTCCAATCCTATTTCAGTCTTTCAATATTAACTAGGACTGTTTAAACGTTTATCGGCTTGGAAAAACACATAAATTCAGTTAAAGCCGATTAAAAAAAATCGAAATACGAAATTCCCCTTCAAAAATGCACGTAGAACCATTATGCAATCTTTGTGTTCCGATATCTCGAAGAAAAAACGTTTAAAATGCGAAAACTATACGACACTGCTTATTTCCAATCGCGAATGCCCAGTCGAATGTTACGCCCATGTCTTTGCCCTTCACGTTTTTTTCGATGATCATGATGAAGTTAGCTGCACCCCCTAAATTCTATGGTTTCTCCTGATAACTTGTCAAATTTCGAATATTGCCTACATAGATAACCTATTGCCTATTTTCCAACAAATATTTTTTTAGTTACCAATCTGAACTAAATACAAGAGCATAAGAGGGAAACTACGTAGTATTCAACAAAAACTGATGAAAAAACAATAAATTTTTTAATTAAATTCTTTTTATTACTGGATATTACAGTTTATATGGGGTAGAAGTGTGCTACTCGTTTAAATTCCTAAAAACTATATCAGATAACATCAAAAATATGATAAAGGTTAAAACGTCACATTATCCTCCCTGCTACCAGTTTCATTCCTCACAACGAGACAACTTATTGCTAGACCGTAAAAAACTTTTGGGGTCAACGTATAAGAGGTAAACTTCCATCCAAGGTGCGACTTGCATTGGCTACACTGCATTATAGTCCATGCGTACCTTAAAAAGATTTCCTAGCTCAATTTTCTCAAGACTGAAAGGGGCTAAACATACCCTGGAAACCAGGAAAACTGTCTTGATGGTCTTCCGACAAGTCTAAAATTTTTTGCATCGCTCACAGTTATGGTTTCAAAAACGTGTCCGCCTAAAAATAACCCAAGTTTAACACTACATTCGGAGAATTTACAAGCCTTTAATAAATCTGAAATAACTTACTGGGATTTACAAAGTTATTTTGAATCCCATCCTTCGACAGTACGATTATATGTTGTTGTTCGGCAATGCACTGAAGACAACTGTGACACATCATGATTCTATTCTGTGAAAATCCAAAACGCAATATAAACAATTAAAAGTGCATGAATAAAGTTCGAAACCACCGGAAAGTTACTTACGCTTTTCAAATATTTCATTTCTAACCTCAATCTCGATAATACCGTGCTCTCCTGCAAAAGCAACAACCTTTCCTGATATTGCAGCAGGTAATTCTGTATGAACCAATATGAAAGCTTCAAGGGATCCTTTGGCACAAATTCCATGATGAAACATTTTTTCAAACCTTCCAGAATGTGTTTAACGAAATAACAGACCTCGTATTCTTCGTACAACCAATCAGGATATGTGAATTGAGCTACGTGATACCTTCAATGTGCGTTCTCACAAATCTGTTGTGAATTAAAACATTCACACTTACTTTCTATATTTCCTGATTTTCTTCATATCCGCATAATCCTCGCAGAAAAAGGGTTTTTTCTTTTTCAATGTGTACAATTGTGTGTCGGCCAAAGGAGATGTAGCCATGTGTTCCGGCAAAACTTTCACTAAAACAGTTTGCAATCTTTCCGATAGAGGTTTAATTTCGGAAATGATCTGACAGCGCTGCCTCCCCCTCGCTTTCAGCGATAAAATTCCATCTCTGACGTTAGTTTCAAAAGCTTCCATGATAACTCCGTACTCAAAGAATTCTGAAGGTTTTGAATAACTTAAGGAAGGATAACATATGTCTCGACCGAAATTTCAACTTACTGTGTACAGAGAAGGACGAAAACTTTGCTTTTCTTCAGGAAGTGTTGCATGACACTACCTTCGTGTGGATTATCAAATATTAGAGGCAGGGTGAAGTCTGGCAGCACCAGAGTGTTCGTATCTATTCCTAGAAGATTCAAAATTTCGCCATCGTCAAACAGAGTGTAACCACCAAGATTGTTCAGCTTCCCCAAGTACTAAAAATAAGGGTGCTTCAAGATAAATTCGGGGTGAATGCGAGATATTTTACCCTATGCGAAGTCGGCAAATCGATGTTGAAGTCTCCGACGAGCTCCACTTCATCTGTTAACGATAATAGAGTAAATTTGGATGATGTATTGGAAGGTAAGGAAATCGAAACCTACCATCGTCCGAAGAATTATTCTGGACCATATATAACGGGGATAACGAACTGGATATGTGCCCATTTTCAATCTCGTCGTTTTGTTCATCATCGGACATTTTCGACTTATATTAATAAATCTCTTCGTTATAAATATTTGTAAACACAAATTTCCGAAATTCACATCGAACCATAGACACGCAATGAACAAGAGATCTATGCCAGAGATCATCTGTCAAAATAAACCAGAGCGAAAGCAACAACTTTTTTTTCTGAAAAACCTTTGAAAAGTGTTCATTTTCTTCAGAAAATGCAGAATGGCACATTTGAAAAGTATAGATTATTATGTTGAATCGGATTGAAGATCATAAATATAAATTTTTCTCTAGGCAGACTGAACATTTTAAAAAATATCTAAAAAACGAATTACCATCCATGATCCTTGATCATATATAAGAAGGGTTGAGGATCACACTGTCATATTCTGTCTCTAGTCAGACTGAATATTCTCAAGAATTTCTAAAGACCCAATTACTCTCTATAATCCATAAGTTGGATTGAGGATCATGTGTAGATATGTGTATCTAGTCGGACTGAATATTTTCAAAAATATCTAAAGATCTATGTACTCTCTATGATCCTTCATAGTTTATAGATTGGATTGAAGATCGCACTGTAAGAGTCTGTCTCTAGTCAGACTAAATATTCTCCAAAAATTCTAAAGACCAAGTTAGTTTGCATAATCCTTGAAGAGCTTGGATTGAGGATCACAGTGTGAATCGCTCTCTGTAGTCAGACTGAACATTTTCGATAATATCTAAAGAATAAGTAACTCTCTATGATCCTTGATCATCTTTCTGATGGATTGAAGATCAAACTGGAAAAAACTCCGTCTCTAGTCAAACTGAATATTCTCAAAACTGTCTAAAGACCAAGTAACCTCCAAAGATCCCAATCATCTATACGTTGGAGTGAGGATCATTAAGGATACTGTCTCTAGTCAGAATGAATATTTTCAAAAGTATCCAAAGAACAATTAACTACGACGATCCTTAGATCGTCATAAAGATGATCAAGGATCATGGAGAGTAGCTTATTCTTTAGATATTTTCGAAAATGTTCAGTCTGACTAGAGAGAACGTTTCACACTGTGATCCTAAATCCAACCTATAGATGTTCAAGGATTATGGAAACAAACTTGGTCTTTAGAATTTTTGGAGAATATTTAGTCTGACTAGAGACAAATTATTACAGTGCGTTCTTCAATCCAATCTATAAACGATAAAGGATCATGGAAAGTACAAAGTTCTTTAGATATTTTTGAAAATATTCACTCTATATTTGAGTTTGTCTCCGCCAAGGACCATTAAATTTTCAAGAGCCGTTCAGAACGAACACGAAAGAAATAGATCGATATATTGATTTTTAATCATTTCATAATTCACGGGCAAATATTTGAGATGCAAAACGTAGAAAGTTGAAATGTCCCTCTGGTAGTTGGGCTTCATCAGTCGATCAACGATGCAATTAGCGGATTTGGCAGATCTGTACGGAAAAGAATTGTACATAAGAGATATTTCAAAATGGTTGAGAGGTAGCGCAAGGGCTCAAGGTATAACCAAAAGGTCGGAATTAGACGCGAAAAACGTGGAAATTTTGGAGGAACACGACCAATTCTACAGGGACCACAAGCTACTACTCACTCTGTTCAGGGTATAACACGATCAGTACGAAGAAATCGGTCATAGGTAACAATTTTTTTTCAGGGTTTGGCCGTTATGCCTGTGCAAAGAGCAACTGGAAAGATAACTTTTTCCTGGACCAGTAACGCAATGATCTACGCCTATTTTTTCTACGTATTCACCACCATCTTAGTGTTCATGGTGGGCTACGAACGTTTCGATATACTGCTCAACAAAAGCAAGAAATTCGACGAATATATTTATTCCATCATCTTCATCGTGTTCCTGGTGCCCCATTTCTGGATCCCCTTCGTGGGTTGGGGAGTTGCGAACGAGGTGTGCGACTACAAGAACAGTTGGGGAACGTTCCAACTCAGCTACTATAAAGTGACAGGTCGATAGAGTTGAAATTATTACCAATCACCAGGCAATTACTGTCTCATTTCAGGAGAAAATCTTCAGTTTCCCAGGCTGAGCATCCTGATAGTCATTATAAGTTCTGGGTGTTTGATTGTAGCTGTAACTTTCCTACTGACCCTCAGTGCTCTCTTGGAGGGGTTCACCCTGTATCACATGACGGCTTATATCCACATAATAACCATGATAAACATGAACTGCGCCTTGTGGTACATCAACTGCAGGGCGATAGGAAATGCCAGTACAGCGTTCGCAGATAGTTTTGAAAGGGTGAGATAAATTTGTCTCAAGGACCGAAAATATAGTATTATTCTTCAGGATGTAGATGAAAGGTGCCCGGCATACTTGCTGGCCCACTACAGGGTGCTCTGGTTGTCCCTCAGCGAACTCCTACAGAAGTTGGGCAACGCATACGCCAGAACTTATTCAACGTACTGCCTCTTCATGATGGCCAACATAACAGTTTCCGTAAGACGTTTCTTTAACCGAAAAATCCTGGAAATTTTACTCTGTAATATTTTTCAGACCTACGGTTTCACCTCCGAAATTTTGGAACACGGTATCAGCTTCAGTTTCAAAGAGATCGGACTGTTGGTGGACACCACCTATTGCCTGACCCTCCTCTATATATTCTGCAACTGTTCCCACCAGTCCAGCCAAGGTATTTCTTACAGGGTACAGACAGCTTTACTCAGCATCAAGTTGGGAAACGTCGACAAAGCTTGCGCCAAAGAAGTAAATTTAAAACGCGACTTAGAAACACGGATATACCGATTTTTTTTTTCAGATCGACCTTTTTTTGATTGCCATAAAAATGAATCCTCCGAAGGTATCCCTCAAGGGTTACACAGTTGTGAACAGGGAACTTTTAACATCTGTAAGTTTATGGATTAAAAAATAGTCGTTGTTTTAAATTATTTCCTTGCAGAGTTTGGCAACTATAGCTATATATCTAGTGGTTTTGTTGCAGTTTAAGATGAGTTTAGTGAATATGGGAGTGTAGAAATAAAAGAAAATTAAAACAGACTATAAAATTTATTACATATAGCAGCAAATACAATTTGTATAAGGACGGAGATATAATAAGTCTTGTCATCATTAATTCGTTCAACTTCCTGTTAGTTTTGGAATGGCACAATTTTTGTATAGGATAGGCCTGAAATACACTAGTTGCTTTAAAAACTGCCGTCGCAAAAATATATACTCTCCGATTTTTATCACATCTCTGTTTGATTTTCGAAGTATTTAATTCACTTGGTCCCCTAGACTTTCTACAACATCAGAAACCAAGTATAACAAAATCGAAAAATAATTATAATACAAGTTTGATAAAATTACTGAGTCTAACATTATCGAATTAAAAAAAATATTCATCTCAAAAATAAAAAAATATGTATAACTCTAGAGGCAAACTCAAGAAATCATCTCCTTTCGACCTCACCTCTTCCTCGTCTAAATCAAGAATTTCCATTCTTCAAACATACTCGGAAAATTCATCCCTAATTCATAAAAAACTGGAAGGAAAATTGTTAAAATGCTTCGCAGAGCAGAATAATACTAATAAGAGGAATTTTATCACAAGTTTGGAATTAAGTACACTTAATAGATGACGGATCACCTACCACGCCAAATACATCTAACTGTGATGTAACAGGACTAAAAATACTAACAACTTACTTAAACCACACCTGCCATCTGTCAAAATGTTTAGGTTATATTACGTCATATCACGATGGAGGTTAGCAACTCGAGCTGTCAAAACTGACAACCAATGACACTTCGGACCCGAACCAACGCACCCTGTTCGAAAAAAAAAACAAAACGTTAGAGCTGAGTCGTTATGACGGATTTTCTAACGATGGTTAATTCGTTGGGGCTAACTTTGGTAACGGGAGCCGAAACGACCTCCGAAGACACCAACCAGGGTGAAACTTTAGAGGCAACAGTGGACAGAGCTTCCCCGTTGGGCAGTCTGGACGATTCGTGCCCTATTTCCTGCTGAAATTTACGAAATTAAGACAATAAAAAACGTCAGGTGTGAAGCCATATATTCCACAAGCACAAGAAGCATGCAGCGTAAAACTGAACGGCAAAAAGGAGGCTTCTAAGACTCACCATTTTTTGATCTTCACCCCCATCAACTTCGTCGTTAGCCTCTTTATTGGCGACTATAAAAGGGTTGTTCGAATTGAAAGGGTTCAAGATGTGAAAGGGATTGGTGGAATCGAAGAAGGGGTTCGAACTACCCTCGGAATTGGTCAAACTCTCCGGTTCGTTGTTCTCCTCGTCCTCCGTGTAGGAACTGCTGCTCATCAGGCTCAGGGGTTGTTTGTTGTCGTTCGACGTGTCCAACAGGCATTTTTCCAAGCCCCCCTTGTCGTTGTGACCGAAGAAGGTCACCGTGACCGGCGTCGTGCATCTCTTCTGCTCCGGCTGCGTGTTCTGGGCGTGGTTCGTGGGGGCGGGGTTTGAGTTGGGCGGTCCAATCACCGACAAGGTTAACTTATCCCCGCCCTAAGTGATCGAGAATAACACAACAAAAGGATTAAAGCAAAGCACGGCTGATGCGACGCGATTTGAGTGTGGGGGTTAATTGGGATTAGTAACTGGAGGAATTTTACTACGAATGGTTCTTTGGGTCTGTTCGAACTTACCACGGAGACGAAAGTGGCGGCGTTTAAGGAATTCAAGTTGTTCTCGTCGTTGGACGGTGCTGCCACGAACATCTGGTTGGTCAATTTCGAGCCGAAGGAGGGAGAGAGCAGGGGAGACTCATCCTGTTTGGTAAAAGCTGAAAAAAATCGATTATTCACTTTGAATTATTGCAGCGATCATCCCCTTACCTTTGAGGATGTTGCAAGTGAGTTGTCCCGGTGGTAGAGGCTTAGCCCCACCCGACGTTTTGATGTTGTTGGGTATTTCGCACAAGAGTTTCTTAGAATCGTTGTCGGGATCTAAAAAATTGACACAACGTTACAGCAACGACACCTCCTGGAGATAACTTTCTTATCTACTAACCTTCGAGTTTATTCATGTCGTTATCTGTCTTCGTATTGACCCCAGTCAACGTTTCCTTGGCCAGACTCATTATCAGCAAGTCGAGCTGTGGATCGGAAGTTGGACTCACAGCCGGCGAACTGCTACCCGACATCAAATTAGAATTCTTCTGCTTATTCCTGGTCAGAGTATCGGTCTTACTTCCTGTCGGCGAACACACCCGACTGCCACACGCCGAAGAAATCGAACCTTTACCCACAGAATTCCGACCTAAAGACCCTCTTTCGATCGAAGACTTCCCGAAGCTGCTCTGACTAACCAACCCCAAACTTTCAGGCCCCGTCGGGGTCATCGGTTTGGTGGTATCCTCGTTAACCTTCGCGTATATCGAGTCTGTGTTAGTATTAATGGAAGTGTTGGATTTGACCGATCTTCCGCTGCATCTCACCGAAGATGTTGGAACTTCCGTAGTTACGTTTTCCTGTTTGGCCGCCTGTTCCTTCATCTGTTTCTCTCTGAGGATGTGGCTCTGTCTCCTGCCGTATCTTTGGCTGGGTTTCCTCTCGAGCTGCACCGTTCTCCTGACCCTGCTCCTGTGAGCGCTCTGGTATTCCGTCTTGCCGGAGTAACGGAACCTGGAGCCCATACGAAAGAAGTTTTGTCTGGTCGAGCCACCTTTGACCGGTTCTTGAAGCCTGAAGAAGCCGTGGTGCTCGACGGCACATTTCCACAGGTGTTTACATGCCTTTTCGTTATGTAACCTAAAAGATACGAAAAATACAGAGTTTGAAATCCCGAAACTGAAATGATGAAGACAGTACCTGAAAACAAAGGTGTGTTCTTGTTCCCTACCATCATCGTCGTCTTCCACTACAACAATGGTTAATTTTTTCTTCTTGAAATTCAATTTGGTTATTTTGGGCCAAAAAAATAGTCCAATTTTCTGTTTTCCTTCATACAACAATATACCGGTTGGTGTGAGACCTAATTTATACTCATTCCCATCTTTTCCCTAAAAAAATCAATAAAATCATAGTGTTCGCCAAATAATCGTTAAAACTCACCAAAACTATATGAGTATCTACACCGTAACTTTCCAACCACTTAATCTTATTGAGATACTGCATTTCAGCCTGCGCGGGGGTCAACCCCCTGAGCTTTTTGAACTCGTTCAAAATATCAATCTCCATTTCTTCCGTTTGATCTGGGACAAAACGAAACTCAGATACCGTACCTGCGGTATGTTGGGTTTCGTCGAAGTCGCCAAGTTCTGACTGCAAGGCCAAAGCTGCCAGCTCCACCGCAGTTTGTTTGGGGCAATCGATTTTGCCATCGAGCACATCCTGTTTGAGCTGGAGGAAAAACTGATAACGGGTCAGTTCTTCTCTGAGGTTGCTAGGCTCAGATGAATAGAATTTTACTTTTAGGAAAAGGGTGTACGGAGGTCCAACTGAAATTATATTTGATTGTGAATGTTCATTAATACTGTAAATAGAGTAATCATTTTAAAATATACTTACTTTTCAACTGTTTCCTTATAAGTTTATTAGGATCCAGCCAATGCTTCACATGATTTACATCTGTGAATTGGAGTCCGAAATATTCCTTTTCTATAATGTCCAGTGAATAAAACACTTGTTCATATAAATCGCCAGCGAGAGCTTTTTTCTGTAGAACCAATTGAACACCACATAAAAAGAACAGTTAATAATGAGAAAATCTCAAATAGAGAATTGGTAACCCAGTAACTGGGATCAATCAATTAAAACTGAAGCGAAAACAATTCAAAAGTAATTTAATTCACGGAAAACGGTATAAAATTCCCACATTAATACGAAATTGCATCAACAATGATAAAAAACAATAGAGGTATGCAGCAATATTTTTACAGTTAGAATTTCTGGTTCCCATTCTACGAGGTGAACTCATAAATTCCTGAAGAAATATGAATGAAAATACCAATATTTAAGGGAAACGAACTATTTAAATTTGAAATATCAACCATTCTTATCGAAATGTCTTATTTTTTGCCCTACATTCTCTTCACCTGATTATACTGTTATTGGATATGGAAGTAAACACACCCACTGTAAATATATCTTTGGAAATCAACGAGGGAAAAAGGGCATTTTTCGGAGACTCACCGTTAGTTCTCTAGAAAGTTCAGAACCGTCCAAAAGTACCACCTTGCACACTAATAAGTTTTTATTATGGGCACTATTCCTTGAATCAACCTTGTCCCCCTGATTTTGCGTGGTATTTTTCCTTTTCCCACTCAAGAATCTGAACATTTTCAGTCGAAATTTGAATTTACTTTTTCAATTCATAAGTATACATATAAAAAACTGTTGATTTGTGATATATTTGTATTCGATTTAAATGTTTAATCACTTTTTGTTGAAAAACTCATGGCGGCCATTGATCGATCATCGAAAAACGAACGAAACTTTCAGTTCATAGAAATTATATAGGTCAAAAATGTTGGAATGAAAATAATCAGATATACTCAATTTCTCATAAGAAATTCGGTATGATTAATTTCAAAATGAATAAGTAATATAAAACATTTAAAATTTTGCTAATGGATCACAGAGACAACCACTCTATCTATTGTAGTTCAAATATTGAAGAATCTGTAGTTCAAATGTATCACGTCAAATTTATTGACGTTTTCCTTAACCACTCCTATTTTGAATCACATATTTGTTTATTTCTCATTATGTGTCATTAATAAAGTTGTTAATTAAATTCACCAAATTCAACCTTTCTTTTTCGGGACTTATTCAATCGCAAATTGAAAAATAAAGAATGAGCAGCTATGGAAAAAAGACACCCACAACGGGGCCCCCATCAGTATATTCCGGGATTACTAGGAGTTCTGCTAATTTACATCGTAGTAGAAGTATCAAATCATTGAAGCAACCTTGGTACAAAAAACCTTTGATACAAGAAGCCATTCTGTTCGACGTACAAAAATCTTCCCTCTTCATTGGAATATTCTCATTGGTGAGTTTTCTAATGGTCAAGATATCATCAAATGACATGATTTCTTCCAGTTACTCTCCATTTTTACTGTCATAACTGCAGTGTTCGATGTATATTGT
The DNA here is from genome assembly GCF_907165205.1 of Coccinella septempunctata. NCBI lineage: Eukaryota > Metazoa > Arthropoda > Insecta > Coleoptera > Coccinellidae > Coccinella > Coccinella septempunctata. The sequence continues at coordinate 19,798,069 of NC_058197.1, forward strand.
TATGGGATGGCAGCTCCTGGTTCTACACATTATGGGTATTACTTTATTTCATACCAGTTTGTTTATGTCGGAAATAGACATGGTATGTAACAAATTTAATAGGTATATGATTTTTTATCCTCTTTTTCTTTTAGTGAGGAATATGTTGGTGATGTTTGCTGCATTCTCGTTACTTCTTGGTCTGATACTGTTTGTCACTAGTATTATGTTGATTTCTGCACTTAGAAAGGTAAGAATTTGTTAATTTTTATGAACGAATTTGTATGAATATGATTTGTTTATAGGAATACGAGAGAAGGATGGTGCCTTGGATTTATACTTTTGCAGTGTTCTTAGTGTTCAGGTTTCTAGCTTACCTCTTCTTTTCGATTGTAAATGACCTCTATTTTGGCTATAACTTTTCCATGTGTGTATTGTGGACTCTGTTTGTGATAGTAGGGGCTTATGGGTGGATTTTAGTGTATTCTCTGTATAGAGAATTGACAGACTTGACGAGGCTCGAAGATTTGGCACATTTGAGGGTGAGTAATAAGACATCTTAGTGAGTAACTATTCATTTCATTAGAACGAATCATGTTGAATATCGCTAGCTGATTTTTTACACTTTCATGCTGCTTCTCAGACTATTGAAAACTTGCATCTTGGTATGTATCATTCCTTCTCAATTAATCTCTCTGGGACGATGCTTGAAATTGATTCGAATTCTCCATAAATGAAGGGTTTTGTTGTTTTTTAGATGGGCACCATGCAGTCACTGAATGCTTCAACAGTCCCGTCATTAGCAGGATCCCGTCCGACGACACCTCACAGCACAATATCCACCATGCCAGTGGTTTGAAACAGGTGTCCACACCTTCGGAGGCTGGACCCTCAACTTCTGTGTCTTACATGACTAATATCTCTACAATATCATGAAATATTGAATTTAATATTCCATTTATAGAGATTTTTTACCAATTCCGTCCACTCAAGAGTATCCCTCTCAAGAGTATCCCTATGGGGAATTTGAACTTTTTTATCAAAGGAGGTGAAAATAAATCATGACCATTATTTTTTTAAAATAATATAGTATCTGACTAGATTGTAGGTTAAAAATTTAGTTATATCCGTCCATTTTTATGCATATATTTTGTTGGAATATATTTATGTAATGTATTTTTTAAGTTTTTATTGAAAAATTTATAATAAACATTTGAACTTCATTTTAGTTTCATTTGAAGAGCCACTATTATCAGATACACAATGTATATTATGAAAATATACTTTATCATCAGTCCTTGTGTTTCTAAATTGAATCATTTAATATTATCTTCCTCATATTCAAGAATTTCGTAAAATTCACCAACTTTAACAGCGATACCTTTATCAGAAACTATATTGTCTGGCATATCGCTAATACTACTACCAGCCAAAAGTTCAATTCTTTCTTCCAACTGTCTTTCTATTTCCTCGTACCTCTGAAGGTGTTCTTCACATGTCTCCTTTTTCGCTTCCAATACGTCTAACGTTTTCTGCATTGTAGTAAGTACCGAGTATGAATAAGGATACGATTTTTTTTCAAGGAAATACTCTCCGGTATGAATTATTTTGCCTGGTATGTATATTCGTTTTCCCAGGGGTATCAAGCTGTCCCACTGCGGTTTTTCTCCCAAGAGTTTGATGTTCTTTATGGTTTCGGAAAGTTTATCGATTTCTTCCGTTTTGTTTTTGAGGTTATCCTTGTTTTTAGCGACTTCCTCTTGTAGACGCGTTTTGAATTCATTTCTATCCGACAGAGTTTTTAAGATAATTTCATTCATTTTGATTCAAATTAGATTAGGTTAGTTTGAAATTTATAGGTTAGTGTCAGTCAGTCTCTGGTCTCAGTTGTCTATGGTTAATCATAAAGGAAATCTGTGCTTTTGATCACAGAAACAAAAATTATTTTCTATGCGCGGTAATTTTATTCTGTGGTTAGATCACCATAACATATATCACAGAATTCAAGCCGAACCGAATTCTATGATGACCAAGTGTCAGTCAGTCTCTGGTCTCAGTTGTCTATGGTTAATCATAAAAGAAATCTGCGCTTTTAATCACAGAAACAAAAATTTTTTTTCTATGCGCGGTAATTTTATTCTGTGGTATGCACCATAGATCACCATAACCATTGAACTAAAGAAAGAAATGGAAGGGACCCGCAGTTCAGCAAATCGGTCGAAAGTGTGTCCAAAAGTGTGGGAGAGAGAAAGACTATTGGTGGGTATCCCTTCTCTCTCTTTTAGATGTTTTGTTTACATCAATCAGCTGACGGTTTTGTTGATTACTCAGTTTAAATTAGTTTTTGGGATGATTTCGGTTGTGTTCAATTGGAAAGAGATCTAAAAGTGTTCAGAATGCTAAAACTCACGATTAATATTCGCTTGAAACTTGAAAAAACTCAAATAAATCGGGGAATCTCCGAATCCCACTCGAAAACCTTTAAGTATCTGGATTTTCGGTTTCTGAGAAATATGGATCTAGTGAAGGGACAGATTACCTTTACCTGGCCACCCGAGGGAATTAAAAGGGTTGAAACTGTCTGAAAAGACCTCTTTCGATATTAACTGGACGGTTAAAAAAAAATCAAAGTAAGTAATCTTCAGAATTGAAGTTGTTTGTAAATTTGTGGTATAAAGTTTTAGAGAAAGTATTTTACAGGTTTTTGTGTTTCTCAAATCATTGTTGTCCCCATCAATATCAGTACTGTTTGCAGTCACGCAAAATTGGTAAATTTCAGACTCTTGTTACAACGATGGTTGTAACAAGTTGCTAAAGGATGCTCCAATGAGCCGAACAAAAATGAGCCAAAGAGTTTCCACAGGTAGGTCTATTTTAAATATTTTCATTATGAGATCCCTTTTTGCGACTTCTAAAGCATTATATGTTACTTTATTTTAGGTTTCCTTTTAAAGGCCCAGATATTTTGGAACTTTGGATTACTGCTGTAGGAAGGGAAAATTGGTATCCCTCAAAGTATAGTAGAAGTGAAGATTACCTTCATAATCCAAGTTATACAAGAAAAATATTGAAACTTGATGCTGTACCAAGTGTATTCAATAATATCTCAAGACATTCAAGGATCATGGAATACTTACAGTTCCATCACTCTTCATATACAACTCACTGTGTTATGTGCATCAGAACTGGAAGAACTTTCCGACCAATTCTATAAATCATGCATATGAAACAAGAAATAAAACTCCTTGCAGATTCCAGTGCATCATCTGAAGCGCATACACCAGGGCATAGACTTCTGCGGCCCCAAACTATATAATAAATTTCCTTCTGAGTTTCATGACAAGTCCTAGATGAACTTTAGGAGAGAAGTGAAAAGGTTGCTTTTAAATGAAACTATATATTCTATAGAAGTTCTTATCGAGAAAGAATATGTGATGAGATTTGTTTTTTATTTTTATTGTGTTTGTATGCATGTTGTTACCACTGTGATATTTTATATTTGTTTATTACTGTCGGCACCATTTGTAATATTAATTGCAAACGAAGATCCCTCTAACCTAATCTAATCCGATGAGAAGCAGAGCACATGTAAGTTTTCGAGTGAATTTAAATTATTTGAAATCAATAATTTTCTTTTTCATTGTAGACTATTAGATACTGAAGATATATGTAAACTATTTTATATATTGTATATAATAAAAATATAGAAAGAATTGACACTTGTTTTTTTTTGGACAACGCTCCTTAATTAACTTAAAATTCAGTATAGTAGAAGGAAAATATGTATGTTCAACATGTAGATTAAAACCTTGATGAATTTCACATGATTACATTCTTTCATAATATACTAATCTAGTTAAAATTAACAAATTTCTGTTCTTTTCATACAAAAAAAAGACTTATTAAATTCCGTCTGCACTGCTCTGAAAAATATGATCAACATCGCAAAATTAACTCAGAAAACGTCTTGAATTGATGAAAAATATGATTCCAATTATCACAGTTCGAGAAACGAGTCCAAAATTTCAGATATCCCCATCTCATTGTTGCAGATATTTGGCAAAAAAATTATTAAATTCCTTCTACACAACTATGAAAAATATAATTTACATCGCATATAGGTTATCTATGATCGCATAATCAACTCAGAAAACGTCCTGATTTGATAAAAAATACGATTCAAATCAGAAAAACGAAACGTCAAAAATTTAAATTCAAACTTTAATAGGTTATCTCTCCTTGCGCAAGTATAGAGAGAGAAAGATACACATCCAATTGTCTATTTCAGTCGGCCTCACTTTTGCTGACCCGAGAGTCCCTTCCATTTCTTTCTTTAGTTCAATGACCATAACATATATCACAGAATTCAAGCGGAACCGAATTCTATGATGTCCACTGAACTTTTTTTATCGAATTCAATGATGATAGTTTAATGTTTGGAAAATAAATATAAAAAAATTGAAAATTAGCGGCATACAGAGAACTCTTTTCAGAATCCAATAATTGTCTGCATGCCACTTATTATCGATTATTCTTCGTTCGGAATGATATATCGATGCCTTTCTCGAATGAAATATTGAAGATTCCCGTGAAATGCAAAGACCCAATGATTTTTTCGGAAAGAAATAACGCGAACAAAGCGGATTTATGCGAATATCGGGAATTTCCGGTAACCTTCACCAATACAACCCGAATTAACTCACATTGACGTTTATATATCTTGCTTTTTCGCTCTTGGTCCCTCGATGGCTAGAGTTGGAAATGATTTCGGGGAGATCCCTTAGCAGCCCAGCCCAAAAAGGGACAAGACTGTGCTCTAAGACCCCTAGATCATTTCTTTTCTTCGACCTAAAAGGTCACCTCAACTCCTTCCGAATTTTTCCTACAAAAAAGAAACGTTGAGTTAATCGAAATATTTTTTCACCATCGTCCATCTTGATATAACGAATACGTCCCCAACACCCGCTGAATGTTTGGATTGGAAATAATTCTTTTCGAAATACGCTAGTTTGATTTCGGTCTTCCATCAACAAACATTCAACGGTGAGTTTCAGACGTGTGCTGTATTTATATATTACCTATATTCATATTCATATAATTTGTTGTCGTTATTTCCCAAGATGGAAGCACTTCACAACACTTTCACACGGAAACTGAGATTGGAAAATGGAAGACGCTTGTTTCAAATGTTTTCATATTTTTTAGTGTGCTTTGGCGACGCAGAAACGCAATATGAGACTCCTGCGCTTGATATTGACACAGAAATAAAATTTTAATATATCTATGTTCAGAAGCATAGACGCAATATTAATACGAAGTCTATGTTAAGTAGCAGTTCTCAGCACAGAACATTAATATGTTCTCGGGAACAGTATCACAGAGATACAGTTCTTATAAGAATTCGTTCATTTTCACAATTTTCATTGGAAAACGACGCTACAAAATAGTTTTTATTTTCCATGAACAACTAACGGAATATTTCTATTTCGTTTGAAATCTTTTTTCGGGCAGTGTATAGGAGTATATGATCGTGAGATAGTGTGAAGGGGTCTAACACTATTCTTTTCATCATCTGCAAGTGATTGCCATATGGTTTTTGACAAATGGATCATTATCGGGCAACCCACACAGCATCCTAAATGATTCTATCTCTTTCATTTGCATCTATACTCTGTTTTCTGTGATATGCACCTTTCAATGTTCAGGGCCGGACTGCCATCAAAAAGGGTCCGAATAATAATCGATTGTAGGAAAAATAGTGAATGAAGGGATATATGGAAAGAGCGGATTTTCTCGTTGCCTTCTTTATTCGATTGTAAATTGATACAAATTATGATTAATGAATGGGCGGGCGTGCATTCATACTACACCCTTGAGTATTCTATAAGGACAATTTTAGAATTCCGCAACGTCTCTTTATTTAATTTTACCTTCGCATGAAGTCCTCCAGCGCTTCCAAAATATTCATTGGGGGGACGACAAAATTATCGGTCGTTCTTCTCCTCCTCGGTTTCGAAGTCACGATTTTCGACGAAGAATCCAGCTCGCCCATTTCAGCATAATACAGGGCATCGTTGATCAGCTTCTGGCAGACGGGAACCATGGGCGCTTGCAAGGATTGCAATTTTTCCGCAACATTATCCGCGAAAGATGTGAACGGATGTTTAACACCGTTCTTGAATTGATCCTTTCCCAATTTGCGTGTTGGGCAAGCAGATGAGGCCGACGCGAAGGAGGAAGAAGAGCACTCTTGAGACATCTCTGGGCTACTATGGTCTTCATCCAAAAATGCCAAACGATTGTAATACCACAGTGAGGGCTCATATAGTCCTGCATAATGCTTCACCTGGGGGCAGGAAGAAATAGCTAAACATTTATACTTCTTTAGTATTATGTGCTCTTGAGTTTGAGCCAAGGGAAAAATCTTTGGTTTGAGACTATAGAATATGATTACAAACTGTGGTTTGACCATAGACATATAGACAATATAGATGTCTCTATGTCTATGGGTTTGACAGAATCTCGATGATCATAGAACTAAATTATATTCTACAGAAAAAGTCTTCTTCCAACTTTTGTAATATGTGTTACTTAAGTAACCAATTTGTAATGAATGCTTTCAGCAGTATTGAATAATGTTGAGTTGGGAGACTTTTGGTCGGAAATCTTTATATATTTCGAATTTCGAAGCAATATAAAAAATTCCTCACCTTTTTTCGTTCTTCGTCATAAGTTTTCTTGAAAAAATTCAGCTTATTGCGTACGGTTTCTCTGTCAGCTTCGGGATTGAAACATTTGAACAAATCTATGAAACTATCGAGGGCCTCAATCTTTTTCGTCGAGTTTAGATAGTCCGGATGATCCTTCTTCCACAAACACGGGCAATCTCGGTACTTGTCAAGTATCCTGATAACAGCTTCCCGTTCGTTCTGCAATAACATTTCTTGATTAATATGCGTTTGGGACGTTTAAATTTTTGCCATATCTATAATAGCCATATAAATGATTTCACCGACGTTTTTGAATAGGGGGTGTGGGTGGATTGACACATCATTCCAAAGGTCACTTTGATGCAAGTTTATTCGGGTTTTATAATTTTTTTTCAACAAAAAAGTTGGTGCCTCCTGTAGATTCTGCTGAATCACCTCCACCTGTTATTTTTGAATGATTCTAAATCAGTTAAAGATTCACAAGTGATAAGATTCGAGTATTGCTATCATAATTAAATAAAGCTTACATCATCTGAAATGATACATCAGAAACTCTATGCTGTAGCAATATTTTTCTAATAGTTTCCTTTAGCCCCCTTAAAATAATTATTTCCAGAATCTAATTGCTACTATTCGTTGCATTATTTACAGGTCTCAAAATGCAACCTGATATGCTCTAGCTAAATAAGATTGAAACAATTTTTTTAATGAATCCAGCTGCCTTTTCATACTTTATTCAAGAAAATTATCTAGTACTAAAGATTTTCATTAATCCTAAGATAAAATCACGAAAATGTGTTCAAATGAGGGAATTAATTATTAATCAGACCCTCAACACAGTAAAATGTCTAGAAAAATGTTGAGCAGTGTATTTTAATGGCCTCAAGTGATTCAAATATTAATTATTTTCACCATATAGGATGTCTCATGTTACATGTGGCTCTAGATAGCTAGGATACATTTCGAATAACTCGTTTTATATATTTGGTATTCTACATCTGATGATGGTTCTTTAAATACTCCCAGAAGGAAGAAATTGTGATGGTTTAAAGCCACTCGGATATTTTTCTGTGTTATCTGTAATGTTAGAAGTGAGTTTATTTCGGATAGTTTCATTTTATGGCTTATATTGTGCGAAATTTGGATAATAAGTGGGCGTATGTATAACTCTTACCCCTGTGGTAAAAAAAATTTCAACTTTATGCATGAATATTTTATAAGAGAAATTGCAAGGAGAAATGCTGTGAAATTCAAACTATTTTCTTGCTTTTTTTTCATGAAGAATGAAGAAATATCCTTAAAGTCTTTCATTTCGGAATTCCAGAGGAGATAAGACCAAACTCTGAGAGGAAGTGTGTCGAAAGAGGAGGTTGGATACCGAACAAAACCCTGATAAGGCGATACCATGAAATTGCGTAAAATGCAGATACAATAAGAATGCATATTGTCTTTTTTTATATGAATACTTACATACAGAACACGTATTTTAGTAAATTTTGGGGGTTTAGGAAGGGTATTTCGAATGTTTGGACATATTCATGCTCCATGCTTGGAGTGAAAAAATTTTTTGAATAAAATAATTGTAGGACGCAAAAAATAAATATGTCTTATTTATATTATCATATTTTAGCTAAAAACAATGGATTTTCTCAAATCAACCAAAGTGATTACATTCCTCATTACTTTTCTTCTTTAAATTTTGAAACTTATATTGAATTATATATTCAATCTATTACAGGAATGATGGAGTCTTGAAATTATAAAAATAGTGAGAAATCTTTTGTCTACTATTAGGGAAACAATCAAAAACGCGATATGAGCTATCTCTAGAGCGATTGTTCAATAGAAAATATTTTTTTATTCGAATTTCACAGATGAAAATGAATGGATGACTGAGCAATATTTTGCTGCAATGAAAATATATCCACACAACTGTTGTTCTTCATTTCGGACTCATTTTGAAAGAGTATGAGTTCAATGAAATGGTTTATATGAGATAAATAGTGCCTGGTTTGAACTATCTTCACTTTTATCCTTATTTTTTTTCAGACAAATGGCTGATCAGACCATCATCAGTGTAAAGTAAAGTGGAAGAGATGAGGTGACTACGAATGAGCACTATGATCATGATTTTCTTACATATGGTGTTAAAAACTCCATTTTAAAGGGTCTCGGTCAAGGCGGAGAGATTCTTCTGGATTGTTTGGATAAACCACAAGTTCAACTTGCAACCGCAGTTCTAACGAAACACAAAGATTGAGTTTGTAACGGAAAAACAAGTGTTCAATGCTGATAAAGAAAGCTTATCGTAAAAACCACATTTCCTCTTCATATGATAGCGAGGCTTTGCACAGCCCCCTCTGTTTAGCCTATATAAATCTAAATCTCTTTATTTCTTCCTCATTTTGTTCGAGTTGAAATATCTACCAACAACTAGCTACCCTACAGAATGGTGCCTATCCCAATTTTGCAATAATGGCGTTTATTTGAACGGTAAATCTAATTTTTTTTAGTTTTTTCTTTTCAGGATTCGAATTTGGACTATGGATTCATCGTCGAGCTGATGTTATAGGGCTTTTCTAAGGCAACTAGCGTTTTTTCAACTGCTAGCTGCCTTTTGAAGGGCAATATTACTAAGCTTCATTCATCAGTGATTTAAATTTTAGACGTTCTAATGTGACTCTATTTAAAAAATGCAGTTATTACTCATTTATCTATTTTTTCTTCATGTAGCCTTCTGTCGTTTTTGTTAAAACCATGTTTATTTTATCGACAGTGTAATTTCCAGGTGACTTTCAATATTTGACAAAATATCCCTTTTGCCCTTGAGCTAGTTACGCCCATGTCCGCACACGAAGTAATTTCATACAAAAAACTGATTAATACAAAAATAATTATTCATACTGGCGATGAATCATGCATAAACATGAAAAACTTATGCGATATAGTGAAATCATGATTTGATTAATCTATTTCCTGTTTTGCTTAACCCAATTTTTGACATTTGTTCAGTGAGTTTTCAAAAAGCAATAATTGTCTGAGGAATTTCATGAAGAGCAAATCAAAAAGTAAATTCATCTTTGGTACAACCAAGATCAACCATGAAAATAATAAAATATTCGACGAAATTAATCTTCAAAAAGATGCCCCCTTGTACTAAACCCACGATTGGTTCGATGACAATCGCAAGTGAAGTGATAACCATTCATTTTATAATTAACGAGGCGATAAATCAAACACATATAATAATTATTGCGACTATTTCTCCAATAATCTCCTTATCGTCGACTTTCTAAAATAGATTTTAGATTGGCGATGTTAGTTTGAATTGAATCAAGCGCGTTTGTGTTATCTTCAAACAGCCTGCGCATGAACAGTTCATCGAAATTCGTCCTTTTTGACATTGAGCGATTTGAATTAAAAAAAAATCGTGAAGAACTAATATTTATTTCGCAATTATCGCAGATTGACACGGGATAATATAGAGTAAAATCGTGTAATAAATAGGTATTCACTGCATATTTTTTTTTAGTTTGTTTGCGACCAATACCTGGTCGTTTAGTTTTGAGAAATCATCAAATCGTTTTGTTTGGAAAACATTCTAATCGTTCTAGAGTAATTATACATGTTTGAATTATTCAAGCTCACTCGATGAATATTCAATGGATTATCGAGGCCCTTTATCAATTTTCCTTCTTTTTAGGTTAGCAAAATGGTCTTAAAGAGTACAGTGGTTCAAACTACCCCCTTCGAAGGGCAAAAACCTGGCACAAGTGGTCTGAGGAAAAAAGTGAAGGTTTTCATGGAAAAAAATTATACGGAAAATTTTATACAATCCATTTTTAATGCCCTAGGTGATAAAACTAGGGGTGCCACTTTGATAGTTGGCGGAGATGGTAGATATTTCTCAACTCAGGCTGTTAAAATAATCATAAGAATCGCAGCAGCGAACGAGGTGAGTAGTTGATCACCAAGGCTTTCGGTTGAGTGACCACTGAATCATTGTTTAGGTGAAAAAACTAATAATCGGACAACTAGGAAATATTTCAACTCCAGCAGTTTCTGCCTTGATACGTTCCAATAAAACACAAGGTGAGCCTATTTCGACATATCCTGAGACAGTTCTCGAGTGTGTTTTTCAGGTGGTATCATTCTGACTGCCTCCCACAACCCCGGTGGTATAAGAAATGATTTTGGCATCAAGTTCAACATCGAGAGCGGAGCACCAGCACCAGACTCATTCACAGATCTCATTTATGAACATTCTAAAACTATCAAGGAATACAAGATTGTTCCCGATTTAGACTGCGACGTTTCAGTTCTAGGTTTACAGAAATTCGAAGTAAGAGACATTTAATCGACACCAATTCGAATTACAAGTGTTATTTCAGGTCGGTGGAAGGAGTTTCGAAGTTGAAGTGATCGATCCCACACTAAACTATGTGAAACTCATGAAAGAGATATTCGATTTCGCCAAATTGAAACAACTGATCCGTGGGACTGACCACAGGAAACCCTTCAATATCTTGATAGACTCGATGAATGCAGGTAAAGAAAAAATTCAGTTGAGCACAATTTGAACGTTCTTATGTTTGAAATTGTAGTTACTGGAGTGTATGTTCGGAAAATATTCGTGGAATGTTTGGAAGCCAGTCCGGATACCAATGTACGGAGGATAATACCTCTGGATAACTTCGGGGAGATCCATCCCGATCCCAACCTCACTTACGCTAAAGAATTAGTCGATAAACTCAAGGAGAACCCCTCGTATGATTTCGGAGCAGCTTTCGATGGAGACGGTGATAGAAACATGATTTTGGGAAAGAACGCTTTCTTCGTTACCCCCAGTGACAGTTTAGCAGTCATCGCTGATAATTTAGAATGCATTCCTTATTTCCAGAAGAACGGAGTGAGGGGATTTGCTAGGAGTATGCCCACTGCGGCTGCTGTAGACCGGTTGGTACTTTAACCTTCAAAAGTCACTAATTCTATGATCATTATTTGACATTGGGCGTGGCTTGTTTTATACACGCCCCTAACCTTAACATTTGGACGTTTCTAGGGTGGCCAAGGCTTTGAACAAAGAAATTTTCGAAGTGCCAACTGGATGGAAGTATTTCTGCAACCTTATGGATGCCGGAAGGTTGTCGCTTTGTGGAGAAGAAAGTTTCGGGACCGGTTCCGATCATATCAGGGAGAAAGATGGTATTTGGGCAGTTTTAGCCTGGCTTTCCATCATCCATCACAAGAATCAATCGGTTGAGGAAATAATGAAGGCACACTGGGCCAAATATGGAAGAAACTACTTTACAAGGTGAAAATTACAACTGTGAGTTTCGAAGTCTTAATTTTTTTAATTTAGGTACGACTACGAGGAGTGCGAAGGTGATAAGGCCAAAGCGATGATGGATGACTTGGAGAAAAGGGTGGATTCCGGAGAATTGGTTGGGAAGAGTTTCGATGGGGCCGAGAAGACTTACAAAGTGAAATTGACTGATAATTTCTCATACACCGATCCTATCGACAACAGCAAAGCTGTTAAACAGGTAATTTAGAGTCTGTTGTGGGATGATTGAAGTTACCTTTCCATTTTTAACAGGGTTTAAGGATAATCTTCGAGGATGGCTCCAGGCTCATTTATAGGTTATCCGGTACAGGTAGCAGTGGAGCGACAATCAGATTGTACGTCGAAAGTTTCGAGGAGAAAAATATAGAAAAGGATGCACAGGTAATGGAAGAAGATTTTGAGCGATTTCCAATGTAATTTGGGTTTTTTTCAGGAACAACTTAAACCTTTGGTACTTATCGCACTCAGCATTTCTAAACTTAAAGAATATACAGGCCGTGACGCACCAACCGTAATAACATGAAGAATTGAACCAAAAACTTCCAAAATCTTTAAAATAATCGTGCAATGTTCCATTTTATACTCTTAATCGATGTTTCATCATACTCATACATACGATATTGCTTATCGTCCAAATTTATATTTTCTGTGAAAGTTTTTTCCTGCGGTCCATATATTTTATAATTAGTTTATGAAATAAATCATTTGTTGAGGATATGGCTTCTATTTTCACCCCTGATAACATCCAAAAGTGTGAAGAAAGACCTAAAGATTCATAATTCACTAATCTACAGTGGACACTTTGCCTTAAACACCCTGTATTCATCATGAAAATAAAACTTCATGAATTAGAATCAACTCTTTATTTCTTTGGAAAAATCAACAAATATAACTGATAATTTAATTATTCGAGACGCTTTATCAACAATTAAAAAAAATACTTAACGATTAAAGTTCACTCAATGATTTTTCACTGAACGAAAAACAGAGAGCATATTCAAGTTGAATGCCATGTTGGTAAACAGGTAGGCTACGAAATATAAGACCAAAATACCAATGGTAAAACACTCGACAACGATAAAGTGGGACAAACTGGTGCCTATCTCGAGCCACGACCCAACATTTTTAATATGGTACATAAAATAAAATACCATCACGTCTGAAATGAGCAAGATAACACAAAAAGAACTGGTCAGATTCATCCTTGTCCTAAGTACAATATCTCTGAAAACACAGGCGGAGAATAAGAAGGGTATTAACAATTTTACCATTATCAAAGTCGTCATGGTGAAGGGACTGAAGACCGTTAAAAAACATCTCACCCACATGGGATCAAACGAATTCAGACTAGCAATATTCCCAGTACCGAAAAACCCTAAGAGGATAGTCGAAACGAAAATTAAACATTTCCTAAAATTCTCAAACTCCCTGTAACAAACCACCCTAGTACTTTTCTCAATTTTCACCCATAAGGTCAAAAGAACACAGTATAGAGTTAAGAAGATGAGCTCGTAAGACATAGTTGTCATTAAGTAGAAAGGAGAGAACGCTAAGAATATGGTAAAAATTCTCAGTTCCAAAATTTTCACGGAAAATGGAATACAAACCAAAGGTATAAAAAATAATACCCACGATACATATTTGAGGAAGGTACTATTCTCCAGCAATTCGAAAGAAATAACAAGGGAATTTATGAAGGAAAGGTGAAAACAAACATTTTGTACGCAAAACAATGCCTTCTGTACCTTACATTTGGAAGTGTTCAACTTATAATCCGACAAATTTCTCGAAGTTATATGAAGTGAAAAAAACAACCAAGAAATGTAACCTACTACAAAATAAACCGTTTGAAATTTCGTGAACATCAATGGAAGCAGGGGAAAAATAGCCAAAACCAAACAAACAACTACCCAAGAAACCTTCAACGATGTCTCAATTTGAAACTCATCATCTTTTCTTAGGAAGATAGAAACTGATATCAAAACCATCATAAACGAAAAACAACTACGGTACTGGAAACCGTAAATGAAAAGAATGATGGATGAAAGGTAGAAAACCAGATAAAAACATTTCCAACGATCAAGATTCACAGGGAAATTTTGATAGAGTAAAATAAACTTATCTGAAACAATATAAAACATAAATCCAGGAAAAAGGAAATAAATATAGTAAAGAAACGAAAATGACTGTAAGAAACACATAAGAAAAACAAAAATACCATAAGTAATCACAACAATCTTCAAAAGTTCATTTTTGCTTGATGAAAACCCAATATTTTCTTCAACAAACAAAAAACTAGACAGATATAAAAGCCACAAAATTAAACCTAGAGACACTGATAACAAGATGTAATTCATGAAATAATTATGGCAGTATTCGATAGCTTTCAGTATTTCATCGAACAATATATCACATTTTTTCATAACCACATCGTAAGTTTCATTACTGAACCAAAGTTCAGTGAAATTTTTATCAAAATTATCCACCGTCATATACTTGTATGGTTTATAAAAAAATGTACTCTTTTCTATCTTTTGCTGTTTGGCAATGAATATTTTAAACACTTGCTGTATATTAGTCAAAAAGTTTTGCAATTTTTTTGATTTGGGTACATTCAAATAATCAACAGGAAGCTTACCGAGATTATTTGTGGGGTAATTTATACCAATTAAGGAAGAAATTAAAGGAGCTATATCAATTTGTTTCATATCTTTTCGTATCATGCTGTTTTCAATACCAGATCCCCAAACGATGATAGGTGTGAATGTTTCATGGTCAAGTCCAGATCCGTGGGAACCCCAATTAGTCATACCATGATCTGCAGTGAAAACAAATGAAGTTAAACCATCTGGGAACACTTTGTTGAATAATTTCGTCATGTCATTCATGTTATTATCCACAAATTTGATGTTATCAATATATTCTTTAGAATGAGGCTTGAAGGCATGTCCTGCTGTATCTAATCCTAGTAAATGAAGGAAAAACACATTTCCTGATTGGTTCAATACCTCGTTATTCATATTCTCATTCAAAATCCACTTGGTTGTATCGAACACCCATTTATCTAACAACGTGGTATCTTTGTTACCAAAATCCTGCATTTCAGCATCATAAGCATGGATATGTATGTGTTTCCTTCCATCTTTATTGAATATTGGTACAATATCTGGACTACCTATGCACCAAGCATTGCTCGACTGGTTTATAACTGAATCAAAATCTACAGGATTATGTTTCCATCCTTTGAAAATAGCGCTGGGATCCTCAAATATTCCTGCAAGCATAGCAACATGGCCAGGACGGGATTCTGTAGGTACTCTGGTATGGGAAATCCCCCAAGAACTTTTGTGTTTTCTAATTGAAGTCAGAAATGGCGCCCTGTCTTCGTTTTCACCTAGTATTGCTTGGGCTCTGAGACCATCTGCGACAAATAGGACCACTCTTTTCGAAGTAGGTGTCTTGGTGGACTGTACCGGTATCATTCCATGTTCAAGGGGGCTCTTGAAATACGTATCGAATATAGTGATAAGCAAGAGAACATGTATCCATAATCCCAAGATAACAATAGTTGTGATCGGTTTTTTCATTATTCATTCATAGTTTTGTATGATATTTTCATAAAATAAAACATTGAAATATTTGAATTTTTTAGGTTATGTTTGTTTATCGCAAAGCACAGAACATACAAAAAAGTGCGCCACAGAATCTCTTCCAAAAATTTTCTTTGATTTCAAATCATATTTTCAAAAATAATTACGAAGTACTTATTTAGCAACTTTTGGAAACAGCTCAACATATAGCTTGGAGTCCTCTTTAGTTAGATGAAATGTAAGTACACAAATCAATCCAATATATCAATAAAACAACTCAATTCAATATTTCATAATTTATTATCAAAAAACCTAAATAAAAAAAAACATAAGCAGAAAAATCTTTGATGATATCTATAAATGTACAAAGGGAATCATCAAATCTACGATTCCCATTTTTTGAACTCCATACCATCTGGAGGTTTACATTCTACTTTGTCTTTGGATACTTCCCTCCAGTTTGTGCTCAACACTGTGCCACCACTTTCCATCTAAAAAAGATTTACAGTTGAAGTTTAGCGATCGAATGGTCTGTTTCAATACTCACAAAGCTCTTATTCATTGCCTTCTTGACTTCGTCACTTCCCTTTCCATAAATATCCTGAAAAAGTTTATTCAAAGCTTCCTCACCTTCAGGTTTCTCATGGGCTTCCTGAACACTGATATCTTTCTCTATAGCAGACCAATCTGTACCTTTAGAGGTCGGATATGAAGGTGGCTTATCTAATTTTGGAACAACAGCTGAAAAGTATCTGTTATTCAAGAGGTTTCAGTGAGCTGAAAGATACTCACGTTCAATTCTAGCTTTTGGGACATTATCAGACGCTCCTTCTAATTTTTCCCACCTATATCCTTCCAGTTTTTTTAATTTGATCTCTATCTGTAAAGGAGTTCAATAACCGAAACTATAAATAGCATTATCTTTTGGGATTTGCATAGTCAACTTACTTTGACAGTTGTTAATCTGTAACTACATTGATCGGGTACTATATCGTGAGAAAGATTGAATACTTTCGAGATCTCTTGGTTATGTTCTCCAGCTTTTATATTGAGCTCTACTATTTTATCCGAGAATTTAATGGCAAGCTGATCCTCTTTTAAATTTTTAAGGAGTACTGTGATCACCACGGATGTCTCCGTTTGGTACCAATCGTGTTTGAAAGGGGGCTAAAAGAAAATTTGTGTTGTGTTACAATATGCAAATTTTCCTCAGTACGAGTTGCTATGAGAAAATTAGTAAACTAATAATTACGTTTTCCGTCTTAATATCCATTGAGATGACAAAGAATACGTATATTAATCCACTATTCTCATTTACTTTCACAACTGCTCTATTTTGGATTTTCTAGAAAGCGATTTCCATTTCCATGTCAACTTGACGTTTGGAATGTTCTTTTATTCTATGATTTGATCTGTTCCCGAACTGCGCACTGTTCAGTAGAACTGAACTGTTATCTCCATAGAATACTGAAAAATTTTCGCGCACATTTAACATTCTATGATCAAAAAGCGTTGACCTAATTTAAATTAGGAAGAACTTTTCAAATTTTAAGGTGAATATAAAAATGAGGTGAGAAAAATTACGTCTCTAGTTGTAATCTACATCAAACCTTTTAATCTAATCTTTAATTTTATTATCCTGTGTGTAATGAGCTTTTTATCGGATTATTTCCATCATTTATGGCGCCCTTGATGAAGTGAGCTTCTTGCAGAATAGATATTTCATCAGCCAACTCTCTTTCGTGAGGAGATATCTTTATGCTGTCTTCCAACAGATTATCTTAATATCTGCTGTATGTTTTTCCATCACGCACATTCACCTATCGCTCAAGAGAAAATCTATATAGGTTCACCGGATAGCCCCTTATTTGTTTCGTTAAGTTTGAATTCTATATAGAATACTTAGATATTGGTAACAATAAGTTCACTTTATCACTCTGTAGTGAGTAAAATTGGTACAATTTGTTAGACTCATTCCGATTAACTAATTTTATCACAGATTCCATATTGCTCCTTTTTTTGCTTTATACCTTAAATGATAGGCTTCCTTAAACTTTCCAGGTGCAAGAGCTGCTTGTGTCTTCAAGTGGAACAGTGAGAGATGCCTCCCGAGGCTTTATCCTTGTGCTGAGCAATTGTAGTAAGTTTAGATTACCTATTTTACATGTGAAAAATATACCGATACCTAAAAGCAGAATCGGTAGGGGGTGTTTCCCCAAGAGAAACATCAAAACCCTGCCAACTTTTATTGAAACAACTAAAAGAAATATAATAATAACATTAATAAATATATATCCCATTCATATAAAATATAACATAATATATTATCGCTATCTCTTGTTAATCATAATTGACTAAAATGCCCTATGAATGCCTTTTGAATAATCATTGTAAAAACTAATTTATTACAATAGTAACTTAGGTACAAACTTAAAATTTACCTATGTGTATTTTAAAATTAGAGATCCAAGGTTATTCATGTAAAATTTATATTACAAATGAACTATTATATACTGGCCCCTTTACTGGCAAAAGTTATGAGTGAAAGAAATTGAACCAAGTGTTAAGACTACGAAAAACACTTTGAATGGTAATTATAACTCTCAAAGGCACTAAAATGCACAAAAGAGCTGTATATTTACCTTTCAATATTGAAAAGTAACTAATCAGCTCTTACATTTTTAAATTTGTGACTTCTCAAGGGATTTAAATTTACAGTTCAATATATCAGTAGCACCAATTTCATTTTGACTACACGAGTATTGAGAAATAAGTAATGATGTAATGGAATTTAGTATTCCGTTGATTTTCCAAAGATGGAAATCAACGAATCAATTCAAACCACATTGGAAGCTCGTTCAATGGACATCATTACAAATCTCCCAACAAAGTTTGAAATAAAAATTTCTATATACAAAATTCAGAATGTTTCGTCAACTTAGATTCACTTTTATGTACACTCATTTAATTATAAAAACTAAAAAACAACTAAGTTCTTCGCTAAACTCCTTAAAAATTCTGACCTCATACTGGCACTGTTCCATTAAAGATACATGTTCAACAAAAAAAATAAAATAAAATACAATTAACTAGGTACATGTTACAACTTAAAACTAAAAATAGGAATTTCGTTCTGACACTGAACGTCTCGTCGAATTATATCTATATACAAATTAGCTAATTACAAATGTATACTCTACAAAATTTCAACTGGAATTATATAGATCTTCGATTGAACGATTTTTAAGGCACGTTTCTAAAAGATTGAGTTCAGTGTGGAATATTGTTCGGTAGATTATTGCATTTTTGTTTGTTTATTCTTGATTTTAGTTTGAATCGTTCCTCCCTTTGGCTTGCGTTGAGAGTTATGTCATATAACTTTGTGGTTTTTCTGTTTTAATTTCTTTGTTATTTATTTATGTTTTTTTTTTTTGAGAATACACGCTTCAGATTATATTTTATTCTTGATTATTTTTCGAAAACCTTTGTTTCCTGCCCGTGTCTGTTCCTTACATTTTTTTTTTGAATAATTTATTCGATTCAGCAAATATTTTGGACCTTCCATTCCCAGACCCGCTGTGAACTATCACTTTTTTACCGTTTTGTCAACCCAGCTAGCTCGACTAGGTATCGATCGCATAGACGTGAAGGTATCGGTGTCCTTTTAGTCACGCAGAGGGGTTTTAGACGATTGTCTGTCGCTGTGCATTCCGCATTATGAAAATAGATTCTTAATTTCGTGCAAGAGAGGAAAGATTCAATTTCTCTCGATGTAACGAAGGTTTTTAATACTTGAGGAGAAGACTACACTGAAATTCCCACATAACTGACGTCTACCGCTTGTGCACTGATAGGAGTAAAATTTTATCCAAGGATTTTCTTTAAATCGCCATAAACGTAGGAATAATTCATGTAACTGCAGTTGTAGACGAGCGATTTAAGGGAGGCTGGTTCACGTCAAGTTATGTGGGAGTTTCAGCATCGTCTTGAGGGCCTTTTTACAACCTTATGCTACGCCGATTGCGGTCTTGCACCTCAGTGTCTCTTCATGTGCAGCGATAGATGGTCAGACCTGCTGAAAGACCTCTGGCACAGGTTACAACTGAAAGGCTTCTGTCCCGTGTGCTTCCGGTAGTGTCTGGTCAACTCGTCCGATCTGGCGAATTTCCATGTGCATCCGTCCCAAGAACATTGGTAGGGTTTTTCTCCTGAAAAAAAAAAGGTGAATGGTTACGTCGCCACTAGCTTTGTCAGCTGGAAGTATAGGGGAGATGACTCTACCCTTACACGACCAAACTGTGTGGGCCAGAGACAGAGACTCTATGGTTCTTAACGAAGTCTTGACCAATAGACTTCATCTGTCACCTGTCACTGATGGATTCTATGGCCTATATCTAGCAATGAAGATTACGTCGCCCAGGAAACTGTTCCGAAATAGTGGATTGACGTATTAGACCGCCCGTGATTACCGACGTCGAAAGTACAGGTTAGTGTAACTCGCGGATCGGTATGGGCGTGTCGTGGGGCCATGGAGAAAAAAAAAAAGAACGACGCTCCCGTACAATTATGAACGGGCCGGACGGTTATCAGAGTGTCAACTAATCTGTATATTATGTTAATGCGCGCGCTAATTGCTCTGTAATTTGGCGGACCGCGCGGATTTTCCACGTCGATGATTATAATTATTGTTATTTCGGCGGTGATCCGCGCTATTGCCGTTTCTGATTCCATCCGGTGCATTGGCGGGTTGCGAAAGAAGGGGCAGAGTGAGAATCTTTAGAATATTCTACTACATACAGTCGAAGAAGGTTCAATTGTTTAGAAGTAGTAGAAAATGGAGATAAATTTCCAGGAATCCCGAGTACCTAACTTGGCAACAACGCATATTCAGTTGGCAGTCTCTGCTATTTTTTATTTATTTTCTATGTATTTCTCCACCTTCAAATTGGCCGAATAGTGTGAGAATATATATGTGGAAGGACTCTTTCTTATGAGCTATTCAATAAAGTTTGTAGTAAGGGACAGGAGCTTTATAGGCAGAATATAAAGACGATTGCCTTCGGATCGATCTCTCTTTCTACCCTTTTGTATATATTGTATGGAAATGCAAAAAAGCGCCCATACAACTAGAAAAGTTTTATCATCTAGTTAAGGCATCAGCGCACCTTTATTTCTTCTTGTTTCTGCAGTGGAAGTAGATCAAATGAAACACCAATTGCTGCAGCTAGAGTAGTGGATAAAGTAAAGTATCGACATGTCCTAGGCCTAGGTCTCCTACATCTTCTCAATTCAGCAGTGTGAGTGGTTAATAGAGTATCCACCATTCCCACGCATTACAGGATATCCCCTGTGCTTCCTTAATTTCCTCTTGTTGCCACAGTGGCAGCAACTTAAATAAGACTTCCATTGCATAGATACAGCGTCTACCACTCATACTTCAGCAATAGTTCACACTGCAGAAACAAGATCACTAGAATAGGATTCATACCAATAGCAATCCCCCATTATAATTTGAAAACCAGACCATATTGCTCATCTTTGAAAAGATCTAAACGGACTCTACTTCTTTCTTGCAGAATTTCATGGGACAGGTGGACCACAAGGTCGAAGGAACGGAATGATCGAAGGGTCTTAGAGCACAGTCTTGTCCCTTCAGAATTTCATGGGACAGGTGGACCACAAGGTCGAAGGGACGGAATGATCGAAGGGTCTTAGAGCACAGTCTTGTCCCTTCCTAGGGCTGGGCTGCTAAGGGATCTCCCGGAGGTCATTTCTAACTTCAGCCTTCTATGGTTCAAGTGGTCGAAGAAAAGGAATGATGGAAGGGTCTTAGAGCACAGTCTTGTCCCTTCTTGGGCTGGGCTGCTAAGGGATCTCCCGGAAGTCATTCCCAACTCTAGCCATCGCTGGACCAAGAGCGAGAAAGCAAGATATATATACGTCAATGTGAGTAGGCATATTTATATTTTTCAGGTCTCGTACAAAAATACGCGTAATTTTCGACGGGATGAATTTTTTTCGTTTGATATGTGTTGTGTGGTGAATTGTGTTTCAACAGCAAGATAAGTATTTATCCCAATTTATATGTACATTTATATTTATATTGCTTTCACTTTTTGATCTCTTCGTTTTGATGAAAATATTCACGAAATCTTTTTTATTTTAGGTGGTATTTGAATATGATGAGTGATGACCCACCAATGTTCTGAGAAATCTATACCAAAATGGGAATCTGAGGCAAAATGAGATGCAATAGACGAATTGATGATGATATTTCTCACATATCTTAAGAATCCCTCATTGTTATATTGAATTTGCAATGTAAAACCACTGTATAATGGGCATTTCCATCAGTTTTTGGAATCTACTTTGAATCATCCTTTCAGCCCAAAACACTGAAGCTGATTTGGATATTTTCAGTAGATTTCTTTCCGAGATGATAACGGTTCAAAATGGTAGACACTGTGTGACATCGAGAGCAACATTGATTTCGGCATTTTAACTCTTTATTATTCCTTTCTCAGTCTCAATCCTCAACCTCGCCATTCGTAGGCATAACCGTGCAAGTCAACTTGCATCGGAAAGCACGTGTGGTGTAGCTGACAAGCCGGTAGCCCCTGCTTGTTAAAAAGCACACGTATAGCACGCCCATCAGGGTGCGAACACGGCGAGGTACTGAGGTGGCGGAAGAAAGCGATGAAAAACCAACAAACACGATCATTATAGTTAGATGAAATTGTCACAGACTAAGCTCTGAGACGTAAACTTCATGCTCCATCGACGTCACAACAGGTGCGATAATAGGATCATTTGAAATGCACTGAAAACAAGTTTTCAGCGTTGGATGATGAATAAATTATCAGAAATTCAATCAAGATCATATTTCAAACTGCATGTAAAAAATAACACGATTGAGATTTGTGGAAATGCCCATCTGACATTAGTATTAAGTTAGGTTAGGTACACAGTAGTAATAGGATTCAATATATTGATGCCAGACTCTTATTTTACTCCTACACTTATAGATAATCCCCCAATTGGTGTTAACTAAGTATAAATTGAGCGGTGTATTGCGTATTTTCAGATTTTCCTAACTTATCTTATCGCGAAGCTTAAAAGTTTCCAGAAATTAGTTATTCTTACCCGTGTGCGTTCTTTTGTGCGCCTTGAGATGGGAACTTTTGGTGTAGACCTTGTGGCAGCCCGCTACGTCGCATCTGTGCACCTTTCTTCTTCTTACCGACGTTTCGGGTGCGTTCCTAGGTACCTCGTTGTTGTTGTTATTGTTTACAATGTTGTTGCCACCCTTCGCGTAGGCCGCGTCTAGCGTTGGCAGTCTAGATATCGTCCTGGAAAATTTAGGTTATGAGAGGTTATGTTCGATTCCATATCAATACATGAAGCACTTTTTGTAACTTACAAGGAAGAGTCTTTTATCCTCTGGAGGGCTAAAAGAGCAGCTGTCGACGCGGCGTCTGTTATGGGTAACCTCAAATCTTGCGTTGTTATCACATTGCACATAGGAATATCTGGAAGAAGAGATGGTATTAATCCTCGGTGGGTGATCTAATTGGTTCTTAGTTCAAGTGTAAAGGTTTATCGTGTTTTTCTATAAGCGGAGGTTCTTTTCGAGCACACCTGGTACAACGAGGAAAGGCGAGGCTAACAGCGGAGCAGAGTGCGGGAGGGGCGAACCCAAGGACGTCTATGCGAAGATGGTACCAGATCTAGTAGTACCGGTACCATATGTGCTCGACTCGGTGCTTTCCCATAGATGAGATGATGATCAGGGAACTTTTGTCGCAGCTAAGGAGGATCGTACGTCTGCAGATTTGCACGCGAAATTCGAAATGTTGCCTTCTGAGTACTCGAAGGTACCCTGAGGTCGATTCAGACGATTCTTAAAGGTCTCTACCTGCTCCGTAAAGCGGAGATCGGAAGACAAAGATTGTTTTTCCATACGAACTAGATTCAGGATTGAAATTAGTGCGATGGCGATAGGAATCCTCCACGTGTATGGAAGCAGTTGTAGTACTTGAAACCAGTTGTTGGGAACGACTGCTGATAATGTCCTATTTGATCAGTATTTGTCATGAGGATTTTATTCGTCAATTCTTTGTATGGTTCTTGAACTGTCTAGGGAGGTATTCACCTTTACAGAGCTGGTTTGAGAACGTCGTTTCAAATGCAACAATTAAATGAGGTGATATCCTGGAAGGAGATTCTTCTAGCTTGGTGGAATTGTCATTTGTCTATGGGTAATCTTCCTAATTGAAGTTTTTATGCGAGGTACATTTCAATTTCGATAAATAACCTTCACTTTTATTCCTGTCTAATGGTGCACCTGTTTTTGCTTCTGGATTCCACTGACAGATTCAAGATCTGACACAGTGTTTGGTGTTTTCATCGACCCTGAACCGATGGAGCCCCTTTTCGTCCAAATATACCTCTTTTATCTACACCTCCAATCCTTGTAATGGTAATTGTTACCAGCTTCGAAGGTTTGAGCTCAGAGTATTCAATCTTTTTTCACCTGAACGTTCCCGAGGATCCATTGTTGTTCGAAGGCACAATTGTCGGCATCAATTAACGAACGCATAGATGAATCAGCCGAATTGACATTCATCCAATGGAATTGTCGATAAGGAAGACAATGGGTGATTTCTGCCTGCAGAATGCGGGATCATCGATTCAGCAAGACCGAAGACAATTGTTTACGGTGCTTTATCTGCTCTTTCGAACAAATTATCGAATTCACTGAGAGCGCCCGAGTTATATCTCCGAGTAGATCGGGTAATGATTCTTTTTCACATTTTCAGAGTCCAGATTGTTTGAAATGTTTGAAATTCGCTCCAAAACCTTGCATATTCCCAAAGGTCATATTGACGAAAGAGACGTCCGATATCCGTCTGTTCCGTCTTTTTTTTCGGTCCGCATCTACGTTCACCGTCATACTCGATTTGCCTACTTATTACTCGAAATTATTAATCCATTAACCACTTAAGATAATTAGCTAATGCTTCCTCGTTAGTGGTTCTTTCGCCGTTCACAGTTTGCGGCCGCTCAGATTTCACTCGGATCTCTATTATCTTTCGAAACCCGCTGGCGCAATCCACAAGGTCACCGGGGTTACGTAACTAGGACTATTCCGCCTTCTCGGATCCGACCGCGTTAAAATCGGACGATATCGGGACTGTTGAGAACCGTTGGGACGGGATATTGCGGTTTGGCATCTTGCTGCACCTTCAGTCAAGTCTGAAGACACTAAGAACCTCCAATTTCCTTCCTCTTTGGAAGGAGGCACCTATTTTACAGCAGTAGGAGATCTGTAATGACCGGGTAAACAAGGCTCAAAAGGTTTTGTGATCCCTGTTCAGTATTTGTCGACATAGATGCATAGATCTATTGGGAAATAGATACTTCACATTCAAAATCACTGAGATCTCTCTACAAATCAAGGGAAGAACCTCCACCTCTGGTTTCCTGTCGCCTAATGACTCTAGCAGCAACAGACGAATGCAGATTCTGTGATGAATCTCCAGAACTCCTGGTGACCAGCTAGCCAAAGCAAAAGATGCTCCGGACGAGAAGATTCACGAGAAGAGCTGTAGACGACATAGGGGCATAAATAACTGATGGAGGAAAATGGATCTTATGCCACTCTCTCTAAAATTAAGAATCTACAAATCTTCAGCATTATTTTTACCGTGTCGGAAATCAGTAGCACGAAATCTGACATCAATACTCGCGAACGTGGACGTACCCTAATGGATATCCGACAGTGGACGAGATGCAACGGCCAAGGCCGTATTTTATCGATCGTCGTTTTTCGCAGTCTAATTTGCGATCTTCTTCCTGCTTCGGACGTCCAATACAGAGTGCCTGAGACCTTCGAAACTGGAACGTTAGAGATGATTCTGGCCCCCTGGAGAAATCCCTCAAGGTGATCTCTTTCATCTCCGTTCTAACCGGTGCGGTCGACGTCGCGTTTGACATTTATCTTGGTTGACGAAAAAAAAATGAAGAAGCTGTGACTGGTACTGTGACATTTGGTAGGTGGGATACGCCCTCCCGGATCTTGAAAAGACCAGGATACAGTTGCCTTCTAATAGCGAGGGCGACGATATGGATCAGGTTACCGCGTCTACTATGTTGGATTCTGTTCCATGTGAAACCATAATTCAGTTAAAAAACCATTCGAAATACGAATGGTGAGATGATGCCTCGAGATTTGGGGCCAAGAAAATGGCTGTTCGTTCCACGAATTCATAAGGGAATCGGGGACTACAAGTGACTCATCGAAGGCCATCCCAACATGGACCTCTCATCACCGATTGGTCCCAACTTCCGCGAACGAAGATTCCCCTATGGATCTTTCGCCAAAGCACCCTTTGTGAGGTCAAGTCGCAACCTGCTCTCACTTCTAATAGCTCGGTAAACACGCGGAGAATGAGCCGTTGCGTGCACCTTGATTTCGAGATTTAGCAACGTCCCTACTAGAACCTACGATCGGTTCGTAAGCGTAACTTCAGAGAACGTCAACCTTGATCGACGACGCGGTGAATGATATGCATCCTTGTCGCGAAACGTGGGAAACTGGAGTAAATTCGCGAAGATCCTCGTCGTGCCTTGCGATTGCGAACGTCGAATTTCGAAACGAAGATCTGCATCTGTCCATTCTACACCCGACCGTTCGAAGGTTACATACGGGACGTATCTCGATAACAGAAACAGTTATCAATGAGGAGAAGATCTATTAAAAACGCCGAACGAGACAGAACAAGTAGAGAGTATAAAACGACTGGAGAATAGTGTCTCTGATGTTCAAAACTTTGCCACATGCTCCCGAGAATTTGTTCCTTGATATGAAGGAGCTTAGGATATCCAAAGAAACATGAAGCCCATCCATTAACCTAGTTGGTCAACAGTTCAATAGATTCGTTGCATCTGGGCGTATTGGTGACAGTATAATTCGAATTGGAAGGGCCCTATTAGGAGCTTTATAGATTGGTACGCCATCTATCGTCCGATAGATCAACGCGCGCCGTAGATCCCTGTTTTAATGAGTGTGAGTGCCCCGGTAGAAAGACGCCGCTAATCTCTTTTGACGTGGGCGTCAGCAATTTCCAGTAATTGGCCTGAATTTCCCTCAAATGATTCTTCTACGGATTTAATCGCGAGCGGTACATGAATGGGTTAATTTATTACTTTTTCCGGCTGCACTACAAAGAGACTTGGTGTTCATTGGGATTGTCTCGATCATAAGCAAGTATAGGCGTTCAAAGAAGAGTGTAATCCGTGGGTCATTCAGGAAATATGACGGAAAGTCACAGGCACAATTAGCGTTACGACCGGTCGCTCAGCACAATCGCAATTTATCTTATTGGGGAATCGCGGAATGTGTACGAACGTGTGTTTGTATATACGCGGTTAGGAAACGTTGTTTCTTCACGCACGATAGGTTCCGTCCATGGCGAAACGGATGGGCACTTCCAATGGGAATAAAGATCCTTTCACGATGAAAAGGATCTGTATCGAATTTTCAAACGTCGCAACGCGAAGAACACTTTCGAAACTATCCATGATCTGTCCCAGCAAGGAAGGGGAGTTGATGGGACCGTTTTGAGGTATATGGGAACGCCTCTACGACCGTCATATCCGTTTTAATTACGCTCGGCGAACGCGTAAACGCGTAAATAAGATCACGACTCCTCGTGAACGATCGCGGCCAAAAAAAATTCGAAATGTCGAACATGGGAACGCTTTTTTTCCGCACTTTCTTAACCGCGCTCCCGGCCAATTATTCACATGCATTAAAAGCGAGGATCGTGATCGCGTAATGTGGGAAAAGGCATCATGGTTAATGTGCCTCACCATCGTGCGGAGATCGGTTCACGAATCTATCGATACGTCATGTTTATATAGGCCGAGAGCTGTATCTGGGAGAATGCGGGGTTCACAGGGGCCTATTCTTGGTCCAGGGGATTCTTTACGAGCCCAGTCCATTCAGTTTAGGAGTCAGGAAGGAGGAGAACACTTCAAGATACTGAAGTTTGAGATACGTCCAATTGATGCAACTTCAGAGCAGTTTATGGCTATAGACATCAGCAGAAACTTCTGTATCTGGAAGGTCATTAGTTTCATAAGAGAATAGTAGCTGGAATGATCCATTTGAATAGCTCTTCTCAACGTTCATACGAGAAATTCTGTCTGTGGAACGGTGTATGCAGGTCTCTGTCCATCCTTGATGCTCTCGAAGACCCAAGACTCAGTCAAAAACTCAAAACTACTCGTATGTTTGATGCTCGCTGAAAGCTAGCTTCAAAATCTACAATTCCAGAAATAGTTCAAGACTCCCTAGATAATGAAGACCCACTCATCGAAGAAAACACTGACCATCGTGAAACTTGACCATAAAAGTCACCAAAACTGATCATTAAGATCGAACCATATAACAGTGCGAATCGAATTAGAATACTTGTTTCTCGTAGAAACATTTACGAATTCTAGAAATCCAATTGGAAGTAGTGGCCTGTTTTCAATACGCATCCTCTAAGAACGTCTGCGAGTATCTTCGACGATTCATGAGTCATGATGCCTCCTAACGCGGAACGAAAGAATGCCAGGTGGGGTCAGGGGTCAGTCGTACCAACTCATTTACGTGATTAGCTCTCCGGGTTATTTGAAAACTTATTCACGTTGTTTTGAAAGCGCCAATTACCCCTGCCTTCGCCCGAGTCATCTTCGTACCCAATGATACATTCTCTTCGAATTCGGGCGGGTTCTTTACGACTAATTAAATGACCATTGAGGTCAGTTCTGGCGTTTAAAAGCGATACGTTCCGTCGAAGTTTCAGTGCCACAATTCGACGCGGTATAGTCCGAGCAATATCTCTAATGGAGATACTTCCCACAAGGGCAACTCTTCGTTATTTCTTGGAAATATCAGTTTGATGCACGAGAGGGAGACAACACCACTGAAATGTTATATTAGGAATCTTTGAGAGCTCCCCTGATCGATAATTCGATTTTAATTGGAGGCAATAAATTTTTAAAGGCCCGATAAGATCGCTCTTGATCGGTGTGAAAACATCTCGAGTGGTTTCTCAACAAGGCGATGAAGAAGTGTTGAGGATCACACGGATCTGTAGATTTGTTCAACTGATACGTCCGTAATGATTTATAAGTCCACGATGCTACCGATTGTGGTACTTGTTCTGTTGAGGTGGAAATTGGGCTAAGGAACGATGAATGGAATGCGACTTGAAGATTGGTCATGAGCAATCATCTACAACTAATCCGAGCCGTATCATCTCCCTAAGTCGGGAAAAAATCCATCAGCCTTTGATATATCACCTAATGCTTTGGGAGAAACCGAGCCCGATACCTTGATTACTGCTATAAATCACTGGTGAACGAATAAATCAATTAGCCGGTAGAAAGGACTATTTTGCACCGATAACCTTTGAGAATTGGTTCTTGGCGCTAAATGAAAAAACAGTGAATCCGTTTAGAGGAGAGCAGATCTCTCGACAATCTAATTGGCCGAGTGTTAAACGCGATCGCTCTGGTCATTTAAATGGAGATTAGATGGATCGTAATGCATCATCGTTTGTGCTGTGGCGCCAGTGGTTTTATCGATCGTCCGTTGGTAATGTTCATTCTAAGACTTGGGTCATTCTGTTTGCCGGCCAATTTGATCTTCATTTTTCCTCGTATTTCTGCACTGTCATCCAGGAAGTGATCCACTTCCTTTACCCACCCTTACTGGGAGACAATACAGAATTCTACAAACGGCAAGCGTGGTGTCCGTCTACCTGACGATAGGTGGCGCACTCGTTTGTATGGGCCTCGAAAGAACCCCTCCGACTGTATAATATGGGCGTCCCAACTAGCGGACAGTGTCCTTATCTCAATGGTACTCGGTATCATTCGAATATTTTGGCGGGAATTGGAAAGTTTACGAGCCCGTTCCCACCTGTCGAGTTAGCGGGGGTGTGAATCTTGATTTTCTAATCCGCTGCCGCGCGCGCGTTTACCGACGTCGCGCGCTAGCGGCCAGAAGGCGGAACTGGGCGGTTTTCGATGTAAATGTCAACGGGGATTGTTTATCGTCAGGACTGGATTTTATTGGCCATAAAATGCATGTCGAGGTGTAGAGTTATTGCCTTTGGAAAAAAGCGACTATTGAATATTCCTATGTGGCAATTCTAATGTATTTTTAATGTCGATGGGCAGGTTTAATAAGCGACCGCAATCAAACCGCCGATTATTTATTGTCGATAGCGCGGATATTGTCGCTTACAATGTTGTCGTACACCCGCCTACGTGATTGGAACGACTGTTTTAGAAAGGTCCCGCTCGGGTTCGATGGAACCTGAGGCCAGGCGACAAACCGAGGGTTAAATCAGGTTAAGCGGTCGTGTAAACATGGCCAGAGAAGTCGAGCGATTCATGAACGATTAGTCTCCCTTCGGAGGCTGATATTATATAGGGCGGCACAGTTACAGCTCGGCCCATACGAAGCGAACATCCGGAAATCAAGCGCGGCTCAAAAACACGCGCGCAAATATTCGACGATCGGGAGCGAGCGGCCGATATCAGATGTTCGTACGAACGGAATTCGAGGAATGATTCAGGCCGTGTCTGCACGGGCGTAATTCATTGAACGCCGTGAGCTCTACAACCGGGAGCCGACAAAGGAGTGCATACTGCTACGACTCGTTAATTCGCAACGATAGTTGCGAGACAAATTATATCTATTGTCTCTAACAATCACCTCTTAGCTTGATTTATATCCGCAGCGGCGTATTTCGTTCGTTTTTCTAAACCGTAACGCTCTGTCGTGTCGCGGATCGCCAAACGCGAAACCCAAAACGGCCACAAACTATCATTTTCGAATTTAAAGCTATTAATCCTGGTAACGGTTACCATGGTCCCTGTCGCCATGGTTCCTATATGTTTCATAGCAACGGCCTCCGTGGTAACCATTCGGTATCAATGGTAACTTGTCAACCGCAGTATCGGCACAACGAATTATCAGATAACCTTGTGTTTCTGCACATCTTCGATCGTCGAATTGATGAAGAAAGCGCTAATCGCGATGATTATAGGCGACTTTTTGAAATGTACCGATCCCGCGTCATATCTGTTAGCGTCCGTGCCGACAGCGAGGGATCGTCGATTTTTCCGCCCGCCACGATCATTACAGCAATACGGCCGTATCTCATAGAAACGCCGGGAATGAATAATAATTAAAAGATACGCATAGGAGACGCCGACCGCGCTCACGATAAAGGAACGCGTCCTCTGGCGCGAAATGAACGTTATCATGGATAATTTCCGCTGCCGCTTATCGCCTCTCATGTTCACGAAAATGCATGATCAAGTCGGCGGTCATGTTCGTACTGTGCACGAGTCGCCGTTTTCAGCCGCGAAAACACGGGTTGTATCGCGTAGCAGCGTCTCGATTCGGGTTATTTAGGAATATTACGAGACTTATTACGAGGTTGTAACTACGAAAATATAGCCGCGATTACCGTTAACGTAACGAAGGAAACCTTCGCCATGACAACCGTAGCTGCGGATATTTAAAAGATGGTTACCGGGGAAACGGCATTCGATATAATTGTTTTCGTAGCGAAATTGGATACGCTAGAAAAGAGACCGCTATGAAATGACGAAATTATGTGAGAAGGTAAACGAGTAAACGTCGATGAAGAAGTGAAGCTATTGATTAGGTTTCGGTTTAACGACCTTACTTCATTGAATTTCGTGTACAGGGTGTCCAGAATGGATCGATCTTTCTGAAACATCCCACACAAGCTATGACGAATCATTATACCATTTTAAAACCTGCATAAATGGCAGGTTAGCCATTCAGGCTTCCATAGATAATTTTTTCGTAACGAAAGCTTCAACATTGACCAAATGTTGCTAATAACGACAAGAGCTATTGATACGGTTTTCGGCAAATCTGTCTTAGTATTCCATGAAGAATATTTCACCACCAGAAAAATGATATAGTTCTGTTCATTTCTCACTCTGATTGTCAGAAATTTAACTCTGTGTTGAAACAAACAAAATGCCCTGTCGGAGATCCCAAGGTCCCACCTTCTCCCAAATCGCTCGGACGTTCAGCGGCCATTTGCGAAATGTGCGATAGTTCTCTCCATCCGCGAGCCGGGGAGAGTTCAATACCGTGGGAAACGGGCCTAGTCGTGGAGCGACTACCGGAGTTACGCCGCTCCGAGCCAGGCGTAATGGTAGGAAGACACGTTGAATAATGGACCGCGGTCGCATTGTGTCTAACCTCTCGCTAATCTATAAATAATAGGGGAACGGAATAGATTGCCTCGTTCTCGTTGCTTCCCTGTCCGGGAGATGGCCATCGCGAGGTGGCGTTTACTCCTTTTCGTCCATTCCGAGGTAATATGGCCCGATGTTGGGATCACACCGTACCTGCCCTGGGCTATCAGGCGATTGACGTGCTCTTGTGGTCATCCTGGACCAGGCTGTGAGATTGACTCACCAGTTACAGCCTCTTACCTATATACAGTGACTATATACCCCCATGGGGCTAGTACGCCAGCTGTCGTCCGTTAGGGAGAAGTCAAGCGGGATTCTGTAGAACCCTGTAATGTGGATATGAGCGTCGCGGTAGAGACTTGGGGATGGGAAGGCATTCTATATTCAGCCTGGAGGTTGCTTCGTGTAGATTTGGAGTTTTCCACCGACTGGGAGCACTCATGAATGTCCATAATCAATGTAACCTTGTTTTCTCACAATAACTTGTTGTTTTCTGAATCTAAGTGAAGCTGTGCATTTCCAACTCAATTAGTTCATGACTGATGTTTTTTCGATTCATCCAGACAAGCTCCTAAAGTCATTAATGTCGATCAACTGATTGAGATCGTTGAAGGAGGGTCGGATAACTTGGTATCTGAGTGGGCAGCCACGAAAACCGTAACAAATACGGAGGCAACTCCCTTACTACGCACACGTAACCCGCTGTGTTTGTTTTGCAGCGTAGTTTAATCGCCTCTCGAAAGTTCAGATTAGATTCGGTATTTTTGTCGGCCATTATAATGTCGGTCATGCTATATTATCCTATCGTCGTCGACGATACGATAGTGCGATTTGAGTACCGCGGAATGAGATCTTCTCCAGTTACTCGACTAGGGTGTTTTTGCGTCCGTTCATCAACTTTTATGCGCCACAACGTCTTCTGGACCGACTGGATTCAGAGTCACCAGGAAATCGCCAATTAACTGCCCAGTTCACGTCGACATGAATTTGTATCGCCTTTCTTTGTGCTGCTACGAAGGTAAAAAGTATTATCAAGAAATGTCCATTATCAATAGTCGACAACCCGCCCGTTTTTCAACGAGCTCTAATGTCTACGCATACAATACACATTCGAGGGGCCGCCGGCAAGGTTACGTGCGTGCAACTTCGACCTATTGTCGATTGTAACGTAATTCGATCGAATTTTTGCCTTTCGAATGAGGCGTAGGTACACCTCGTTTGAAGTACGAGGGACGGTCGTTATGTTTACGTACTGAGCCACGAGGAGAACACAGCTGTCTCTTCGCTACGCTACGTTGTAGTCAGCTTTGTTCGAAATGAGCACTTCCTCGAGACGAAATTGCTCAATTCAGAATGCTAGCTTGAACCAGGTCCTAGCAGGCGAGAAACATTACTGTCTCAGAGCTCTATGTCCCAGGTTTACCTCCATATCCGTATACGCGGAATTTACAACCTCCCTAATACGACAAGAATCTCCAATGGTTCATTACTGTCGCCGTCTACTCGCGAAAAAAATTTGTATTTATCCGTTTTTCTACTGCCATCGTCTGACAGCCAACTGCCAACTGCGCCCCAGAGAATTCTCTGTTATTCCTATCGGTCATTGGGGACTCGGTGGCAGGATCGTTTGAGGATTTCCCGATCTGATATAAAGTGGTCTACCGACAGGTCTTGACTCCTTTTCGGGAGATAGAAGGCGACGTAGACCATCCTAGGAATTCGAGGAAAATACACTAGAGACCAGTGATGTAAGAGGACGCAGTATTTATGTGGCTGAATTCTATTGTCGTCGACTGGTTGACGTACTGGTCGATATTGTAAGGCCGCTTTGTGGTGATGACCTGGACATTACCGATCTTCGGTGGCACCAAATGAAAGACGGTACGGTGTTCGTACTCATCAGAGTTTTTCAGAATTGTATCGCACCGCGTGATGAACCATGAGGAATCCCTTCCTCGCAAACACCGATATCATACCCGTTCCCCACATGTTTCTCTCGCCGTTCTAACCGACCTTCTCTCCACTCGTACGAACTGTTATTTCCTTATGCGACCAAGAACGAGATGGCCCATCTCGGGCGGTCTACGTGGTTCGTGCGTGCCAGCTTTTACGGCGGTAATTGATTTATATACAGGAGAGTGGCGAGAACCGTGAGATTCGCGTGGATACCTTTTAATATATTAATTTGTTCCGTGCCCTCCTGCACCGGTACGTTGGCTCGGCTATGTGGGAGATGCCGGGTCGACTGCACTTTTAACCGAGGCGTAGATGCGCGTTCCGAGCTTCCACTTTGCCGTAACTGTCCAGAATTCGTTGTTTTTTGGCTGTTCAGAGAAGAAAGTCGGACCAGGAATAGACCCCTGCGGTATACCACGCTATACCCCCCGCAGACCGTCAGAATTTGGGCGATCCCACGACCGACCCTCGTACGTCGCGCCCTAATCCATTCAATTAACATATCATTGTGTTTTTTACGATCTCCTTTCGTTGGATCTCGGCCGAATACGTTTTATCGCATTGTGCGGGTTATTACCGATTTCATTCTATCGATTTGCCCGACGCGTACGTGTCATTAATCAAAAATCAATCAATGTCCGGTCGACGTCAATCTGGCGGCCTTGGCTCGATTGTCGACTAGATAGCAGTCAGTAGCTTGGACGAGATTGGAACGCCTTACTTCTGTCAGATGATTGCCAAGGAATTTCGACGATTTTGTGTAGGGTTGCGGGTGCCTTTTCTTCAGAAAACGAACGTAGGTTCCGTTGGAGGTTGGTGAGAAACTTTCAGAGGGCGTGGAGTCTCTCAACAAGCTTGAAAGCTAGGTGAAGATATGGCGAAAATGTTCTATATCGGTCAGCTTGCAATGTATTCCAAAAATGCTGTTAATATATAAACTATCACAAGGAAATGAAGATGCCTGAAACCTTTCTGGGGTGTTGAAGAATGTACCTACAAGAAAGAGTTTCAGGAGAAGGAAATAACCGAAAGATAATTACTCTGGAGGAATCTTTCGATATTGGGTTTAGCAGAAACTAACGAGTTCATATTATGTGAAGAGGAGGAGGATGAAACTCCTGGTGACAGGCAATGCAAAAGAACTTTCGGACGAGGAACTGTCAGGTAACTGGAGGTACATAGATGTACCGATTCTCGATCGTTAGAGCCGTCCCTGGGACGCGGACTCCCATGGCTCGGGTGGGGCTCTTTCGTCGCCGAAGATGCTGCTCCCAGGGGCGTGCGATAGTTCAAATCGTGACCTCGGCACGACTCCGTGCCCCACAAAATCTACTAGACTGTAGCACCATAACCTTCTCTCGGCCACGTGAGAGAGGAATCTTCTTCTTCGCGGAAAAGGTTATCCCGCTGCGAAGGCATAAAAGGAGCTGTAAATTTCGCGGTTTATCGACGCTTCGTCGGGACGACAAATCGCGATAGTCGAGGTTGGAAGAATGGAGAGTTGTTTACGTATCGACTGCGCGACCTCCCGTTGGTCGACCTGTGAATATGCAGATAGAGAGATTACAGAGATCTCCCCCGGAAAACGGACCATTAGATGAGGTTTAACATTGGACCCTACACTGACCCATGAAGAATACCTAAATTTCCGATACAATCCCTAATTCACGTTCGGATTATATTCGTTGAAATTTCGTAATTAAGAAGTAGAAAAATGGAACAATGAAAATTACTGCGTGTGGCAATAAACCATTTACCTCTTACCTATCGTTAGAATGTACGTAGATATTTCTGTGTGTGTGTGTGTGAGTCTGTGTTTGCCAATAGTTACAGCGTTAGGGAACGAACTGTATCAAGGTCTAGTTAGAACGGTCGCGTTTTCCATATACATAAACGTTCAAATTATTTTTTCAAAAGGATTTTTGTTGTCGCCTTGTATAGACTGATAGACGGGAATAAATTCGCGCTCTCTAAAAGATAATCTAGATCTGATTCAGATCGGGAACTGGACGACCTAGTACCGACGGAACATTTACTGTAGTTCTTGCTTTTCGAAACAGAAAGAAGTGTCATGTACAACTCCAACCTTTGGAAACGAGATTGAGAAGAAAGTCCAAGTTGTGAGACATGAATTCAAACATTTTGTACTCATTTTGAGTGTATAAGAGATTAATGAAACTTGTAAGAAATATCTCAGAAACTGTTGATGGATTGTTCATCACTGGGTACTTTTCATCCAATCCACAACTGAAGAGAATAGAAGAAACAGTCTGGTAAACCAGTCGAAGAAAACTCATCAAGTAACGAAAGAATTATATACAAGGGCTGCTAAGTCTGGAATCAAAGGAAATAGTTATAATTAGCAGAATTTCCAACTAGATCCTCCTGGATTATGACAGGTACACGCCAGATTCTTAACCCGTTTTCACCTACTCGCGGACGTTCCTCAATTCTACGTCTTCAGAGGTAAAAACGACTCTAAGCGGTGCGCTCCAACGAGAGCAGAGACCCTGATTATTCAACGACACGAAACGCCGCCTCCGTAATGGCTTTTTGTCGGGATTTGCTCGAATTATGTTCAATCATCTCCTGAATGGACTTCCGTTCAGACGTTCTGCCGTCATTAGAGGTCGTCGGTGGACTGTTTTGTGTCGCTCCGTTTGAAAAATAGCCGGTAATGACGCTTCCT
This sequence comes from Coccinella septempunctata, assembly GCF_907165205.1. Classification (NCBI taxonomy): domain Eukaryota; kingdom Metazoa; phylum Arthropoda; class Insecta; order Coleoptera; family Coccinellidae; genus Coccinella; species Coccinella septempunctata. The sequence goes on from NC_058197.1 coordinate 19,834,648, forward strand.
CTGGTCTCCGTTACTGGAGTCGATCTTTCTGTTCTTTCATCACGCGGGCGGAAAACTCCACAACCGATTTCGACGACACACGGTCGTGAACCTAGCGACGTTTTCGTATTCCACGCCGCAGCTTCCTCATCTACGGATGCGAAACGCCACCTTAATTTAACACGACGTATGCCATCTTCGACCGGTCGAATTGATGGCCGATGCCGGGATCGTGTACGGGTTGCACAAGCGTCTCTGAATCGCGAGACGACCAAAAAAAAAAAGATGACGGAAGAGCGTTTTACATCTGGCGAACACCGTGCCCATGCGTCACGTACGGGTCGTAGCATCCGATGTTATTGTCGCTACGTCGACTCGGCTCGTTCTTCAAGCGGTACGTCGTAATCGGGCTCACGAATCTGCATATTTAAGCTTCTTTCAACGGCACGAGACCAATTGCGAGGTGTCGTCTCGGTTCTGCGAGGACGCTACTTCTGTTCTGCGTCCCTGAGTTATGTGAATCCGAGAGATGATTGTTGTGGGTTTTGTTTATTACCTTCGTACCCGAAAGGAATTGGGAGTTCTCATCGCGTTTGTGCCATTCTCGACTACGCAGACGTTTCTAGAAGGAATGGACGACTATAGAAATCAGTATTAGGTATAATCGAACTCGAATCATCCATAAAAACCCGATCAGAAGCTTGGTCCTTCGAGCCGGATGAAAAACTCGCATTATCCGCGAGATGATTGGAACTAATCAGAAAGCCATCTCCTCACCGACGCGGTCGAGGAAAGAAATAGAGATTAAATCGTCATTTTCGAACGAGTACCATCCTCTGCGATGGTTTCCGCGTGAATCGGTACTTTATAACTTGATCCTAACGGGTTCTGCGTTGAGTGCGGTACGATATCGGATGTGGAAATTTGTTTAGTTGAGGGAATATTGTAATCGAACTGTAGGTACTGGTTTTCGCCGAAGACTTTCGTGTATTTTCGTACCTACGATGGGCTTTTTAGGCTAAGTAATCGATTGTTACAGACGATAAATCGACAGCGATGCGGCTGTATTCCATATAGGTCGGGTTGCGTTCAAACTAATAGACTTTGCGCTTCGTTAAGCGAGTAATATGGGACTAAAACGGCCATTAAGGAAGGAATCTGAGAATGCGACTGTTAACAATGTAGACGTTCTCCGTTGCCTTCCATAGTTGTAGAGACTATGGAGCTACGATGGATTCAGAAGCGTCGGGCGTGTATGAGTAGCTAAAAAGGCTGCACACTGTCGAAAAGAGTGTAGGATCCGTGGAAGCTTTAACGATACGGTCCGTATTCGAAGGTCGCCCGTCATTTTTCGCGTTCCTCGGGCTTTGGATTCATCGCGGCGGCGTTTCCGAGGCTACACGCATAATTGGAGTGACCGTAACCGCGGCGACCGATCGCGATTTCTATGGAAACGAAACGCACGACGCGCACCTTGATTTTAGTTTATGTCCCGCGCGGGAGATTGGCATTGAAGGCAACGGTAATTGTGTAAACGCCGATACAATTAGATAGTAATACCCGACGTAATAAGATCGCCGCCGCGTATCGGCCTGTCTTTGTCCGAGGCGCGCGCGCATACCGCTCGGACATTTCATCGACCGTAATGGTTCTAATGTCCGTTTATTAGCTGCCTCCATAACGAACAATTACCGCGACGTCGTCGTGGTTCTTTTGTTCGGGACCGAGGCGTTCGGTTCTTTTCCTTTTTTCGCGTTCCTACCGCGCGATAATTGAATATCTGCGTACGGATAAGGCGCTTCGCGCTAATTAAAAATGACGTGACTTACCCTTGGGATCGGCCGAACGCCGATTTTATGCGTCCGATACCGGTAATCCCCGTTTCGGGCAATAACGAACGGTACTTAAATATGGAAATATCGGCGGCCACGTTGACCCGCTTCCATCGATACCCGATCGAACGCACCAGGAAGGGCGTACGTATCTCGAAATGCAACGCGAAGGCTTTGAAAAAACCCAACGCTCGCAATAAAGCTCGGAAAATTGATATATGCGAGCGGGACGCCGGTGCAAATGGCGATTAAATTACGAGGCTAATAAATACTCGTTGGAAATTATTTACGACGCCGTACCAAGGCGATATATTAATTTGGCGCACCGCGGCGAGAGTGACAACTTTGCGCCAAGGCACGTCCGGCTTGATAAATCGAGACGATAGATGCTCGCGGGATGCTGCACGTGACGGATGGGTCTTGTCCCAGAGGAACGATGTCTGGTCGCCATGGGAAGGACCATTAAGAGCTCGAATCGGACAATAAATCGTCTGGTATTGGGCGTAGGAAGAGGGACGGACCAAGTTCCGATCCCTGTGGAACCCCATGCTAGAAATCGTAGTAGGGTTAGAACAGCTTTAAGACAGGGTAAATAGTGGCTATTCTTAGTACTGCCCTTTGTCCAGCTGACCCCACTAAGAAAAGTCAACCAACAAATTGAAATTTCTCGACGAGATCGATGTTTATTCCTGACGAAGCGTCCGTCAGTCAATCGTAAACTGTACGATTTACAGCTTCGCGATCCTTAATTATGAGCATCTTCGCGATTGAAAGAGCGAAGTGTTAGACACACTTCGAGGCCTTTCACATAGCTCACCATACGACGTCCCCCACCTCTCGAGGAGATTCCAGCGGAGATAACTAGATGCTAACTGTAAACGCTCCGCTGACGTGGACCAAGGGACGACAAGACGGATGTGTGCATTATGCCTGGATATAATAAACCGAATGAGCCGCCATCTCAATTGCAAATGAGACGGGAACGATGCGCTACAGCGACGTGCACGTAACCACCGGGGAGATTTCCATCGTGTCCATCGCGAGATAACGAAATATCGAGTGAGGGAATCTCGGTTCTCTTCCGGTTTGTCGTGCGAGAGGGATCGCCGCGGGCGGCCGCCGCTTTAGGCGTCGTAGTTGCAACGTCAAAGGGCAAACGGGACGACCCGGGGTCGCCCAAACCGGAGACGTGATCGTAGCGGAGATTTGAAATTGTAATGAGTGACAATTTATGGAACGTCGACCGAAAACGATATATAACTTTCGTAGACCATACGAGTAACCGCTGGCTCATTGGTCAGCGAAATATTCTCGATGTTGTTTTGGTTACGCTTTTTGTTTGTACAAATCGATTTAAATTTTACTTGTCCTAATCATATTTAATCTTGGGTTTCTGTGAAACTACAGCGAAATGTTCTCCACGAGATGCAAAGCTTGGCCAGCTACAGAGAAGGCTGCTCTCAGAGGATTCCGACACGTTCTCCGTCTATAAACGGAAGAATGGGCCAACTTGGATATTGCTATTTAAAGTAACTTTAATTAGTTTATCGGTAGGGATCTATCTGCGAGATAGCCGGTTGATATCGGTTAAGGTTTCAACATTATTGCTCGAAGATCTGTTTGAGATTACGTTCCGAAGTGACAGTGTTTACGTTTGAGCGCAGATGGTCATGTCTGAGGTATACTTCGGGATGGAAATGGGTAGATAATAAGTTATCGTGATGTTAACTCTGTTGTAGTATAAGTTAAAGAAAAAGTCGTGGAAGAATTCATATTACGACATACTGGAATTAAAGAAAAAAAACATACGTGGCACGAGCTCTCAATCGACGCAGGTGTCAAACCAGTAAGAGCTCGCGGAGTCACATTTATATCCCTTATTTATTTGTTCGGTCGTTCTCGAACATGATTAGAGCTACTAGCACGCCAGCGGACTGGACGTATCGTCGAGATATTCCTCTAATTGCCCTCTATCGACCGAACGGACGAGTGCATCTTTTCCATTAGCCTAATGATCCGTCAGATATCGGACTCACCTGGTGGTTGATGTATTTTGGTGGAAGGCGGAGGATTCCTCAACCTCTGCGGAGGAAATTTAGGTACTTGGAGTACTACTGGCGTTTTTACACTGAGATCTACGGGTTCCATCTGAACGGGCGGTCCTTCTGCCTGAAAAAAATCATCGGATATATCAGATAAGGGAATTGTGGTAATCTACATTATATAGATGTTAGCAAATGTTAATTTGACCCCCCTTAAAATATAATGATAATGTCCGACGACGAATGTCGAAGGAAGAATAAGGGTATAAAACCTATGCTCTGTGAACTCTGTGCTCCAATGTTACCTGCTCTCTCTTTGCACAGGCCGAGCACACAATTACTTGAACTACCTTGTCGGGCGGTACGCTGTGTACCTAACCCTTTGTTAGAGCACCTCCACGTGCTAGATAACCGACCGCCATCTTACTTTGTGAATAAAAAGTATCAACCACGTGTTTTATTAAATCTAACATAGATGTATTGCCGGAAGTTGAAAGATCGGACATATCCCAGAATAAGTGTTCGAAGAAGGACTTATCGACCAGGAATTCGTCGAATCCACTATCTGTTTCCTCGTGACCTTTCGAATCCGGCCCAACCCTCGTTTTCTCTACGAAAAATGCGGAAATAATCGGATAATCGTCGAAAAAACGTCGACGACCCGAAGATCCACCCATCAATGAGCGAATACCCATCAAACCGCCGGCAGCGATTTCTATATATAAACGCGGCGTAAAGGCAGGGCCCCACCTCGAGTCTCTCGCGAAAAAATCCTTCAGTTTCATCGCGAGGGAGTGCACGTGGTTTTTCCCGGGGAATCGTAAAAATACGGGTATTCTCTTCGACGTGAAAGGGCGTTCATCGTTCCTACCCGTAGGCTGCCCTTCTCCAAACAATGGAACGACGAGTCGATCCGCATGGCCCGCTCTTCTCGAATCGAACTGATTGTTCGGCGTCGATGTTAGATGAAAATATGCGGGCGATGGAGATCTTGAATTATTCATGATCGTTTATTGTCGCCTCTTTTGTCTTCCGCCAGCGCTTCATGGGCGGTGGCTTTGACCCACGCCGCCTTTTGTCTGTTGTTTGATCTCATCCTCGGAGGAGTACGTGAAGTTTGGCAGATCTAGAGCGCAGTTTTCGAATTGGGTTCCATCTTACAAAGAATGCTAATTCAAGGTTTTTGAAAAGCGAGGGAAGTTTCATTGTGAAGAGGATTCTCTCAATTAGAACCCACGAAAAGGGCTTTATCATCTTAAGAAGACATAGTTCAAAGTTTGATGGGAGGGTTTTATTCCACTGTCACCTCAAGGTCTGTCGTGATTCCCCATCAGAGCTGTTCTCACAAATATGTCATCTACAGCTCGCCCTCCAGCTACAGAGTTCCAATAAACTCCAGTATCTGGGAGGACTTGAAGGAGGCTGAGTCCTTATTTCTCCTATTATTGTCTTGTCCAAGACATTTCTTGCGCAAGCTTGCAATGACGAGACCTCCTGGTCACCACAGAATCTACACTTGCTGATGTATAGATTTTAAGGCTACAATGTCCAGTGAGGAAGCCAATGAAGAGGCATAACTTATTCTTCGGCAGTTAAATGAACCACTTGGAAATGGGGTAAAATACATGTTCGAAACTGTACGAACAAGTTGCGATTGCACCAAAATATTTAGGTTCAAAGAACAACATGGCAGATCACCATTGAAAATTGTTAAAACTAGAGAGAAGAAGTTAAAGAAAGTAACACAATAATCGGACGAATAAAATACAATGCAAAGCATTCCTGTTTTCCGAATACGCACCGGCGATCTGTAAGGGAGAACGTTGGCAGAGACGTTCTTCGTCTCGTGCCAAGAGGACATAACCGCACACGAGACGGCGTCTTGTTCAGATCGCAGATATGTCATATCGCGTTACTCGTCCACTCGTTCGAACATCGTGTGTGTGTACTGTCCGCGTCAATATTATGTCGTGATAACCATCGATGCGGTGCTAATAACCTGCATCCGTTTGTTGGCCGTCGAGCTCAAGCTACCCGGTTCTAGAGACGGCATATTTATTTTTGCCACGGGACAAGATCGGCTATCGAGATATGGCGTTCTAATCGAAGACCAGATACCGATGTTGGTGTTCGAACTCGCGGCTGTATCTGGACGTTATCCTTCATACGATGACGTTATTGTCTTCTTATACCAGTAGCCAGTGTTTGGATACAACTGCAGTTCCAGTTCAACAGTTGCGGTAGTCAAAATGGTCGACTGGGGAATTAGCAAAAACATCCCCCAATCTCAGCCTGTTACGATTAGTTTTTCATGCCACCAAATACGAAATCAATTTACCAATTTGCGTTACAAACCCGCCGACCGAACCCAAATTACAGTTTTCGACTAATCGACGCCATTAAATCGTAAATCGTTTTCGATAAGTAACCGCCAGATTATACCTCTCTCGTCCTGCGATACCACGGAAGTTCTTCGATCGAGAGAGCAAGAAGAAGAAGAATAGCTGCCGGATTGGTTACGTAATTACATCCACGATAGTAGTCGACGTATTTCTTCCGATTCGGGTGACTACACAAGTGGAAAATCGTGGATGATAGCTCCATAAATAGTCATTATTGGGACCTTGGCACAACTACTACACATCTTGTCCCTACGTCAAGTAGGGTGACTTCAGTGTTGGTATATCTTTTTGGCTCTTTGAGAAAGCGTAACATGTAGCTCAAGATGAGAGGGTTGCTGTTCATGTATTGAGAACTGGCCACATTCTGGAAGGTGCCACTTACGTTCTGGGAAGAAATATACAGGATCCTTGGTAACACCGCCTGTAAGTTTAGACAGAACACAGACAGATTGATATCGACAGACTATATCGTGTATATATGGTCTAGGATGGACATCGATATGTTGCATCGACTCAATAGAGACACTAACAGCAATCCTTCCGTAGTATGGTATGATTGGAGAAGGTGGCATGGTAACACAGACCAAGCAGTCTGTCTCAATCGTTTGTTTGAAACGCTATCAAACTTCAAACAGTAATGGAGCGATAGAAATCTAGTTTCAGCTAGATAGCCGGAGAACAATTAGAAGAAAAAAAAAACGCTCGTTTGTATGTGTGTGTGTGTGTGTATCTGGACGGTGGAACAAAAACTATCGCAGTGCCAAGGTTGCACGCGGGAATAAGCACAATAAATACGAAATGAATTATGGGCTATGCGATAGCCGTTGCCGCTGATGAAGTTGTGAGCGTGACAGGTTGATTGCGCATTTTTTAATTATTGTTATATCAATCTGAATTGTAAATTTTTTCCACTTATCAATCAAATTAATGATGCCAAATTGATGGGTGGGTCGTACGGGGTCTTGCGTCGATGGCGATGCTCTTCCATTAGGACGTAACGCTGCAATTTGATCTTGCGCGACGCAGGATTGTACTCGCAGAAATTCCAGGTATTAACAGGAAAAGTCGATCTCTCTTAAACGAAAGTTTCAATGATTCCTAAACACTTAAGGATCCTTTCACAACTGAAGGTTTATTTTATAAAGTTTTAACCGAATCTCTCCTCTCTCTAAATTCCCGTTTCCGGTTGAAAATCTTCTGATACGGGCCTGCGCTCCGTTTTACCTCTGGAAACTCCCTCGGGATTTCAGTTTGCGTGAACCATGACAGAACATGAGGTAAATTACTCCTCGCGCAGTTTTCGACCATTATAATTAAGAGATGATGATCATTAGCCACCATTTGTTCGACGTAATTGATACATGATCATCGATCCACGGGGTCTCCGATACGATCATTACTCAAAAACGGTCGAACAGTTGGCAATTAACCGAACAAAATCGCAATCGGTTCCATTTCCTCAGGAAAAAAGCGAGAACTTTGATTCCATCGAGGAACTTCAACACGCGGGGATCGAATCGGGGAAATATGCAGGCCCTACCTTCCCCTGAATTCAGAAGTCTATGAATGTCAACTACTGTTAAACGGCGAATAAATCTCTTCCCATTGAGCAACAGGTGATGGACGGAGAAGCGACTTGAACGTGTTCAACGACTTTCGTACGATACGCGAGGGTTTCACAAGAACGTCGTAATTATATATCGACTTAGACGTTCGCAATAATTACGACATACGTCGAAATTTCGAAACTGCACTGATCGATCACCCTCTCCATATAGAGCTGTCGAGATTTCAAGATTCGTATTGTATTCCTAGCGATCAGAAGACGCGGAGATGTCATAGATGGGGAAGACACCTGTCGTCTGTCATTGACCAGTGGGCGGTGCTTCGTGACAGTCACTGTGACAGATCGTTCAGGTCATAGGTTAGGTTCTGAATCAAGAAAGCTCAACCTAACCTAACCCTTGGACAACACAATGAGTCTTATATGACAAGAAACTTCACCTCTCGGTTTATCTATATCCTCAAGTTCCTCGATACGTTTCATGTTTTTCCCTAGATAGCAGTCATAAAATGTCAAATCTCTGCGATTGACAAGTGAATAGCGTGGTTGTTGTGGCAGAGGTAAGTGGTAGATTAGAAACTATCCACAAAGCGGACCTGAAGATTCACCACCTGGACCTTATTACTCTTCTGCCGGCCACGGTGGTCGGATCTGTATCCACATGCCGGAAACTCATCTCTAACGGTACGTCACTATTCTTCTTCTTCTTCCTCCGCGCTGTATGGTCACTCAACGCGTATGACGTTGCATAAATGGCTAGAAAAATAGCGGAAGGGACCGGCGTACAATGAGCCTGGCGAGTAGCATCATCTTCTCGGTTATCAATAAGGGGGCCTGGGGAGGGAGGAGAATCACTGATGCACAGTTCTCGTCTGCCATATGCCGGTCGGGATTAGCGCATAACTGTGCGAGCAGGATAAATTGACAAAAATCCAAAAGTAATGGCGGATGGTTAACGAGCGTGAACCACCTGAATTACACGTCGGATCGAAGCGATCTGGGCTTATTGGGGATTGGTAGATTAAATCGGGAAAATAATACCCAAGTTGATGATGTAAGTTGAGGGTTTCAAGTTCCATCCAGTTGTTCTTGCTACTCTCCTTCAAGTAGTTGAAGGGGTGAGTGCTGGATGTCATCAGTGAATGCCGTCATCGTGGACCTTCAATAGATTATGGTCCTATTTATGTTTAATCCTGGATTTTGTCTGCTCAGTTTACTCGGTTTTTTGCCCAAGCCTTAGAGACGTACATACCGAAATGCCACCACTCTAACACGATGGCTCGAGTTCACGTCCATCTCGAGGAAATTCCGATTCCATCCAACATCCAGCGAAGCGTGGAAATTTCGCGTTTTAAAATCGACTTCCGACCGTATCGACGGGCGAAGTTTACGACTGTGAGGATTATTCATGCCGAATCTAGCGTGTCCACCTTCGTAATATTCAAATGACCTGCCGACGACAAAGCGAATGAGTTCGTCCCGAACCCACGCGGTTAAAAAAAATACCTAGCTTCGGGGCAGAGACGCATCGGCCGTGCCCAGAGAGGAGGAAAAGGTAGAGAAAAGCGAGGATGCGATAAAGGACCAGCCCCGGTGTGGGCACGTTGCACAAAACAAACTCATATTGTACAAACTACCAACACACATACGCAAGTGGAGCGACTTCGTATATATTTCTTGCGGGGAGGCCTTGGGCGACAACCGCTGCTGGCTGGATGATGCTACGCCAAACTAGCACGCGGAGACAGTGGCGCGGCTGAAAACGATGCCAAAACGAGCAGTCTCAAGACTGGAATTCAGATAGAGAACTTCCCAATCGAAAAAATTGATACGAAACTTCCTACAGCAGAAAATCCTCACGACTATGTGTAGTTTGAGTCTTCTGTTTTACTCTGTCGATTGAATGTCGAGCTTTTTGTCTTTTAAGGTTGAATCTGTTTTGTTTTCAACATCGCCAAAAAGTGCTCGAACCTTTTCTGCTTAAAGATGTTCCGTGAAACTTCTTATGGTTTTATTTCCTTGGAAGAATTGATCCTGTGAAATTTTCATCCAACGTTTAATCCCAATTCGTGGGATCTCTCGGGAAGATGTGTTTATCTATTATCTACCCGCCGCTGGTTTCCGTACAAGAGTCTATCCATAAAACCACATGTGACCCAGTGATGGTTAGCTTCTTTCCCAATAGATGATACCTTCACTTCGCCACTTTTACACTCCGTTGACCACGATGTTATATCATTTCTTTCAATTCACCACGTATGGATACACACTGTCACTTCCAACTGAGATACGACGTTCTATGGACGTTCAACATTCGAACATATCAATCTTCGTTCCGCACTGCTGGGAGTGTCTAGAAAGGAAAACAGAACAAGCCGAAGAAGACTCTGTCGAAATAACTCTGTGAAAAGTTCCCCTTTGTCACATTCTGCTCAAGCTACGTTAAGTTATGTATAAAAAATCACTCGGAAAAAATATTTTCATATTCTTTAAGGATCTTTTGTACTTTTAAACTCACCTCTGGGGCTGTTGGAGATGTTGGAACCCCTGGTCTTGGAGCTCCAGGCCATTTGTTGGCATCCAAAGCACAATCGTCCTGAAAAATTCAAAGCATGAGACTTTTGTGAAATGCGTTGATCATATACGAAAAAAGGGTCATTAAGATATCCATCAGAGACTATTAAGGTAGCCGAACAGATCGATAACAGTTCGAGCTGTCAAATAGGTGTATAGAAGCGATAAGATCTGCGAATTTTAACGTTTTAACCCCGTCACCATAACCTTTAACGATTTTTTAACCGTGACTATTGTTCGAGAATAACAATGATTGATACGTATCGCGAAAAAAGTTTAGGAAATAGCGCTGTCTATGAAAATCCACACCTAGTTAACGTTCTAGGTCATGTCTGTTTGTTCAAGCCTGCTTGTTCGAATTATTATTTATTATAGTTCGAGCCGATAACATTGGAGATATAATCTGTGGTTTCTACAGTAGTTCTCGATATTGGCTTGGCTGTCACTTCTACCTAGACACATTTCTAAAGCTAAAATGTCTAAGAGGAACACTCAAAACTAAATGAGCGGCTAAAATGGTGTAGTGATGAATTTTGGTTGTTGCCTTAGGGGTGCCCCAGGGTTCATTTCGAGTCTCCGTGATATCCGGCAAAGGAGAAGTTACCGGGATCAACCACCTTGAAAAAAAATTCATGAAGTTGTTGTTGTTGTCAGTGAGAAACCAACCACAACGAATTCCAGTATTGTAATCAATTGTTCGGTGTTTAGCCGTTAATTAAATCAATTAACTTTCAACAATAAACCCACAATTTCGCCATCTCATATTTCATCTCTCTTAACATTTTAAATTTATGATAATTGCGCCGTTTCTTCATCGGAGAGAAGCCCGGTGGCTAGATATTAGAGAATGATAATTACGAGCCTGTATTGGTATCTCTGATATCTGCTTTCCTCCCAGCTATAGAGGACGGTCGATAATAGAGATTTATCGCATTTTCTAGAAGATTCAATAAGTCATCCGACTGACCAGGGGACCACGTTGAATAACATTTCACTTTTCCATATAATCGCGAGAGTGATTTCTGAAAGATGGACGGGCGAACAGTTCAGATTTGAATAGATCGACAACCTTTCATAGGAAGAGCGTCTAATATTTCACGTCAGAGAATGCACTGTATCCACTGGCCAAAATTGGTCGAGTTTAACTAGAAGATTCGATACTTTGTGGCCTCCAAGACGTTGTGATTTAACACCTTTAGAGTTTATGTGAAGTTGTTGGTCTTAGCCAGTAAAGATGGTTCCCATCAACTCCTTTCGAGCACATGTGTGGGATCTCCCGTTCGCGTGGTCCAAATAGAACCATTTCCGAATCTGGTGATGATCTTCTCGAGCACGGAGGCAAAAAACGTCGAGAGCGCGTTTCTCAATTTAGTTGTCAGTTCTTCGGACGCGTCGTATCAATTTGGGAGCATCGAAATTAGAGGTAATTATACGATTTCCTCACAGCTCAGTGGTTCTGGCGTCTGCCGTATTATTACGGATGATATGCAAAAAACAAACCGCTTACGATGATCCGTGTCGAAATTTTTCCAAAAGGTGCGGAGACGATCGATGTTTCGTTATGATTTCTCTATGATACGCTAGGGTTAATCGTTGTTGGCCGACTTAATGGTTGCCATTTAATTGGGATTCATTAGTTTCGAGGAATTTCGTCGAAAACTTCTTGGAGTGCTACTCATATTCGACCAAAATCCCTTCAGGTCCGATTAACTCATGATGAGAATAGAAAATTGAGGAGTAATGTGTTGATGCTACTTTTTTCTTGGTCTCGAGGGAAACCACTCTTGGCTCTGGAGCCAGATATTACGAAAACGTAAACAAATCCTGATGTTTTCAACAAAAACAGTCAACACGACAATTTGAGAAGAGTGAGGTGGGCACTTTCCTCGAATGGAGTACGGGAAGTGGTCGCAGGCAGTCGAGGCTTATCATTGAGGGACCGTCCTATGTGCCTGAGGTCAAAAAACACCTGGCTCATGAGAGGAAAGAGATGTGTCTGGTGACTGGAGCAATAACTGGCCATATGTTTCGTTGACACTCAAATAGAATGGGGCTGTTTCCTGTGCCACTGGTGCAGGAGCATTGATGAAACGATTGAACATATTCTGTTCATCTGCAGCAACCTTGAAGAGTTAAGGATGATACACCTAGGAAACACAACACCTACGATTCCTATGGTAAGAGGGACTGCTCTATGAAGACTTGTGGCGTTGTGTCTCAGGGTTTGAGTGTCTTTAACTACAAGTGGACGAACAATGGGTGACTAGGCATCAGTTCAGCCCGATGGGGTACCACACGTAGAAGAAGAAAAAGAGAAGAGGTTGGCACCGATTTCAGTCAGGGCTGGGTAGTACCAATTCAATTCATAGAGTATTATGGCTTTTGAGTACAGAAGTTGAGTTATAGAATGGTATCTTGGAAGCCTGGGACTATTTCAATCGAAAGTTGATGTTATACTACAGGATAACTAAGGGTCTGCTGGTACTTTTTTGAATTTTCTCTCATAGATATTTGGTAAAAGTATTCACGTGGGATAAACCTCCGATCACGTGTGAGAACCGCACAGGGGATTCCTCCGGGCGACAGATAGGAATCTATGGCGGATTTCTCAACGCGATATCGCTCAAAACTAATGGCACCTCGTATTTATTTGTCTCATTAATCGAACCCATTAACATCACACCCAAAATCTGCGCTCGGGAGCGTAATATAACAGATTATCATTACGGCGACTTGAAAAATGGTCCGTTTCCGAACCTTCACCCACTTCGTTCGTAATATCGAGAGACTATCGTGGAAGAGAGCAGAGAAAAAAAAATCGGGCGTCACAAATTCAGATTAGTCGCGGTCGTCCGGCATCCCATGATCCGTTGCGAAACGCACGATGATGGATGTTGGACGCGGGTTTCGGCGGTAATTAATACGCTCATTTATTATACTCTAGGTGAAGTTCGGGCATCGGGGGATTATCCAATGTTGTTGTTTGCTGCTTGATTGCCTTCGCTATCGATTAGCTCGGATGGAAAGTCAAATTAGCGGGTTGCCGGGTGGGAAATCATGCCTAATCTCGGTGAGCGCGATGTGGACACAGGGCATAAATATGCATGTTAGCAAATGTTAATTTGACCCCCCTTAAAATATACTGATAATGTCCGACGACGAATGTCGAAGGAAGAATAAGAGTATAGAACCTATGCTCTGTGAACTCTGTGCTCCAATGTTACCTGCTCTCTCTTTGCACAGGCCGAACACACAATTACTTGAACTACCTCGTCGGGCGGTACGCTTTGTACCTGACCCTTTGTTAGAGCACCTCCACGTGCTAGATAACCGACCGCCATTTTACTTCGTGAATAAAAAGTACCAACCACGTGTTTTATTAAATCTAACATGCATATGGTGGATTTAAAGCCGGGCGCAGACCTGTAACGAAACTTCGTAACGTGACTCTGCCAGGAAACGCCTCATCAACGAGGCAACTAATAGCTTGTTGCTTTTAAGCTGGGTAAAGACATGTAACAGAACTGGGACAGCGGCATAGAACATATTCCATAGACTTGTGGACGTTTATTGGAAGGTTTCGAACTTGGATTGGGCATAATCTGAAAGTGATCGTTCGAAAGCCTCGTGTGAACGTTATCAACGTAAATATTACGGTTCCTTTCGCCTCGCAAATTCGTCGATCGGAGATTTCGCACATCGCGACAGTCGATTAAGACTTGTCGAATCGTCTTATCGCGTATTTTCGATGATCGAATTACCCAGTTCGCGAGAGCAGGTCCCCCAACGACCAATTAATAAGCGATATTATTTCGCCGGACCAGTCTCTTAGCTCATATCCCTCGGCTCGACGACCACCCAAAAGCCAATCGATAAACGTGAAATACGCGACGATTCCGACCCTAACGAACGCTAAATTACCGGGACGTAATTATCGAATACGCTCAAAACGATATTTATATCGCGCCTTATGCGGTTAAGGATCTCGGTCGAGATCTCCCGGACGGCAATAAAGGCACGCTTTTTCGTCGAAAATTCACACTTAAAATTTTACGGTCGTTTCTCATATTATCGTCCTCTCGTTTCGCTGCCGACTCGACCTTATCGTTTCAACACAATGGGCAAAGACGACGGTTTAAGTTTAAGACCGTTGATAAGAGGCGTCCTGCTTGCGCCAGGCCTACTCGGCTCCGAGATATTCTAATAATATCGGCCTTTATTTGGAACGACTGGGTGCATAATGGAACAGCAATTACTGCGAAGCGGTACAGTGACAGGGAAAATAATTTTTCATCGTTAAACTCCATTACCCATAAAGTTAGTCACACAAAAAGTGTAAACCGTCTCTGCCTTCGAACCCCTACGCTACAATCGCTAGTCAATTACGTTCCTTTCTCGAAAAACGCAGCAACAATCGTGCCACATCAATAACCCATCTGCCTTTTCCATTAGGAAGCGACGTATCGGCGAGAAATATTATAAACGATCGACGACAGAACGATCCGCAGATTACGGACCACCGTACGCACGCGGATTGTTCACGTAAAACATTGAAACAATAAAGACGAAGGTGGAATACGAATCGGGTTTGGAAATTGAGCCGCGTGGCGCGTGAGCCCTCGTCGAAATCACGTAACCTTAGCGACCGTAGCCACGCGATAGCGTACGTGACGACCGTTGCTACGCAATGGTTCGCATGACGACCGCTAATTTCGTGACAACCGTCGTCACGGCGACGGTAAAGCGTTAATTTTGGCGGATTTTACGAGTTCTAAGTTGTCCGACGGGGAGCGTATGAAGCGAATCAATCTAACAGTGTCGTGTAGTAGCGTTAGCGGGTAATTTTCTCGGTGCATATACGGCTATCTCGACGCCGTAATTCACGCTTAAAAGATGTCAAGTCCCACGCACAGCCGTCAACAATGAAAGGTCGATAGGAATGTCCTCACGATCTTGATGTAACCGATGTCCATTAGTTCGAGGTAGGCCAATAAACACGGCGATTTAATTTGAAATTGTTCCGCCGATCGAGGGCAGAAAAAACGGGCATAAATTGGACTGCTGCCGCGCTAATTGACTAAAATGTTGAAATTTGAATTGATGGGAGGCGCGATGCGTAAATTATTTTTTTAGATGGGTCATAATTGAGACCTTCGTTCTTCCAAACGTTTAATGGATCGTAAATGTTTTTTAGTGGTCATCGGAGAAGACTTGTCGTATTCTTCGATATTTCGGGTGAATTATGGCAACGAGAACGCGGTTCTGGTGTCGAAGAGCCCTCAGACTTAAACGCCGAATACTGAAGAAAACGTCGATAACCATAAAAAAACGAGTCCAACTCTGACAGTCGCTCTGCGAGTAATTAATATCGTATGTCATCGGTTGGGTAACTTTGTTTCGCTTTTCGAGTAAAATTGCATCAAGGCTGGAGGCCGTATAGATATACCGACTACCAAATAGATAGAAGAAGTTACTTTTACGCAGACACACAATTCGGTGCGGCGGATCCCTTAGTCTGGCTGACAAGTGAACCAAAACTGAACCGATTCCCACGGTTGGCGGGAGAGCGAGAGACTCGATTTATGAACGAGTTAGAAAGTTCAAAGTTGCAATAGAACGCTCGGGACGCGAAAGGAGTAGTTTAGCGTCGAGGCCGTACACCGAGAGAAGAGTATAATAGAAGAGGAATAATTTCGGGTAGGTGGTTAGATGAGATGCTCGAAGAATTGTCACGCCTAAAATCCAAATGTCGATATACGTCGTAATCGATTACGACCGTGTGAATCAGATCGAAGTAGTCGGGTGGGCGTCGAGAATCCCAGGGCACCACGAGAATCGGGTACACCTACTATTCGCAAATCTGGTTTACGAGAAAGATGAAAATTAGGAGTGATAGAATTTCGCCTGCTATTCTTTCAGTTTCGAGAAATAGCAAACCCACGCAGGCATAGAAAGCAAAGTTAGACTAACGAGTACACTTGGGACCATTCAGGACATTCGGGCCTCTCTTTTCTCCAAGGGTACACACACCATGAAAGACATACGAAAGAAACTGTTAGGAGATACCTGTTGAGTGTCCACTGGCTCATAGACAGAAGAGTTAGGAAAGCCCATTTAAGGACATCAAGTCGTTTTCGCTGCAAAATTCGATTCTCACCAAGCTTATCTATCCTTGATGATCTACGACTAATCTGACTTGATCAAAAGATAATTCGTTGATTAATTGGTTGAGATGAAAAATGACGCTTCGGTCAGTGTTGGGCATGAGAAAAGAGATACGAATGTTTGGCATGAAGATATAACCTTGTGTGGCTCAGTGAAAAACTATTCAGAATATGCCGAACGTAGATCCAAGAATCTGAAACCAGAATCGAGCCAAAACTGTTCGGCCTGCCCCACGCTAATAAAACAGTAACGGATATCTGCCATAATAACCATGCGAATATCCATCTACGGATGATCATGGGTTGAGGGTCAAATGGGAAACACCCATGGCACCCGTATCTTCGGGATTCCAGCTGTAATGTATGTACCTGGGATAGGTTTGGAGAGTTGTAGGTGCTCGGCGTAGGAGGCAGTAACATCGTACGAATTAGTACCATTCTATGATGTGAATCTTGTATTATGACAAGAAACATTTATGACGCCTCTTATTCTATCTTTTATTGGTTTCATGTGTCTCGAGACGTGGGTGCTACGTTTATGCGGGAAATTAACAAAATTCTCAAGAGGACAGTAGATTTGTTCATGGTCACTTCATCAACATTTTGGAAACCCATTCCACAGAAGATTGTTTACGTTGAGCGTCCATAAACTTGGTCTCCGTTACACATATAAAAGCGACGCGTCCGGACATTGTCGAATTATTCATCGTCGAGTGGTTACGGGCCCAGATAACAAAATTTGATGAATGTACCCGAGACAGCAGATGATGTATGGTAGTCGTTTGGAATGACTACACGCGAAGTTTAGAAACTTTTGTTTCTCAAATAGCTCTACGCCCCTGGCCCTCGAGACGTCCGTGTACGACGGTTGTCGGTGATTTATAGGAATTTATTTGGGAGAAGCATCAGTCACGTCGAGAGAACAAAAGACCGAGCACAGCGGACAGTTATGTTGTGTTTACGTTCTTTTAATTAGATTTCTTCCCTGCATCAAGTCTTCGCTCAGGTCTTTGATATATTTTGAGAGTTCGATGTTGAAAGACTCAATTCCTAGAGTGCCAACCATTGGTCAAGCCTCGATTGAAGCTGGGGAGGGCTAGGTGGATAGAACTGAACTTGATTCCAAGATGATGGCACTTTGGTTCAAGAGGGAAGCCTTAGTAACTAATGCCTGCTTCTTCTTCAATTTTTGATGCAAATTCCGATGCGAAGCAGGCACCAATTCCAATGTTAACAGTTTAGTTACTCTCTGAAGAGAGTAAACGAATCCGTTTCGATGCAAAATCCCTCCAAAACAAGTATCCCCACCGCAACGTGCAGCAGGTATCCCGCGGTAGATACATCAACAGTCGGTATTGTTTATTCATATCTTATCTTACGTCATCGGGCGGAACCACGCCTCGATGACGACCAAGAAAAAACGACGAAAGATGCGACCCGTTCGCCTTGAGGCCCGTACGTTCGCTCATCAGTATGACGGTGCCAGATCCTAGTCTTGACACATTTTTTTTTTCGAGGTTCCATAGGTCGTCCGAAACTCGACCGTCTTGCAGATATATCGACGTAGATTCTTCTTGGAAGCGATAACGTTAAACGAGAGCTTCTCTTGGTTGTTTTCATCCCAAAATATCCGATTTGATTGCTCGACCGTTTCTGGTCCTTCGAGCCGGATCGCAGAAATTGCGATAAGACGCGCGTGATCTCGTCAAAATCTTAAAGACAACTATGAGAGTTTCTTTGTGAATATCAAATCGAAAGGGTTAACACCATGATAAATTATGAACTTGTTTCCATAACATTCTGGAACTGAGCCAGAGTAAAAGTGACAGAGTACCTTTCTGCACTTAGAAACTTGAACGAAATTTCCGATTCGACCAACTTCACCTTGAGCAACATTGACTTCTAATCGGGGTGAAAGGAAAACCTAAATAGGAACGATATCCACGTATTAGCAACGACACGAAACGTTTGTTTGGTAGAAAAAAATCGTTTTTCGACTGTCGGTAAGGTCAAGATCGCCGTTTAATTTCGAGCGTTTGTTCCCTTCTAACTCTCCGTAATGGGTTCCGCTCGGAATCGAACGGTAATTGGTTCGGTTTCGACATGATGAAAACTGAAAGGCGATCACGGAAGGACCAAAGCCAAAGGTTCGAAGATGAAGTTTCCGAAACTTTCGAAACTTTTTCACGATACATGCCGAAGAGTGCATATTAATGTCAAAACTAGGGACCCGTGCGTTGGTAGGAATAATGTTAACTTTGAGGACCCTCCGATGCTCTAACTAGATATGTAGTTTGTCAGGTTCTTAGGGTACAAGAAACGTCAACGCCTAGTCTATGAAGGATCTTATCCCTTACCTTACGGAACAAATTAGCTGCCATCTCTAACCTAACAAAACATCGACCTCCTTTTCAAAAGTCTCCCAGCGTTCAATCTAACGACAAGAGTCCTTCCTCTGAAGGAGCGATCCGAGATGATGTAGTGGCAACATGTTCGACTTCTATGAGGAATTTAAGACATGCCAGTTTGAATTATGCACCTTTCTTTGTTGTATCGACAAGTGAAAAAGAACCCGATCACCTTCGCTGCTCGTACGGGTGAATTTTACAATGCTAACGCACCGCTGAAATAACCTGAATCTGACATGGACATGGACGTATACCTTCTCCTTGGAGAATCCCTTTAGAAAATAGGATATTCCACATGTCCTTGTGGCTAGACGAAAGAGTGGGTGAATTGAATCAGTCGTAGCTGAGGAGCTGCAGAGGGCTAATCATTTTTGAGGCTATGTATTCATTCAAATCCTATTGGAGATGGAATTAATTTGCTGCTACCAAGCACAATTCGAGTAGACTGCAGCAAGGATCAGATCTAGATACAATAAGCCAGAGGTTGTGGATTCTCTGTTTGTTCGGAGGCTCATCTCTAGAGAGAGGTGGATGTCAGAGAAGATAGAGAATTTGCTATAACTACTGAATCCTCGAAAAGAGTTACTGGTATCGATTTGTTTTGAATTTATACGGATCTGTTGAAGTAATGAGTATTAATTGCGAAATACTCTTGTTATCATCAATAGTAGTAAAATGCTAATGATCCTCCGTTGAGTGGTTCTTAACCACCACCACCATCGTCTCCTGTTAAGATCGTTAGATAACGATCAGCGGGCACCTTCTCCGACTGCGATGCTCCCCACAAATCGGTGTCAGGCGTTCGAAAAATGCCATTCACGGCGGCCAACAGAACGAAATTAATTACCCAAGATGGCGTATATGGGAACGAGGTAATGGACAATCTTCGGAATCGCGTTTTTCCCCCCTGATTTATCGATGTAGTAAAATTGCGAATTGTGCTCGATTATTGGCCCATTCTGCTTAATTGTGTATACCGTAAAAGTCCGTGAGAGGCTGACGGTCTAGAAGGGGACTAATAACCCGAGAGATGGCTTCCAGGTTCTTCTGCGATCGACCATTAATAGGTAGACTGCACGTTAGATGGACGTATTCGTCTATCGCCACGAAATTTAACGATTTGCGGACTCGCAACACGAAATTGCTCAATTTTATCCGACGATTCCGGTTAATCGGTCGGTTTTTTTTGGACTGGGACGTTTCGCCATAACTGCATCAGTGGTTTATGGTTGGAGTCGTCATGATAGACAACGAACATCTTGCTCGTTTTATGGAATTTCAATTTCATGGTAACGTCTGGCTTTCTGGCGAATATTTGATGTTCAGTTGGTGCTGTCACCTCGAAGAAACACTAACAGATGGCGTCGATATAAGAAGAGAGGAAATGTTCGCGATAACCATCTGAAAATTACCCATAACCTCTTCCATAACAATTCTTACAACCTCTTTCTTTATATGGAATATCCCGAAGCACGTAGCAATGTAGATAATGCTACCCTAAGGACGTATTGATCACTGGCAGTGTTTCGGTTCTTACGCATGATGACATCGCTCCAGTTCTTGACCCACCCCGTATACCTCGGGCGTTTCTATTGTTCGATTCCTCGACGAAATTGTGCGTGATTTGGTCATTGCGAAATTTCTCAGAGGGAGTTGACTCTGCGATGGTGGATCGTTCGAAAATCAGCGATATAAGACAGAGCGGATAGATCTGTGACGCAAGTGGCATTGTTGGTTCCGATTTCGCGCAGTATTACTTCCAATTAGTCGTGGCCGGCTCGATTATCATAATGCCCGGCCTCATTTGGAACAAAAACGATCGATTACTCTCGCTGTAACAGATACATTCCATAAAATATTAAAGTGCGATCGTAAAAGTCGAATATACGAGTTTACACCTGCACAATCATTCTCGGCCTTACGTACGGCGGATCTAATCTGGAATACAATCGGCACTGCGTTGATTTTACGAGCGCAGATGATTCCCTCTAACGAACTGTGCAAGACCCGGACCTCGAGGTACTTCCTTATGGGCGACAAGTTGTTCTGGTCGAATCAACTGATACTCTAATGAAAACATGAGGAAGGATTTGCTGGGGTCAGAGTTTTACGTAATCATCAAACCATAAATATAATTTTATGGGGGCCCGAACAGACCCTTGGGGTACCCCCTTCGCTCCCCGTAGCTTCGGGTAGCACTTCAGATCGTCGCGACGGAAATCCAGAACGGGCGCGGAACCGCCCACTTGCAATAATTGCAGACAGGAGGCGAATTCGATTCCTACGCGATGAGTCACCTCGAGGAACCGATGATAAAGCTCTCGATGAGAAAAACACGCGACTCCGCACTTGCCGTGGAAGCAAGAACAAAGAAGCTCGAATCGTCCTCAGGGTGGGACGCTGATAATGGCGGAGGTCGGAAGTGCAGGGGCGTAGTCCGCTCCGGATCTTCTGTAATTGTGGTCGCAAGATAGAGATCGACGTTAGAACACTTTACTGAAGCTTTTTGTAGTTGAAAATCAGAGTAAACAGTGCAAGAGGAAGGAAGCATACCTTTGGCAGAGATAACAGTAATAAAGTCTCCAACAACGACTTGAGATCGACGATGTAGTTAGGCATCCTAGAGAAGGAACCTATGGAGTACCCCAGGGCGCTATTCTTGGACCAATTTTTTTCTCGACACCCTCTCAAATTCGAGATGTTCTCTGATGAATGTACTTCCTAGTCCTCGCAGTGTTGGATTCCAATCGTTCGTGGAATTTCGAGCATGGTCGATCGTGATCTTGTTGGAATCCGCATAGCGGGCGTTTCGATCCGTCCCTGGTGGTGCACGGCAACGGCAACAACGAGGAAAGGATGCGATAAGAGCGCTCACCGAGTTACACGCCGGAAATGTGGGTGGCAATTGAAGCGGGCAGTGTGCAGCTCCGCCGTTGTTGTTGTTGTTGTCGTGTTATTCAACACTTCCGGTCTACGCCCTCGGGGCCTACTGATTTTTATCGGCCGCGCGAACCGTGGCCGTCTAGATTGCGCCGGGGGATCTTCTCTCGTTTGTGAATCTTCGTCGAAGAATCATTTCGGACACGATACTCGGCTCTGCGCTGGACAATTTGAAGCTAGGGTTTGCGAAACGCGAGTGACAAATCCTAAATGGCCGACTGCCTCTCCCACAGGGAAAAGCGGCACGAAGCAGAACGCCTCCGTGGTGAAAGATGTGGGCTAGGTCGGCTGCTCATCTTCTCGCTTTTATTATGTCGGTACCACGGCGACGGCGACATTCCCATGGCTCAAATGCCACCATCCTAACCTTAAAATTATTCATAAAGGTTGCGAAAAGATGCACGGAGCGTACGAGATCGCTCAATCTGATTTACATAAGGCCGTGCCCCAGATAAAAATAGCCCGATGCACATTGTGATGATGCTACCCGGTTTTCGTTCGAAAGGTGATGCGCGTTCTTTGTTCGACTTCATTATTCCACGAGATAAAATTAGAGGAAGGCAGAAGATAAACTCTCGACTAATATTTCCGGAGAATTTGCGTTACTGTGCCTATCGAAGGATTAATGAAGAACTGATGTCATTTCAATAAAACGTGCAGATGTGGAGAATCGAAAGAAGGCTCCTAAGTGCAATACATATCCATGCGCCATCTATCGATCTCCGTACAAATCCTGTCGTTTCGGGAGGGATTGAAAGGATTTCCTCATAGTTCTTAAACTCTCCACTGATATATGGCAAAAAGACGTCCTGGTTACCCTCCTAACCTTTCCAGAAAGAAACACAAACGCCACTTCCTGGCAAAGAGTCTTTCTGTGGTATAGGATAATGCACCTATAAGAGAGAGTCTTTGGAGGAGGAAGAAACCAAGAGAGAAACAGGAGCGTGGATAATTTCAAAAAGTTCCTTCGGAATTTCAAAACTAAAGATCCAGGAAGTATTTGGATATGCGTAAGAATAAGTTGTGCCTCTTCATTGGCTTCCTCTCAGGACATTGTCGCCTCAGAAAGCATATGGTGAAAATGGGCTCATCAGGAATTGACGTGTGTAGATTCTGTGAGGAAGAAGAGGAAACTTCTGTTCACCTGGTTACAGAATGCCTCGTCATTGCAAGCCTTCGAAAGGAAAATACAGGAGGTACAATAACTCAGCCTCCTTGAAGCCCTCTCAGATACTGGAGTTCATTCGAACTATGGAGTTGGAGGGCGAGCTGTAGATGAAAAGAGCTCTGATGAGAGGCACAATAGACCTTGAGGTCTCGGTGAAATGTTACCCCCTTACCAAACTGTAAACCACCCTTCTGACCCCATTCCGGCTATTAGCAACCTATCCGCGGTTTAACTCCGCTTTCTCCGTAACACAATCGATGCCTTTTACCTCGCGATTTCGTCCGCTAATATTCGCCATTAGCGTAATGAAGCGATTTCCCAGAAACAGCCACGCGCAAATTCATAATAAAACGTCGTTGAGCGTTATTTCGCGCCTTTGTAATTTACGGACGAGTCCAAAGTTGAACTCATTACGTGCAGAAATGAATTATCGCACATATTTGCCCGCATAAGACGCTCGGTTTTTATTGCACTCATCGCGAAATGACGATTTTCTAACGTTTTATCGTAATTCTCGTTTTGATCCACGATTGCTCAATGAATTTTTAAAGTATAGAGTCGATGAAGGTTCTCTGAGAAGATATCAATGTTGGCTATTGGTCCTGGCAATCTACAATGGACAAGAAGAAGCTGGGAGGAGCAGATGAATGTATTCCCAGAATCCGCAAGACGTTTTTCATCCAATTTTGACCAAAGGCGAACACTTCGAGCATCAGAAACTCTCGAAGGTGGTCAAGTACTCTCGAGAGAAACTCGGAACGTGTAGCCCCGTTAAGCGAGCAATGTTTACACCCGTACGAACCGTGTGTTTATTCAATAAACGAACGTTTCGATATATTAAAAACAATTAAGAAGCCCATTGGGACACGCCTGGCACTTTGCAGCAAGAAATGAACGCAGTTTGCATGCTTAAAATGTCGATAATGCGAAAATGATTATGAAGTAGTTCAGTGTGGGCATGAACTGGCGTGAGAGATAGCGTGTCGTTTCGGAAATGCAACAACGAGTGACAGTTTTTCGATAGATATTCACGTCTCCCCATCTGCCTCAGAACAGCTCATGAAACTGTGTGAAAAAGCGTCAATTCAAAGTCTTCTATCGCGACTGTCATAGCCACAGAGGAGAATCTACCGATACACTGGTATTAAATATAATTCACATTGTAAATATTGCGGGCTCCAAAATTACTGGTCGATAAATAACATGGAACCATACGGAGTCGCCCCTCAAGGAGCCATAACTCCCAATATAAATCCGATAATTGATACTTTTGGTGAATCCGCGTCTGATTCGCCCAAATGAGCATAGAGACACGACCGCGCGAATCGTTAATTGCGGTATGCGGTACGTTTGGGCCTTTGCGGGCGTCGACAAATTGCCCATCGACCTTATTTCGGGCCGGCTTCAAGTCTGGCATCTTGAAAATTGCATCCTCGATAAGATAATCGCTGTTAACCGGTAGAAACACGTTACACGACACCGGACTCTCGATCGCTATTTATGGGACGTTTCAATTTGCAGCCTTCTTCTTTTTTACGGGCAAAAGTATCGATTTTTGGTTAACAGCGTGAATTCTGGTGCTTACGGGACATCGGACATGCTATAGTTTATAATCTTCGGGACAGTTATCGCTCGTAAAAAAATGCCGAGCGATATTCTCGTGTTGTTTAGGTGGCCACTCCGATATTTATGATATCGCTCATCAGTTGACTGTAGTTAACGACGAATCTTTACCGCGTTTTAATTTGCATCACACAATGGATCTTCTTAGATTTATTACGGGTGAAGGAAAGGCTTGGTCTCCTCTGCAACTTTCACAAGTGCGACTTTGCTAAAGGCGTCTTCCTATTGTTCGTGGAACTAGGAAACGCCCAAAAACAATTCGGAGTCTTCTTCACCTAAAGAATTATGGGTATGGAGAACTGCATAGTTAGTCAGAAGGTGTACTCACCATGAAAACCATGAAAATGTTTCTGTGGACGTTCCAGAAATGAAAACAGCAGATACGAGGTTGATATTGAATCCGGACTGGTCCAGATAACACCGCGTTAGCTAAATAAACCGATATATAACACTTCTTGGATTGTGCTGAGGGGGCGCCATCAACGGTTTCACAGGCATCTACACGAATCTGCAAAATGATGACATAATTAGATTGAGTTCGTTTAGATTTTCCTCGAAACTGGTTGTAACATGCAGGGGGATATAGGAAAACACGATTCAACCGGTGCTCACATGTTTGAGAATGAACTGTGGTACGTACACGCTGAAAATAACAATAAGGAGAAATAGGAATTGAATAGATATTCCAGACCGAAGCAGTTGGATACTTCTTGTATCGTTCAATATAGGTATTATATAAAGTAGAGTAAAAATTATGGTGACTAGAGATCAGGATGCATTGGGAGGCTGGAGTCTGAAAGAGATCCAGTTAAATTTAGGATATACCATGATGTTGGTTACCCTGAATCCCTTATAACATTGAGATATTTGTTAGTTGTGGCGAGTGATGTACCTACTTTTGTTGGCAAAAACGACAGATGTATGGTATATCGAAAAATAGCAGACGAACAAGTAGCGTTTGACAAACCACGAGCACTTTTACCTTCACTTCATTATGATATATGGGTTAAGAAAGACAAGGCCAACTTCCGAAAGCCATCAACGACAACTTCATCGAAGAATTCCTTGTGATTCAAAATCAATTTTTAGTTGTAGCGAAAACTGATCCGACCGACCGGTATCACTTGGAATAAACGCGGAAGCGACTGACTGGCAATAGGCAGCAAAGCGACTGGGCGTGTATGTTTTCATACACTTTGGTCAATTGACATAAATAGATACGTTATCTGCTTTATCGCCCAACACGAGCCATCTAAACAAACGAACGCGGCCACGTGAATAATTAATACAAAGCCGAGTCGTGGAATCGAACTAGACGACGCCGAAGGTGTCATTGTTTTTGGATGCGATACGGGTTATTATTGTGCTATTTGTATCCTTGCCAAGCGATGGATCGGGAATTGGGAGAGGCCGCGGGCTGCGATGTGGCCTTAAGGTACGATCACACCACGGGCGTTTTTCTGATAGTCCACGAGCACGAAGAAACAGCCGCTGTGTTCAAGAAGTCCATCCCTTTTGAGGAGACAGAAGTGATGTATGTATTAGTGTCTCCAAGAACCAAACTCTCAGTCATATGTTGATGAAATCATCATCGAAGTAGTCTCACAGTTTCGAGCAGCTATTGACGACAATTTTTGAATGACAACCTACTGCTACATCCCAACAGGGGAAACCAGGATCTTCCACATCTAGCATTATCTCCAGCACGCTTGGATTCAACTTCAATGATCTACGTGAACGGTTGTGTTAATTCTAGTATTGATATAGCTGAATGATGGCTCTTTCTCCTACCCTGTTTTACTTGAAATCCGAATATTCCTTCGTCAATCAAATGTTTCTTCAAGTTCTACTAGAGAAGAGGTTCCCCATGTCAAGATTAAATAACGTCGATATCACTTGAATCGTTTCAGTGTGTCATTCTTCATCGTAATTACAATAATAAAGCTCTATCAGCATAACAATTAATTTAAACCATTACGAGGTTAATAAAACTACGCGAAATGTTCTCCCAGTCGGGGTACCGTACCGTGGTAAAAAAATATTGCGAAGTTGGTTAAGACAGCGACGTTTTTGAGCGTTTTTTCAGGTGTTGATCTGCGATTCTCAGAGTGACAGCTGGGAAAATAGTAACTCATTGTTTTCCTACGTTTGGGTTATCAATTTTATAAGTGAAGATATTGTTTCATTATGAAACACCGAGAGAATTTTGATGGAACCCAAGTGTAGCAATCAACAAGACTTTTGACAACAAAACAGACATAACAAATGGATTTGCCACACGATAGGTGAATTGTTACAGGGTTTCGTGTCCGTGTCATCAAGGAAATCAATCTTCGGGAGGCGGACAATATTGTCGTAGAAGCAGCAGTACAAACCTTTATGTCTCCCGAATCTCGAAGACGACTGGCACCTATAAACGAACGAGTATTGCAAATCTAACGTTAGAAACTGGCTTGAAAAACTGGCATTGAAGCGTGAACGAATCGGCGGCGTCCTTATCATCTGGCCATCGAAGCTGCAGCGTCGGCGCGCGTCATCGGGAACGTCAGCGACGTCTAATAATAATAATGAAAACAATCTACACTAGGTCCGCATCGCGGCGCTTATCGACTGGGGGGCGAGAGACGACGTAGAGCACGACCGGCGGCGGCGTCACGCTAACGTAAAGCACGTTAGAACCGTACTGACGCAGGTTCTGCTGCTTTCGGGCTAGTCGCTGATAGCGCACCGTCATCGTAGACGTCCGAGCGTGCCTGCCCCGCTGCTAGATGAGGAACGTCCCCACCCCTCATAGTAAAAGGTCCGAGAGACATTCTAATGTCGCTATCGCGACGGTTTGCGTGTGTTCACGTCGATATATCCGCCACGGCAGGGGTCGAAGGGATTTGGTCCTTCGAGCCGGATGCGAACATCGATCCAGATCTGGCAGGAGCCAGAAGACCCTAGCGAATCTTCTGTAGGATATTCTAATTCATCCTTACCCCAAACCATTCCCAAAACGCTGTTTTTTCTGTGCGAGCTGTGGATAATTTCACGAGAAACGAATGCAAATGCCACGAAGTCTTGTCCGTAAAATACTCTAATCAGAGGAGGCAAGTGTGATGGATTGAATCAGATTATTACCGAGACAAAAATAAACATCCTATGTTTACCTCCGTTATCAAAGGCGAAAAATCCCAACGACTTTCACAGACTTCCAATGATACAGTATAAGATTTTTTGGGTTGCCTATGTTGCGAGTTGGCATACGTTATTCGTGGAAGGTCACACATGAAACAGTTGATGATATTGTGTGTTGTCTAACACCTCATGGTGCGGATATGATGTAAATTGGCGGATCCTACGTTCACTGTCATTGAGCTTCATACAAAATTCACTCCATCATCAAGGGTGATGATTATTTGAAATGGTAAATCACAAAAATACGAAAATTAAAGCAGTCTTTATTGGAATACTCGAGTATCATGGAATATTCTAGTTACAAGGAAACTTGTTAATCTATCTAATGCAAAGTCATGGTTCCTCGTTTGGTGCTATTGGTATGTAGACTATCCTGAGTAGCCATGCTTGATGAACATTCAAACTTGCAGGGTTTTCTTCCCTTCCATCTTTCCAGAAGACTGTCGAAGATCTTTCTCTTGCATATGAATACCACGAATATAAACACACCTGCAAAAATCCAGATTAACTCGAGGGTTTCGTCATATAGGAAGATGTACCTTGTAAACAATTGATCGTATCTCCCGCCACTTCGATGTTTCTGGCCACGGAGTTCTTGCTGAAGTCAAACATGGATGAGATGGTTTCGAAAATGAAGGAAACGCCCATAATAACAGCTAATTTCATCACTAAATTCAATCTGAAAATAATGAAATTCCATAAAAGTAATACCGGATCATTTCACTTCAACTTACTCTTCCTTTCCAACCCTGTAATTTTTTTTTGAAGATTCATTCATCCTCTGTATATCCCCACGAATTTTCAGACAGTATATTAGTGTTTTCACGAAGAGGACAATGTTCGCTATCTGCTGCATCAGTACCGGCAGTGTTATGAACAGATTATAAGCATAATTGCCGGGCTCTGAAAACTAAAATGAGTACACTGAAGGATCTGTTGCTATACAACTCACGATCTCCTGTATTCTCCATGTAGCATTTCTTGTATCCTACGTAAGGGTGTAGAGACTTTGGTAAAATCGTTGTAACATTGAATAAAACGATTATCAGGATCCAAACGAATGGTACTCCCCAACCGTAGATGCTATACTGGATCAATTTCTTCAACTCGTTTCTCTGTAGAGGCCCAGAGAAGGTTCTGGGAGTTCTGTGAAATTAAGAATGGTTAATCCAGAGGGTTTTTGGGGGTTGTTACATACCCGAAAGAAATCCAGATATCTATGCACATAATATGAAGCCAGGTGAAGCTCCAGAAGCTTGCCATGATTGTCAAGAACCCTAAAAATAGGTAAAGTTCAGATTGGTCGAATCAATATACCTAAGGAACTCTCCTACCCATAATTTTGCAGACCAAGTCGTTGTATTCGGTTGATAAAAACTGAGAAAGACAGAGGAAGAAGAAGAATAAGAACGTTGCGAAGCTATAGCTAAGCAAGATCTTCCCGAAAAGGTTGAGCATCTTGGGAAGCGTCAGATATACCATCATGGTCAGGAAGAGGAAGATGCAAGAGAGTATCTTGATCCATCTGGTCACTGCGAATTTGATTTGCAACTGAGGCTTCAGCGCCCTCGAAAAGAGGGTATAACCGTCCAATCTTCCTTTCTTATACGCGTGTTCGATGCAATAGGACTGTTCAAAGGGACCGTAATGGTTGAAGGATTCGGAAATGTTGGTATATACTGAGAACGTTCCTGATTCGTCTATGTCGAAGTTCTTGTTGTCCTTGAGGATGTAGATGGGTCTTGGCATACCGTGAACAATGACGAAGGGTGCTGAAATGATAGATATCAGTTGTATGAGGGTCTTCCCTGTTGGTCTGTTGGGAATGAATAGACTCCAGTGTTCTGTGACTTAGTGTGTGAGGAGAGATAGTCTCTCCCATCAAAGATCTACTAAGGTTTTCATTGTTGTGGATGTACGAGCAATGAATCAAACTGCAGCCAGTGATTTGGTCGAAAAGAATCGGTCAAAATATAAGTATCACTCATCTGTATAATAATGATGTCGTTTTCTGCACTTGCAAGTTTTGTTGACACAGCATTTGAATCATTCCGACATCGCTCGTGGTTTATATTTTGGGTGTATAAATAATATCAATGATGATAAGGTTGCGACACTTCCTTTTGCGGTAAGAATCGGTTCTGAGATAAATATAGAACCTTTAATCTGCACGCATGAATCGAATTTCTCGATCTGTCTAAAATCTGATCAGGATAAGGGTGTGAATATAATGATCCATCATTCTAAGGATCTGTTGTGGGTGCCTCGATGAAATTATACAAATTATACGTGAAATGAAATAGTATCTCACCGTCAGGCTTTGCAATTTTACTGGAGGCACGAAGATCAACTCCGTACTTAAAGGTGTCTTTACACTTCGATCCGTTGACGAAACTTTGTCCATCTTGACAGCACTTCCGGATACACCTGATCCTTTCACAAACGTCCCGATCCTCGCAAACCCTCACAACGAATGAATCCGAATCTGTGGCATCCAAGCAGAACTGTCCTTCTTCAAAGCTTCGATCCTCCGTTTTGAGTTTCACTTTAGAGCTGGTCCATTCTATGTCACTCAAGGTAGTTATTGGAATATCGCGTATGATCTCGCATCTCGGTAAACCGATTGAGATGAAGGAGTTTGGTGGTATGCCACTCTCGATGAGGGAAGTGTTCCTCGACGGTTGACAAGAGTGAAATTTTTCGTTGTAGTCGTGTCCCAGATGGCAACATTTGGGGTAAAGATCGACTTTTTCCCTTTCCTTCTTCTGTATCAGTCCTTGGTCGTCCACGTCGAAACTATACGTTTCGTTATTCCATAAAACGTCGATGCAGGATCCTTTAATTCCCTCGGAGACGAAGTCGTTTTGGAGAAAATTCGATTGTACCCTACCCCCTTCGTGGGGTACGCATGACAGCGTGGTGTTCCTCTGCACCATCTCTTGTCCGACGGGGCAACATCTTTGAACCCGGTCGCTCAAAACCCCGACTATAAAATGCAGAAGGACGCAGCTCGAGATCGAGGAGATCTTCATGTCGACGGACCCGGATGGACTGAATCACGTATTCGATTATCTGAATCGGGTCTCAACCGAAGATAACGATCCAGCAATGACTCTCCGGTTTTACGGAACTACATCGAAATGACTAATTTGCCGGAAGGTGGATATCAATCGGGATTTTTGGATTTTCCAAGAAACAATAGTCTTCAGTTTACATTACTAGTTGAATAATTGGGTACTGATGGGTTTGTGCTCAAAGACGTTGCAGACTTGTGTCCTGTGGCTGCAGTTCACCAAGAATATACACGTGAGAAACGTACGAAACATTTATTTTCAAAACACATACAAAACAACAAAAGAAACCTACACACAAATTAAATTAATACATCACAGTCAAATCAGAACACATATGAGCACAACAGGCACAAGAACTTGTAAAAGATGAACAGCAACACAGCTATAAGGGCGTAGTGGGCGAAGAATAACTTCCAGTACTTGACCCTTCCCTTGGGTATGGTGTCCAAGGGATCCTTAAGGAGATAGGCCCTTCCGCCTCTCACGTAGAAGTGGAAATAGGTGTCCCAGTCGAAATCCTTCATACTGAAGTGAAACTGCTTCTTATCCTCGGGCGGCATCCTGTCCCAAAGGTTCTGAAGGTTGTGGTTCTGGAACCTCCACTCCCTGAGGGCGAAGTAAGACAGTACGTCCATGAATTTGTTGATCTTTTTGTATCCCTTGACCATCCTGTGAAAATACGAGCATGAAATATTCTTGTGTTTGGGTTTATTTCCGCGTACTCACATCTGTTCTTTTCCTAGGCATAAACAGATGAAGTCTACTAGATATCCAGGTACTGTGTGTAGTAAGAATACGGCAATAAGGTTATGGTATTTGTTTTCCCTCACTGCGAAAAAGTCGTGCCAAACCTGGAGTTCCGAAGGTACGTTTATAGCGTGCTTCCTCGCATATGTGTTGAATTCCTCTGGAACACAAAACCGTCGAGATGATGAACTGATAGAGTAGGTGGTTTCTTAACGAACTTACCCCATTTTATCGGAGATTGCGTGGAACTAACGATGTTGTAAATAGGCGTTTCGTCCTTCTTGGCATCATCTGCCATATTATCCCTTTGGTTCCTGAAAGGCAGTTGAATATCGATAAAGAGCTCACTGATAATTTATTTGTGGATCCTTACCTGGTTTCGGCCACTGCCCACATCACAGCCAGCCCAGCGTTTATGACGTAATCTGCTGGGATCATCTCAGCGATGTTCTCTTTCCTTCCCTGAAGGGTCCTGAGGACACCTAATGCTGCTCCAACCATAACACCAGTGGGTCCATAGAAATTATCGATCCAACCTTTGACAGGTTCGTCTATCGTAGAAATTACTGTGAAAGAGCAGACATTTTGAAGGTTGAGCTGTCAGGGAATCAGGAACATTCTTACCTATTGAAGGTCGAAGAATGGCTATGGGTAGTTTCCCAATTTCCTGCTTTATAAGCTCTTCTGCGATGGCTTTGGTGAAGACGTAAGTGTTGGGCCATTCGCCCAAAAGCCTGTGGGGAGATGTTTTAGCTTAATCTTCGAGTGTGAGGTGAGGTTGAATGCTTACCCTGGAGTTATATTGGTTAGTCTGTCTTCGTCGAGTGCTTCCACTAAGTCTAATAGTTTGTGGGGGTCCATGCCAGGGTTATAGAATTCCTCATCTATGTCCCTCCTTACGCAGTGACTGAAAGCTGTGGAGACGTGTAGAAATGCCTGCAAAAATTGCATGAATAATGAGGGGGGAAGCATAGATTTTCAATCTATGTCAGAGAAGCAGTTGATTAAACTGTTGGGGAATGGTGGGGGCACACGCTAAATCCTGTATGTACAGGATTTAGCTGGAATGCCTATAAAATTCACCCCTCTAGTGATTGATTAGCTAGATTGTTGATAGATCTCCCATACTAATCGTATACTTGTAGGTGCTTGACCTTGGCTTTCCTAAAAGGAATAACACGCGTAATTGTCTTCCTAGATTTATTTAATAACATATTCGATATTTCATGTTCTTGACTTATGCACCTTGCCGATTGTTTTTTCAGTTCATTACCATTCTCATTCCAGAAGGGACTGACGTAACATTTGATATTTATTGTGTTGGTCTTGGTGCATATCCTAACAAAAATCTATTGTAGTTTTGAATACAATAGGAAATAAGACAGCTGCGGACGATGTGCTTAAACGTCATTACCATGTCCTTGGTCGGGTGTTTCTCAAAATAAAATATTCTCGGGCTGCAATATCATCCTCACCGAATTGCATTACAGTCTTAAGCGATTTTTATATAGAATTTCATGTTTTTTGTTCAATTACCTTGAGATCCTTCATCTGCTTAGCCATTTCGATCAGATCTCTAACTGCTCGCACGTTTATATGACTGGCAGTTTTTATTTTTTCGTCGAAACGTACGGTGGCTGCGCAGTGGATGATGAAATTGGTCTCTTCGATCATCTTCTTCTTGTCGGCTTCGTCCATACCCAAGTCCGGCAAAGAGCAGTCTCCGTTTATGATAGCAATCTGGTTGCGGAAATTCGGGTTGCTCAGTTTCAAGGGTACCATAACCTGAGACATAAGAGCGATCATTTAAACCATCGAAAAAAATTTAAGCTTTCGAGAAGATGACAGAAATGCACATCTTTCACGTTGTTTACTACTTTGTTGTGAACAAATCGAAAGCGGATTTTCCAATCCATCGTCTAGACGGCTGGGAATATCCCACGACCATTATTTCTTTCAAATACCGAGTGGTCGTTGAGAGAGTGAGATGGAAAAGGAGGTGGAGATGTGCAAAAACTCGAAATATTATTTGTAACAAAATAGTCGACTTGTTCCGTTTCTTTGCCCTTGGAAATTCCTGATCGGTTCGTAAAACGGTGGCCTTGAGCGTCATAATTACGGTCCATTTTACTTGAGAGCAATCTCCGTTAACTGCTGAACAGTTGATGAGAAAGAAAAAATGGAGCAAAAAGGTGGGAATACTCACTGGACCTTCGAACATTTCCTCCAATCTCTTCTCGATATCTTTGCCTTTTTTGGGACGCACCAGAATGTAAACTTTTTTCAGTTGCGGGCTGGATCTCAGGAGTTTCTCCAGGAACAGCTTGCCTAAGAATCCAGTAGCGCCCGTGAGGAAGATGGTGGCATCTTTGAAAATTGACGATATCTTGCTCTCTTCCTGTACTTGCTCTAACCATATGTCGGTTCCTTCTCTATATACTTTGTCCATTTTGGGTGAATCCTGAACTCCAATAGTAGAATTATTATGAGAACAAAGAAATTCGTAGGAAAAAATGATGACTCAACTGAAAACGTACTTAATTATTCTCTTGTGGGACCTGCAAATTTGATGCAGCAGGAATGGTAGATGTGAGAGTCCCCACATAAAAATCTTTCAATTTGAGAGGATTTAATAACAGTCTGACAGTGGCATTTATCGAATAAGTAAAGATAATGCCACATTGTTGTAAGCCAGAGGAATGAACCTTCGGTCGTTAATAATATAACGAAGGCCAAAACCTTCGGGTTTGACTGATCAACTTTTTACAACTGGGGACTTCACGTATAATAAGAGTAATGGTAAGCTTCAGGCTAGTTTGTGTTATTTCCAAATGGATAAAAGTTTTCCTCTGATGACTCATTGCACCCACAACTAAGTTGTGTAGATGAGGATTGTTCTCACCTTGATGACGACTAACATTTTGCAGAATAATTAATCGAGAATCACATACGAAATTCTTCCCCCTGTTGAAAGAGATAACAAGAGGAACTAAAATATTAGTTTACTCAAGCTCCGAAATTCAAAAATTCTGAATTTTTAGGTTCAATCTTTGATCAGCGATGCTGATTATAAATAAGAACATGTATAAGGAGAAATAGAACAAATTGATATTTTATTTGGATGTTTCTCAAAGTTACACTAATTGTTTTAAGGTATTACTTATTCTCAGAATCTGTTTGACACGTTATATAATTGACTGTATTTGAGAGAGGAACAAATAACGTTTAATTCATGAAGGCTGTTGCGTTTGTGTTACAAACTCAACAATATCCTATCCGCACCGCATATTTCAGTAGAATTTATTCAATTGCTTTTATACTTTGTGGAGTTCTTTGTCAATGTTACTGGATTGGCTGGTTACAAAGTCCACTCCGATGCTCATGAAGAACTGAACGCGCTCGTATTTGAATGGCAATCATCATCGTTTTCCATTTTTATATACGCATAAGAACCGATTGTTTGTCGTATGATTTATTTATATCAGTTCACAATAACGATAAATATGAAATAATTTAAATCGTTCACCATAATTCCACGTAAACGTGAAACGATAAAATCAACAAAATCACCAAGACAAATTCGCGTGGTTTTCACTTCGAGACTAAAAAAGGCGTTTCGCTTCTATAACAGCGTCTTCAGGCGTTTGATGACGAAATTTTAGTTCTAACTCTTCGACTATTCATATAGTACTGCTTCGTGCCAAATAAGAGTGTTGTACCGCTCCAGAAATGGCAGAAACTTCGCATTTTCTCGTTTCAATTAACGTGGAAGTGCAGTGACCTGATTGCGTGTGCCTACGGATTTCACCTCAGATATTCCATCGTGAAGAATTGCAAAAAAAAAAAAGTTCAAACAAGTTACTGCATCTCGCGTGTTCGTAAACCAGTATCACATGGTTCAGTAAACGGCCGGCGTAAGGAATATGTACTGCTGGAGACTTTCGATTAGTTACAAAAAGTGACTATGACTCTTCTTGGGGATCAATCGAATACTGTGGTCGAAATTTAGAAAGGTCAAGAGGTGTCAGTTGAACAAAAAATCACGTCCCAATAATTTGTTGTGTTTTGGTTCCAAATTGTTACCGTTTACGTACGCTTATGCATTCGCAAATTGAATATGGCCCAGCCCTTGGATAGCACTTGGTCAAGGTTGTGGTCATAATCAATTTGTTGACAATATGAAGATCTCCAAATTTCTAGCTAGTTTCATTCTAATGCAAAACGCAATATTTCGAGAAATAAAAACAATAATTAAACTCTTATTTGAATAAGGTTATTGGAGAATAACACAATTGTGCATATTTTCCATTGATTAGTATTGTTTCCCAGAAATTCCTCTTCCTTATTTCGAATTGAAAATGGATGAAAACTAGGAATAATTGTCAACATAAAGCTTCCTGGAATTGAACGTAATTATTTTCGAAAAAACAAAAAATTTCTTGAGAAAAACGCTTTTCATCTTCGGAAGACATAAAATTTCTTCAAATTGTATTCTTTTTTTTATTTTATGCTTCTATTAAGGTTATTATTTCAATGAGAAATCCACTTTTTCATTTTCCTTACACTTTCAACCGAGGTAGTCTATTTAGGACATCTAGTTTTTGCGCTGGAATTTCTGTTCCTAATGAGAGGAGAAATAAAAAACTAATTAAAGAGACATCACATTGCCAACCATGATAAAATGTAATTCCTTAATTGCAGATCGAATAAAACGGTAGATATTTCACTTTCATTTTTCGAATCAACTTCAGGTAAACGATCTTCTTCAGTACCATATCGATATCGAAGACATTACCTAATGTGTCTTGAAAATGTGAATTAGGAATCATTACTGCAACTTCAACATAACACCTAGCTTATAGATCATCTACCTCCAGTGACCAGGAAATGGAAAGAAATTGAGTCATATACATTCATTCGGTTCAAAAGATCTTGTATCGAAAAAAAAATTCAACATAAAAAAAGAAATTTGAAAACAAATGAATTATAACGAACATTGAAGAAATATTTTCCAGAAAATCATGAAGAAATAAGGACAAAAAAAGGGTGGATCTCTAAGGAACCCTGGATATAGTGGACCATCATCCAAACCCACCCTATTCATGATGAAAATATGTAATATCAGAAAATATGTCAAAAAATCATTTCAAATTGGATGAGTGATTCATAAAAAATTCGGATTAGAAAAATTTTTAGAGACAATCCTAGAGATTTACAAAAATGTGTTGCACTCACGTTGTATCAGCGCAAAGAAAATCAATCACGGCACCTCTTGAACTTTTTTCATGCACCAGTTGAGTCAACGCGAACAACTGAGAAGAAGTAGCGCCAAGGCAGGTTAACTACACCTCGGATTCCCCCTTCTGTCGTTGTTTTATTTACGTTCATCGCGACCTTAGCAGGTCGATTTGCAGATAATTATCTTCTGTTATTGCACCGGACGACGATGATGATGATGGCTATCGTATGTCTAGGAAGTTTCCACGATGACCCACCAGCCCTTATCGGCGCTAAACCTGTATTTCCTGGTCGGTCAACCTGTATAAGTGTTCAGCCAACAAGAAAAACCTCAACTCCTCTGAAATCTTCACAATGAACGTCCTGAGACCAAAAGAAGTAGACCAAAGGAAGTATATTTGGAATTCTGGCAAGCAAACGAAGAATGAATCATTAAAAATTCCTTCATGAGATGGAACCATGAACTCTGAATGTGTATAACCCCAATGGTACATTCAATCTGAAGCATATATGGATATTACTGAAGAAATAATTACCCAAATGTCTGAGATTTCCTCGATTGAACTCAATTCCGATAGTTCTAATAAAAGTTAGTTCCAACGAGCGGTAGTTCTTAGTTATGGTAGTCCGGATATGCGACAGTAGTTGGAATATATTGTAGTTCAAATGGTCCGTGTATCTTTAATAGACATAACAGTTAGTGCTGAGTGGAATCAATGTATAGTAAACTATTCGAGGTACAATTATTTTATTTAAATTAAATCTAGGCTTGCATTAAACGAGTCGTTTGAACAAAAAATGTAACAGCACTAAGCCGAGAGCCCCTAGTAAGGCGACAACGGTGAAATGTAGTATGGTTAAGAGCCAAAACTTGGTCTTTCCTTTAGGCACGGTATCCAGGGGATCTTTCAGGAGATAAACCCTGATACCTCTGACGTAGAAGTAGACATAGTTGGTCCAATCGAAATTTTTCATGCTGAACGGGTACAATCTGCGATCTTCAGGTTCCAACTTGCGCCAAAGAGCTTGGAGGTTGTCGTTTTTGAACTTCCACTCTCTCGTACTGAAGTAAGTGATGACGTTAGTGAATTTATTGAGTTTTTCGTACCCCTTGACCATCCTACAATAAAACGGTTTGAGATTTCTGGTTTGGGCGACTCAGAAATGAGGGATTTGATTCCTTTATACTTACATCGGTTCTTTACCAATGCAGTAACATACGGCATCCACTAAGTAGGCGGGAATGGTTTGCAGAAGGAAGGCCATGATTGCGCATAACTGGAGGTTGGAGGAGACGAAGGCTACAGGATACCAGATCTGCATTTCCGTAGGGATCTTGCGTCCCATTTTCTCACCTAACTGATGGAATTGTCCTGGAATTGAAGCAAAGTTTTGGGAAACACGACCAGATGATGAGCAAGAGTTGAGGTGGAAAATGTGAATTGTTCTTCAACTTACCCCAAGTGATGGGACTCTCCACTGAACTGACCACGTTGAATATGGGTACTTCTTCATCTTTCTCTTCCCTTGGAAGTTCTGCATTCCAATTCAGAGATCTGTGGAGGGGAAGAATAAAAATTTGAAGAGAATGTTCAATTTTAAGAAGCTGTGGTTTAAAAGAGGTAGAAACTTTTGGTATCTCTTGGAGATGACCATCACCGAGACAGTGGTCTCAATTCTGTGCAAACCCATGGGTCTTTCAAATCAAACGGAACGCTACATTTATTTCTTTATCATCTCACCTTCTTTCTGATATGTCCCAGAGCACTGCAAAACCGGCGTTGGTCACGTAGTCTGCAGGTATTATGTCTGTTTTGTTTCCAACCTTCATCGGGAATACTCTCATGACACCAAGACCTCCTGCGACGAAGGCTCCGGTAACGCCATAAAAGTTGTCTATCCAACCAGCCACCGGCTCAGCTTTAGACGATATAACTGCAGAAAAAACAACCATCTTCAAAATACATCACTGATTTTTTACTCGAACTCACCAATGGAAGGTCTCAACACTGCAATGGGCAAATTTCCAGCGGCCCTTTTCAGCAGATCTTCAGCTATGGCTTTCGTGAAGGCGTACGTATTCGGCCAATCCTTGATCAACCTGAAAATTACCATCAATGAACCGATAGAATCACCAGGAACAGAAATATTTTGTTTGGAAGTCTTCAGAGCAAAGCTCCAAGAGAGAATCACGTGGTTTTTTAGAAACTTACGACGGTGTGATGGCCTTCAGTCTCTCCGGATTCATCGTTTCTACCATGTGTAACAAATCTTCTCCCTTCATACCGGGTTCGTAGAATTTTTCGTCGATTTCTTCTTGGGGGCAGAATGAGTAGGCTGTGGATATGTGTAAGAAACCCTGAAAGGATTAAATCAATCACGTTGCAGTATACCAGGTTTATTCGAGACTCACCCTCAGCTTCTTCATTTTCTTGGCCATAGCGATTAGATCTCTCACGGCGCGTACATTTATACGCGCTGCAGTCTTCAGTTCTTGGTCAAACCTAACTGTTGCTGCACAATGGATTACATAGTTGACTTCTTGGATCAACATCTGTTTGTCTTCTTCAGAAAGACCCAAGTCTTTCTCTACACAATCGCCATTCACCAAATGTATCTGTTTCGAGAACTTGGGATTTTTCACTTTCATTGGTACCATGTTCTGTAAATTGTAAATGGTCGTTTTAATCCTTTACGACAAGATCTTGGATCAAGGATTTTCGAAGAAGGAATGGCAAGTTTCTTTCTATACTCACTGGGCCATCAAATATCTCCTGGAACCTAGTCAACGTATCTTTGCCCTTCTTGGGTCTCACTAAGATCAGAACTTTCACGGTCTTAGACATCCTCAGCAGTTTTTCCAGGAATAACTTGCCGATAAAGCCCGTGCCTCCTGTGAGGAACACTGTGGTGTCTTCGAACCCTGCAGCAATCTTGCTGATTTGCTCCATCTGCTCCATGTCATCCGCGAAGATACCTCTACTTTCTCTCGTATGATTACCACCTTCCATGGTTCTTGAAACTGAATAATGGTGTATAAGAATTTTCGATTCAGTTTTCACCCCTATGTATGCACATTCGAAATACACACTGCAATGAAAATTCGATCATTCTACCTATCAATTTCTTTTACTATAGAAAAAATATATTGAATGAGGTATATTTATTCTTTAGAATTAGATGAAGTTGAATATCTTGAGGACTTGATGTCTTGAACAAAAGTTAGGACGTATTTTAAATTAGTTTTCGCTCAAACAGTCTACTCATTTACATATAAATATTATCTTTATGTTTTTTCATAATTTTTTTTTTCAAATCAGAAGTAGCTAATTTTTTTCCGTAGATCCTAATAATTACATCAAATTAATAACCCATGAAATATCTGTGGAGTTTTAGGTTATTTTTCCAACGAAAATAGAATGGAATTTCATATCCAAAATGAAGGAAGTAAAGACCAAAGGTGAAAAAAATAGTTTTTCCTATGGAATAAACCGATTTCAATATGAAAAATTCAAATTTCGTTCGAATAAATAAATGGACAACAATGTTCCTTCGATTTTATTCATATTCATAAAATATTAACAATGAGAAATTGAGAAAACAAACAACTCAAATCCACAATAATGCTTCCCATAGTTTTTAGGCCAAGATTCGATCATCATTCGAGAGAATTATTTCGAAAAATGAACCTGGAATAATTTTTATGGAAAGAAAACGATCAAAGTCGGTGAAAAGGAATTGGAAAAAAGCTCGATAGTCATAATAAGTAATCATAAATAAAAAATAATAATAGATAATAATAAATAGATAAATAGAAAAAAAATTGAAAGTCACTCACAGTTATCTGCAAATAATTGGTCAGTATTTGGCAAAATTTTTGGAGTGGTCACAGTTTAGTCAGACGCACGCTTCTGAATGAATTGATTCTGCCTTTTCACTTTCAAACGCAGTCCTCTACGAAATCCAAGAGGGCGAAAGGTCAACAAAAAAAAAAGAATATTAAGTTTATTCATGACGGCTATTCGGTTTTGAGGTCGAGATTTTTTGAATGTCTTTCAACGATTCGAACTGTTCGTGAACTCATCACTTACATTGAACTGTATTCTAACAAAACTGTAGCATATTCGTTCACTTTATAGCTAGGTACTGTAAAGGTTACAATATATATGTTTGATTTGATAAATTGTAACTTATATCAGTCAGCTAAACTAATTGACAGCTAAACAATTCGTTTTAAAAAGATTATCTGTCTCTAAGTTTGTCCGGATCAGACCAACCGGTATACACGGGATTTTGACTCTTGGAAAGAGGATGCCCC
The DNA here is from genome assembly GCF_907165205.1 of Coccinella septempunctata. NCBI lineage: Eukaryota > Metazoa > Arthropoda > Insecta > Coleoptera > Coccinellidae > Coccinella > Coccinella septempunctata. Next base: position 19,875,901 of record NC_058197.1, read on the forward strand.
AACTAAGCCTTTAGGCTAGTATGTTAAACGAAGAACATGGAGTGAATAATGCAAAGTAAAATTTAAAAGAATATTTTATTTGAATAGAGTCAGGGTTTGCCGCATCAAATGAGTAATTCGTACAAGAATTTCAACAGCGCCAAACTGAGAGCCCCTATTACAGCGACAAAGGTGAAATGTAGTATGGTTAAAAGCCGAAACTTGGTCCTTCCTTTGGGCACGGTATCCAGGGGATCTTTCAGGAGATAAACCCTAACCCCTCGGACGTAAAAGTAGACATAGTCTGTCCAGTCGAAATTTTTCATGCTGAAAGGGTACAATCTGCGATCTTCAGGTTCCAACTTGCGCCAAAGCGCTTGAAGGTTGTCATTCTTGAACTTCCATTCTCTCGTACTGAACTGACTGACAATTTTCGTGAATTTGTTCAGTTTTTGGTATCCCTTGACCATCCTGCAAGACGAAATTATTCGATATCGATAAACGCTTTGAGTTTACGACTCGAAAATGAGGTTGTGTCAAAAAGAAGCACCACTGCGAAAAACAGATTTATACTTACATCTGTTCTTTACCAATGCAGTAACATAGGGCATCCACCAAGTAGGCTGGAATGGTTTCCAGGAAAAAGGCTATGATTGCGCATAACTGGATGTTAGAGGAGACGAAGGCTATGGGATACCAAATAAGCATTACTGTAGGGATCTTGTTTGCCATTTTTTGAACCAGCTGATGGGCATGTCCTGCAAATCAAAACAATAATGATCCTCGATTTGGATGTGGTGAAGGACTCATTTCGAGAACATCTTCCCTCAACTTACCCCAAGTAATGGGACATTCCACTGAACTCACCACATTGAATATGGGTACTTGGTCATCCCTTTCTTCACTGGGAACTTCTGAATTCTCATTCAAAGATCTACAAAAACAAAAAAATTGGAGAGGCACATCAATAGCTATCCACGAAAATGAACCTTCTTTCTGATATGTCCCAGAGCACTGCAAAACCGGCGTTGGTCACGTAGTCTGCAGGTATTATGTCTGTTTTTTTATCAACGTTCATTGGGAATACTCTCATGAAACCAACGCCTCCTGCTACGAACGCTCCAGTAACACCATAAAGGTTGTCTATCCAACCAGTCACCGGCTCAGTTTTGGACGCTATAACTGTAGAAGAAACGATCTTCTTCAATATCCATCACCGATTTTTCACTCGTACTCACCAATGGAAGGTCTCAACACAGCGATCGGCAAATATCCGGATTCCCTTTTCAACAGATCTTCAGATATGGCTTTCGTGAAAACATACGTATTTGGCCAATCCATGAGCAACCTGAGAATTTCCATCATTAAACCGTTGTTCAAGAGTCTTATGAGCAAATTTCGATACTTACGATGGTGTGATGGCCGTCAATCTTTCCGGATTCATCGCTTCTACAATGTGTAACAAATCTTCTCCCTTCATACCGGGCTCGTAAAATTTCTCGTCTATTTCGTCTTGAAGGCAGCATGAGAAGGCTGTGGAGACGTGTAAGAATCCCTTAAAGGATTTATGTGATGATAAATCACTCTCAAATCTGATAGAGAATATCTGGTTTATTATAAACTCACCCTCAATTTCTTCATTTTCCTGGCCATAGCGATTAGATCTTTCACGGCTCGTACATTTATATACGCAGCCGTCTTAAGGTCTTGGTCTAACCTCACTGTTGCTGCACAATGGATTACAAAGTTGACTTCTTGGATCAACGTGTGCTTGTCTTCTTCAGAAAGACCCAAGTCTTTCTCCACACAATCGCCATTCACCAAATGTATCTGTTTTGAGAACTTGGGATTTTTCACTTTCATTGGTACCATGTTCTGTAAATTGTAAATGGTCGTTTTAATCCTTTACAACAAGATCTTGGATCAAGGATTCCTTCCATACTCACTGGGCCATCAAATATCTCCTGGAACCTAGTCAACGTATCTTTGCCCTTCTTGGGTCTCACTAAGATCAGAACTTTCACGGTCTTAGACATCCTTAGCAGTTTTTCCAGGAATAACTTGCCGATAAAGCCCGTGCCTCCTGTGAGGAACACTGTGGTGTCTTCGAAACCTGCAGCAATCCTGCTGATTTGCTCCATCTGCTCCATGTCATCCGCGAAGATACCTCTACTTTCTCTCGTATGATTCACACCTTCCATGGTAGTACTTCAAGGTCACTCACAGTTCTCAGTGGCGAATAGGCACAGTGCACTGAAGCTGACTCTTCTGAATGCATTGCTTTTGCTTTCATATATATCCTATACGTAATCCAAGAAGGTGATAGGTCAGGAAAAAAAAGAATATTAAGTTTATTCATGATGTCTGAGCAGTCTCGACGTCGAGATTCATTAAATACAGTTTGACAATTTGAGCAATTATAAAGTTCACTACTTCAATTGAACTGCATTATTATGGAACTTTAATATACCTATATCTTATTGTGTAGCTACTTTGAGATATATACAATTTTAAAATTGCACAGCGCTGCTTGCAGACCTTCCATTATTCCACGATTTATTCAATCATTTTTCGTCGTCTCACTGTATAATTTTATTTTTCCCTCATTCGAAATATGTCCAAGTTGTATTATATTGACTATTTTCTCAATTATTCAATTTCTCTGAAATTTGTTTCAACTTCTTCTCGTTTAAGTCATTATTTATAATTTCTTTGGGAATATTTCTGATAAATTTTTCATTTAAGTTCTTATTTCCTTGCTTCAATATTTCTTTTCAAACTTCTTTTCCACTCTTTTGTAGTATTTAACATATGATTATAGTTTGAATCGTTGAACCGAGTAAATTTCAGATTTCGTGTGTTTTATGCACTCTTGGAAACTTGTAGGACAAAATAAATAGATCTTCAATCACAATCGCATTTAATCTGGTATAATAAATAGTATAAATAAATAAATGACAGCACTCAGAACAAAAATCTGAACATCATGGACACAATTTTGAAAAGGATCAAGAGGATAAAGCCAATCAACGCGTAATGTGCCACCCTCAACGCCATATACTTCCTTCTGGCCTGAGGAAGCGTGTCCAACGGATCCTTGACCAGGTACACCCTACCACCAAGGATACCGTGACGGACTATTTCGTTCATATCCAAGGAATGAAGGTCAAAATTGAACATATCCCTGTCTTCCGGGCTCATCTTCTTCAGCAGCTTCTTCACGTTCACCACTCCAAAAGCCCAGTTCCTTCTGGCAAAGTACGAGATCACATCCAGGAACTTCTTGATCTTCTGGTAACCCTTAACAGCCCTACAAAACGGAAATATCGAAAGGTATTCTCTGGAAGTATTCGAAATGTGAAAGGTCTACTCACACTGGCTGTTTTCCCATGCACACCATGATCAAGTCCATGAAGTGAGCAGGCACTGTGTGCAGGAAGAACAACGCCAATTGGTGGTGGATAGGGTTCGGCCTCAGCGCGAAGCAGAAGTACCAGATGGCCTTCATCGTTGGGTAGTTCATGCCGGATTCGTAACACAAATCGAAGAAACCCTCTGAAAAGGAATAGGATCAGTTTGGTTCGTCGCAATTTGTTCAAACTTACTCCAAGTGATCTTGAACCATGGCGACAAGACGTAATTGTAGATGGGGATGTCTTCGGCAGTCTCTGCCACCCTGAAAGTTCAAAAAAATCGTTGAAACCGAAATGTCTTGTTGCTAACTGTATCAATTGGTTGCTCGGCATCAAATTACCTTCCGCTTTGAGCCACATCCCACGCTGCGGCTATGATGTTGTTGATGACGAAATCAACAGGAACAAATTCGGCGTTATTGTCTGGTTCTGCGGGCATGGTCCTAAGGGCACCCATGGCTGCGCCTGCCACCACACCTGTTACCCCGTACATGTTGTCGATCCATCCGGGAACTGGCTCTCTGGCACTCACCGTCACTGCAAGGTCGAGAGGTTTACACCAAGCCCTTTTAGGATGGTCTGCTTTGAAACTTACCTATGGCCGGACGTACCATCACTATCGGCAAACCTATGCCTTCTTTCCGCACAACAGATTCGGCTATGGCCTTCGTGAAGACGTAGCTGTTGGGCCAGTCCTTCAGTAGGCTGAGGAAACATAAGATATGATTTAAAACCGACCAAATTTTGGATCAGATCATTGGGCATATTTGGAAATGGTGAAGCTTGGTGAGTGGTTGGATCAAATGTGGTTTGGAGTGGGCGATGTAGGAAATGGTTAGGTCTTGGTGCTGTGTCATATTGACCCAACAATAAATGACATAAACTCACATGGGTGTGATTTCTGTTATCGTTGAATCGTCCAGGGAGTCGACAAGCGACAATAGCTTCTCTCCAGTTAATGGAGGCCTGTAGAATTCTTCTAATATCGTGTCTCTGGGGCAGAAACTGAAGGCTGTGGAAACGTGTAAGAAAGCCCGCAACTTGGGCATGTTTTTCGACAACCTTATGAGGTCCCTGACCGATCTAACGTTGATGAAAGCGGCCGATTTTAGATGCTGGTCGAATCTCACAGTGGCTGCGATGTGGAAAATGGTGGTCACCTCTTCTTGTAGCATTTTTATGGATTCGGGACTGAGACCAACGTCTGGCAAGAGGCAGTCTCCGAATACCAACTCTACCTTTTCCAGAAAGTTGGGGTATTTCTTCTTCAGGGGGTCGAAGCACTGGAATTTTTCATCAATGAACTCGATGAAATTAAGACTAGGCTTGTTTTGAAGTGTTACTACCGGTAATTAAACGTTATACGAATAGTGGATTACTTCCGCGAATGTTTATTACTTTTTGATGAAGTGACGAAGACTACTGCTTCGGAAACTCGTAATTTATTCTTAATTGGAGCTTCAATTACTACAAGAAATCATTGAAAACATGGGAACCATGAATAACAGATCCCAATAACGTCAATCGTTATATTGATTGCTGAATTTTCGGGGGTAATAATATGAAATATAAAAAACTAAAAGAAGGGTAGCAATAAGTAACAAATACTTGAGATAAATGAAAAAATATACAATAAGTATGCAATAAGTATAAAGAGATAGAAAGCTCTCACCTCAGCTTCGAATATTTCGTCGAACCTTTCCCTCTGCGTCTTTCCCTTCTTGTTCCTCACCAAGACGTAGATCTTTCTGAGGTCGTAGCAGCATCTCAGCAGTTTCTCTATCAGCAATTTCCCCAAAAACCCTGTACCACCAGTGACGAAAACAGTTTGACCTTCGAAGAACCTCTGGATCTCGGTCTTGACCGGCATCTCGACCAGTTCGGTCGTTTCGGACTGTCGCGTTTCGATCTCGGTGGACATCTTCAGTGGGCGGCGTACGATTCGTTTGTGTTCCGACACGAAGACGTTTTACGCTTAAATTGTCGCATAAACGACGACACAAACTGCATTCTTCTCGGTTTATTAATCCGCCCAGCCGCCGTAATGAGTTTAAAATCGATGCAGTAAAAATGTCATTTTGCATTGTTCATATTTCGATTTGAATTTTTTCAATACATTCGAATCGTATTCTGTTTTTTTCCCCTGCGATTCGGAATCCATTCGATTGTATTAACGGAACGACGTGAGAAATGGGTCGAGTTTATTTTTATTTTGTTGTCTCATTAACAGGTCCGTTCACCCATTTGTTTTTTAGAAAATTTGAAAGTCTTCCTCTTCCTAGCCGGTTTTGACAGTTCCCTTGGTGCCCTACATTTCGTTTGTTTTCAAAATTTAAGCTCTACTGGAAATATAATTTCAGTTTATCGTAATCTCGATTTTTTTATATACCCCTTACACTTTTCAGCGAGAATTTTCAGTTAACTGCGCAGTTGTACTCTGAAACGTTTCAGAAAAGAAATCATGGTACAAAGAGAGTTGTTGAAGTGGATGTTCTATATTGCAAAGTTCGAGAAACAACAAAAAAATGTTGAAATATTTCATTTGGACGATCCTTTCTCTTTCGCTTCGTATTCCCGTATAATTTTGAGGGTTTCAGTGGGGGGTGGCGTCAATTTTTCGTTCTTGATGATAGGAAAGAAGTCCAAGTTCAATACCTGGAAATTAAAAGTTTTCATTAGGACCTGTTCGTCATCCAACAGCGAAAAACCTCGCCTGTGGTAGCATATGCATGATGGACACCCTGTATAGGGGTATGTTCGAAATCGGATTTCCGTGAAACGTCACCGTTCTCAAGTGCTTGAGTTTTCTCAGCTTCATGACCTCGGCCAGTCTAGAGATGCAATTTCCGTGGAAATAGATTATCTTCAGATTGGGGTACTTTAGGATGCAGTCGTCTATGTCTTTGATGTAGTTGAATGAAAAATCTATCCAGCTGAGTTGCGAAGGTACCTCCAGTATCGACTCCACGATAACCTCCAGGTTTTTTATGCTCTTGAGTTTGTTGTTATTCAGCCATATTGACCTGGTGAGGAGCTTCTTCTTGGCCGTACCCCTTTCTGGAACGCTGCCTGTTCTCAGCGACCTTGCGGCTTCTACGCCCATGGCTAGAAATTGAGCGTTTCGATAATGGTTGCCAAACAGAGTAAAAAGTTAAACGATGAACTGTTATCACCTTGTGGTTCCGATAATTTTTTAAAAGAGTAATCTGCAGGTTTTCCAGACTCTAAGGTGGTATTTTCGTTGATGTGAAAATCAACAACCGCCTTATACGCGCACTTTCTCACCATTTTACTGGATGAAATTATATCAGACTGACGCAGAATCACAAAAAAAATGACAATAAAGAACGTCTAAATTTTCTCACCTACCTTTTAAAATTTTCAAATGTTGAAACGAATAATCGGCCGGCATGCTGCACAACAAAAGTCTGCGATCTTCCACATATAAATTTGATAGGCTTTCGGAATCTTCCAGCCCCATTCTCGAAAGAAATTTACCCGAATTACTGAAATTTTCGAATATCCTACCCCAAAAACATGGACCCTCTTCGCAAAAAATTTCCTAGCGACCTACACGACGAAATAAGTTTTTCACGTTGGTAAAACTGGCCTGAGATGGGTTGAAACACATTCTTCTTGTGGGAACACTGGTCCATTTCTGAGCACAGAGTTTTATTTGACTGTTTTCGAGTAGTTTTCTATGGTTCCGTTTGTTATTGTATTTTTGAAGGTTAGGTTGTTTTTCAATCAACAAATTTTCATGTCCCAGAAGTAAAAACTTGAAATTACGAAATGTTTGAAGATGACATCGACATAGACGAAGTGAATAAAAACAATCCACCTGAAAGATCTAGTTAAACAACATATATTTTCAGATTTTAGAGACCTCAGACTGTACTAAATCCTCTTTGAAAAGACAGAGTTCCGGTTTTCATGACGAAAATACCAATAAAAAACTTAGAACTGATAGGAATGAAATCAATGAAGGTACATCTAGTGTTAAGAAAGTATTCCGCTTCAAAAAGAAAGAAACTGTACCACCTGTTGCGTTATCTGGAGTACTCAAACTCGATGTGAATACCGAACATTCTGCTAAAATAACAAACGATTGTGAACCTATAGAAGAACCCCCTTTGTTACCAAAGAACGAACTTAATTCATCCTACACCAAAAACTGTGACCAAATTCCAAGAAGGAACAATGAAACAGTCAATTGTAGTCGGAAAAATGTTGATGAAGATGTAAGAGAATGTTCAGAGTCTAGAATTCAAAGTGATAGAAGTATTATGAAACGTAGGTTTCCAGGTCCTGCAGGGCTCCTTCCAGAAAGAAGCCTAAGCAATATTGTTTCAGAAAGCACTATCAAATGTTCAAGAATAGAAAGAAAGGTAATGTTTTCTTTATTGACAGGCTCGATTGAGATAAACATGGTTGCAGGATGATGTATGTTCCCAGGATACTTTCACTCCTTTCAGTGAAGAAATATGGGAGAAGATGGTGTTAGATTTTAAAACAGATGAGTTTTCATTACCAGAAAAATATAGTATTCAGTGGATCAGAAGCAGGACACTTTCGAAAAAACTGATCAATCAGAAAGCCCCTTTCTTAGCAGCTTTCATAGATAATATCAGGAGTCATAGTATACAAAACCCTATCGTTAATCTCGTTTTGAAGGATAAAACAGGTGGGAGTTTTCTACTTGTGATAGTAGATTATGTTATGACACCAGTTTCCATTTTAGGAACCATACAAGGCACAATTTTACATAACTTATATGAAGAACATTCGGGATGTCTTACTATTGGCTCTGTTATAGTATTGAAAGATATAGGAGTACTGAATACGGGACCAAACGAAGAACCATATTTAACAATAACAAAAAATAACTTGGTATCAATTTATTCCAACAAAAAGAGAACAAGTGATGGTTCAAGTCAAGTAGATCGTGAAATATTAAAGACTGTGTTACAAAATTTACCAGCAAATGAAATTTTAAATAGGATAAAAGAGACTAAGAGACTTCAGAACATGAAGCTAGTAAATGGGTGTAAAACTATGCAGGCGATATCCTTGAAGAACTCAGAATTGCGAGGGCCTACGAATTTGAGTGATTCCTTCAGAAAAGTGGTACAAAATGTTAAATCCAGTAGTTGTTCCGAAACTCCGAATCTGAGCGTGTTGAGAATTAAATCAATCGGAAGTGATAAATCGATAAAGTCAAAGGAAAATGTTTCAAATTGTAGAAGTTCTAAAGAAAATGAAAACATCAATGAGCTTATGAACTTTTTCGATAGCCAAGAGGGTATTGAAGAATTTTTCAATGAGGAACCAAACTACTGCAGCACGCAGAAGGAAAATGTGAATAAATGTAGTAAGGAAGTTGAGGTGGCCAGTTGTAGCAGTGAAAATCAAGAAAATAGTAAAATATTTGAGGATGTCTTTGATGGTGTGGATGCCAGTGCTCTGTTTGATGAATTCTGATCTGTACATAAACCAGCTCATTTATTTTTGCGAGTTTTAATATCTACCTAGTGTAGTCCAATAAGAAGTTACTAACCTGCCGATAAATGATGGAATTCCTTCGAATATCTCAAGTTTAATTATTTGAAATTATTGAGACACAGATTCGTGAAATATTTATTGAAACCTAAACACTACAAATATATACAAAGCTCTATCACCACGGTCTAACTTTGCCCTGAGTAGCATGCGAAAGTATCCAAGTATTACGAGGCTTTTTCCTCATGGCCATCTGTTTATGTCTGCGGTGAGTCTTGCAAACTACATGTAAACCTTCGTCTCTCACGACGAAGAAACAGTCTTTGCATCTTTTTCGGAGGAGTCCTTTAACCTTAAAGCCGCATTTCGAAACGTATTCCGTAATCGTAGGTGCCAAGAAATTATAGTTTGGTGTGATTGCTCTTGCTGTAACGGGCGACATCAGTAAGTGATGCAATCTAGATGGGACGTCCGGTATATTCGATCCATTTCGGAAAATACTCAGTGTGCTCCTCAGTATAGAAAACATTTCAATTTCCCGATTTCGAAAGTTTATTTTTCCATCAACAGATTTTTAGGTTAGAGCACAGAGTGCAAATGAAAATGTCAGATTCGATTCTTCTATGCGAGATACATAGAACTTTAAAGTTTTCTTTTGCCTACCATAGACGGGATGGTTCATTTTTTGTCCACCAGATAGCGGTACTCAAACTTTTAGGTTCACCCTGTAGGAATGCAACATTTTCAAAAGAAAATTCATTTATTTTCTCCTCTCCTTCGTAGAACTTTTTCCAAGAGTCATATAGCTCTCTTGACTTGAATTTTAAATGGATGTGGGGTGGAATAGCGTCATATTGAAATAATAAAATTAATGTCTTAATTATTTATTCATAATATACACAGACATAGCTCTAGTAATCATACCTAAGCTAATTTCATTATTAATATATAATTATATGACTCAACATCTAATAAATGTTACATATCAATTTTATAGAAATTGAAGAAGTTGCAACACACAGGTCGTTAGGAAAAATGAGGTAATGCTCATTTTGTTAAAGGCACAGATGTGAATCCATAACACAATGAAGCCCCTCGAAGATCAAAATTTGATTATGTGTGTGTGCGATTTAAAAAATGAGCATTTCAAAAAATTTCGTGTGATCCATTCACCAACCGCTCTCTGTATGTCTGTAACCTCTCCAAAAGTGACAGCTTAAGTGTCGATAATTATACATAAAAGTGTCCCATTGTGTAGGAAAAGGTATAAATAAATACAAGATTAAATATTTAAGAAATTTCAAGATCTCGTGGATGGAAAAGGTGGTCGAGTCAATATTTCCAAGTGGAACATTAATAAAAATTCCGCATAATTTACAATAAATAAGTATGGACCTAAAAACGTGCTCTACGAATTTTTGCTCGCAAATGACGATTAATTTTTCAAATTTGATTCGAGGAAAAATTACAAAAGCTGCATTTTTCATCAGTCACTAGATTCGGTTAAAATCAATGGCACCTCTCTTGCGTTACTTTCTTCCTAATTGACTCAATGATCCGAAGTTTACTTCGAAAAAAATTTCAAATATGCAAGAAACAAGAATGAGTTTGCACATTCGAACAAAATACAACAAAACATTTAGGGAATAACTACGATAATTACGAATCAGAAATGGAGTCTCATCGGGAACTGATGAATATTGACACATGGGACATTTTTTGGTGGTTATGATTTTTCAAATGATTCAAAAATTTTTAACAATCGTTTACACTTAACTTACTTTTTCGATAATCTGAAATTTGAATATAGATCTAGGCTGATGTGGTGTGAATGAAGGCTGTAAAGTGCCTAGGGTTCATCTTGATGTATTCTGACGTTAGGTCGTCGCTCACCACTGCTGCTGGTTCGGAGGACATGCGGAACTCATTCCTGGATAAAATATAATTTAACTCTCTTTTTAGACGGGAAAGAGAGAGAATGTGTATTAATATAAAAGCCCTGACTATGAGTAAATCACTGTTTAAGGAGATAGTGAAATGTTAAAATTATAAATCCTTAAACAGTTTGAACGAATGAGTCAATTTTACTTAAATTAATAAAATCACATTAAAGTGACATCATACCTTGCGATGTAACATTGGCATCTTACATGTGAAGCATCAAACATTCATAGTTAGCAACAATTTTAAAAAAAAATTGAAATAGTACAATTACAATCATGATTGATGGTCGGGATTTGTTTTCCTTTCAAGTATTTCATGGAAAATCATGATTCATTGAAAAAAATCAACTATTTTCGAAACTTTTGATCGATTATCCGCAAAGCGTTCTCACCTGGAGTGTAGACCGGTACATCACCCTGATTCAGCGATTGACTTTCGTTATAATTGGGCGGCGGCATGGCGTAGACCGGCATGCTGCCGGTCCCCTTCTTCGGGGAAGGCTGGGAAGTCACGGGGGAACCCCCCCTCGGAGATCCGTCAGCGTCAGAATGATCGTCCTGCAAAAAAACGCAACCGATCAACAACGGACCTAGGAAAAAATCGTCTCGCACTTAAAATGAATTCCAGGGAGTCAAAGAATGAAACGTTTATTGCGAATTTCGAATGTACATCCCTCAATGTTAATAATAAAAGTTTTCTTTCGGCCTCGTGGTGCTCGAAAACACGTTTCTTTCAAGTTCTCTAAAATAGAAAAAGGATGATTAGAATTGTGAATTCTTCGACTCGTAAATCATGATCCTGCATACGAACGCCCTCGTTAAAAAAAAATTTCAGCAAAAATAAGCTCGGTGATCCCAAGCCATAAATTTTCAAAAACCAAAATAGCCAATGATGTTCATGCTGCGGATTCGAGAGTATCAAAAAACTACTTACTCCAATCGCCCTCTTCTACTCTAAAAAAAAAGACCTATGCACAATTTACAAACCTTTCTGTACGCGGTTTCCAACAACGTTAGCACGGGTCGAAGAAAATAACAAACTAAAATAGGGAATAAGACCAAAACTTACCCCTTTTCCGGGTTGACTAATTATCGGTTGTTGACTAGGTCCCTGATCCCGCTGCAAAAAAATCGCTACATTTCAGAAAACGGGGAGAAATAAAAGTAAAAAATAAAAATCGTACAAAACGAGTAGAGAACATGAGAAATCAAACGTGACATCGACTCTTTACGCCTTCAAAAACGCACAATAAAAGGTCGAGATTGAAGACGCCAACAAAATAAATATAAACATAAATAAATCTTCTCATGTCCAAACCCTAACAAGTAGAGGTTTTTGTGAACCTCAATTCGAGATAAAAAAAAAATCTTACCCACAACAAGCGTATTTGAAGGCGGGTGAAAGAGCGAACAAGATGTGCTGAAGATGTTAGAGTAGTTTACCTGTAATCAGCGCCGAAACGTCGTCGGGCGTCGATCTAGAAGCGTGAAAAAAGCGGAAGACTTACCTTGGCGGAAAGAAGGAAGTTCACCTATCGTGCAGAGAAAAAAAAAAGAAAGATGAGCGACTTCGACAAAGTTGCAAGACCCCCGTACATCGGACAATCGACACGTATCAAAGACGCACCCTCTACATACAAAACAGACAAACCCCCGAGGAGTAAAGTCGTTAAAGGCCCATCGGATAAATTGGCATGGAAACATTACGTTACGCGTATCGATTCAACCCGTTAGTTGTAGATAACTGTTCGTGTGCATGCAATGGGAAAAATGACGGAGATACAGGGTGCGACAGAGCCCATTTACTATTTAAAAAATGACAAAAACGGTGTCAATCAGTAAGAAATCGCGGCCGTTCTTACCGTTTTCGGTTTTCCTCGTCGTGTACTTTTGGTTTCCCAAAGTCTTGAAGCATTCGGGTACCGATTAAAAACTACAGTCCCTAAAGAACACTGAGAGCCCTTCCGCACCTAACTGTCCCCCACCACAACCCGAAAAATGACTAGTCAATCAGCTCTGTCGCACCCTGTATGAATTGACAAAAGTTCGAAGAATGTTGAAAGTAGTAGGATGAAAACACTTTCCTCATGAGTGGGAATATCATTTTCTATTTCTTTTTCTCCATTTCCTCCACTTCAAATTTGCGACGATTGATGTTTTACTATTTGCTCAATATATCTTTCATTTAAAACATGAAAATAAAAGAAAACGATCACTTTTAAGGATGTGAAAGGATTCCTCAGATATAATACTCAATTAAAATATATATTTGCCATAAATACTATTCATATAAAAATATTTATTAGAAAAATAAGTTATTTGTACTCTCAACAGTCTTAATTTATGTTTCACCTGAATTCCCTTTATATAATTGAAGCAAATAGTTTTCTTCTCATTGCTTTTACTATATTCCTCATTAAATAATACTGAAACTTTTTCTCTTCGTTCATCTAGTACCCCTGTGATGAGAATTTGTCTATCATTAACATTTTTCGAAGAATAAATTTCAATTTATAGTAGAGACAAACCAAAAAAAAACTTTCAGTATTTTAAAAACTTATTATTTAAACTCACTCTCTGCCCAGATCATTACATAAGCACTGTATCGTCTGGGGAATTTGAATACAACAAAAAAAAAAAAACTAAGTAAAACCCCAAACAAAAATTCAAAAGAAGCACTACAACAGGACCTAAACATAACCTTTTCCGGTACGGCTACTGTCCGAGAGAAGGCGGAAGCACACCTTTCGCGACCAACCAAAGCACATCAGCACTCGCAACAAGCAAAACAAAGCGATCAACACCGAGAGAAACGCGAAGAGTGCAACACTTACGTTCAGGGTGTGATAGTCTCCGGTCTCCTCCGGGGATTGGGGTCTGCATTTTCCGCAGCAGAAATTGCAGCAGCAGCACAGGCAGCAGCAGCAGTAACAGCAGGTGGCGACACCGCAGAAGACGAACAGCGCCTGAAAAAAAAAATAAAAAAAATCGTACGTGTGGTTTGTTATTGCTCGAAATGGGATTTCTCTTGCTACGTGGGCGCGTTTTACCTGCGTGTCGCATCTGAGGCTCTTAAAACAGAACCAGGCAGACACTAGGCCGAAGCCAAAGTCGGCTGTCATGCCGAACAACCATACAACGAATTTTTTTCAACCCCTCGAAGAACGACAAACAGTAAACCCAACGTCCGAACGTACGATCTGCACTTATCTCTGACGATTGATAAAACGGGCAAGTTTACGTAGCAGAGTTCAGTAGATTTATTTTAATTCGAGCAGAGGAGGTCGATAAGGATTTTTAAAAAATCAGACGGACTCGAATTTGGTTATCTGAACGATGAGGAATGCCCCTGATAAGATTCACCTATTCACATCGTGCAATTTTTTCGGGAAACACGCATCAATAGGGAACTGTTGTTGTTTACTGTTTATGATTTGATAGTAGCGTTTCCAATTCCATAAAATGACGTCCCATCGAACAATAAAAGTTTAATCACAACCATCAACACAATACTGTTTACTATACTGTAACGGTTACAAGTTACCCTAGTTTGAAATAAGTATGATTCTTAATTGAATCAGCAGGACAAATGAAGCATTTTATGTCTTTATAATTTCAACCTAAAGAATTAGTAAACAAACTGTTGCAAGATAAGTTAAATTCTCTCACAAAATTGTTCTAAAAAGCTTCTGAACCGAGAAGAAACTAGGTTCAACAATATCCCTTGGTCTGATTGAAAACTGACAATTTTTCGTAGCTCAGAACGAAATTCAGACTGGTAGAACTAACCTTGCACCATGTCGACGTTACCACGAAGTAGGTATTGACGTTCTCCTCCCCAAACCGTTCTGCTATGTACAATCCCAATGAACCGTAATTATCATAGATGCTCCTCTTCGTTGGATCGCTGAGTATAGAATGGGCATGATTCACATCTTTGAATTTCTCCGTAGCCTCCGGATTGTTGGGGTTCTTGTCGGGGTGATATTTGAGAGCGAGCCTCCTGTAAGTCTTCTTGATCTCTTCGCTTGTGGCAGTCTTGGGCAACGCTAAGATCTGATAGAGAGAGTCTCCCTGGGTTCTGCAAGTATTTCAACGTTAAACAATGTTTTCAGATCAACCATTAATAGTCTGTGTATTGATTATCGAATGCCTGATCATTATCAGTTCCCCAATTATTCGGTTCACTTGATTGCTTAGGAAAAGTTATCGGTTTCGAGCGAATTTAATACAGGAGAAAATCGAGGAAGTAGATTGCTTCCTAAACCATTATCAAGTTCAGACATTCTACACATCTGATTACGTTAATTAGACGTTTAAAACAATTTCGCGATAAAATTATGGAAATTTCTTCCAAGATGTATGCCAAAATGAGCGATAAATATGTTGGAAAGAAACTCCGGTGAAATACGATAATTTATTCTCATGGGAGCCTTTGGAACATCAATTCTACAAAAAAGCAGAACTGTGGAATCTGGAACGCAGTAAGACTGATACATATAAAACTTCCGGTGCTCGTGTAAAACATAAAACATTCCAAAGAAAACGAGAAATTAAGAACAATTCAGCCCATTATAACACCCTATCAACCTATACATATTATTTATAAATAAACAGGAAATAATTGCCGGAAAACTTCTTATCCATCGGCTTCGGATTCAGAAACTACAAAGCACTTAAATCGATGTATGAATCAACGATACTTATATTGGTATCAAACGAATCAAAACTTAACAATAGGATTGAAGACAAGAAAAACAGGAATGTTGGAATATGGACTACTTACGAAAGCTTTCTTTTCGGTTCCATTTCGTTTCTCCCGAACAGTGATGCAAACACATAAAAGGCTTAATGACGCTTCGGAATGACGGGAAAAATCAAGCGAATATAACAATTTTTGACCGCATTATTGTTGAAATTGACTGGACATTTTTGTCAATACAAATTCGCTCGATGATGGACCGCAGAACATAGACGATGACAACCATAGAACTTTGTGATGTTGCCAACATTAAATAGAAAGTACGAAAATTCCCCAATGTATATGTTATTTTGTAGTTGGATACCGTGGGCATCATAGAGAAAGAGTCTTGTCTCTGGTGGGCATAAAAATTTATGGGATCACAGAATACACACGTCGTTTGTTGTTAATATGATATTCTGTGACTTTTTTTGTTTTTAATTAGCAATTATTTATCGATTAAAGATCAATTCGGAAATCATGTTTCATATCACTGTTTATGAAAGTAGATCTTACTTTATTCGGAAAACCAAATGGCTGGCGCCAGTTAACAAAACTAAATGAACACGAATCAGTCGTAGGAGATATAACAATTGCACTTTAGTTCAAATTATTTTTAAACGTTAACAGAGACATAAATGAATCATCGTGAAAAACCACAAGTTTATTCAACATTTGAAAAACTTTAAAATCAGAATGACTGAAAAGAACATAACTTGACATAAATTTTGTAAACAGCACTATCTCAACACATCTTGGATAAAAAATTTCAAAATCTCCATATCTTCTATTCTAGTTCCCCCCCGTATCCTGAGTTAATAAATATTAATCCATTAGTGCCATGTCCAGAAAATCATCTCTTTTTCTTATTCATTCTGGAGATCCTCAACAATGCTCCATCTTCTATTAGTTTCCTGACTAAGTAAGCCGTATTCTTGGCGTCGTCTAGACCACTGTGTTGTTTTCCAATGAATTCAAGTCCTACCTCCTCAAGAGCACCCAGCAATCCCTTTGGTCTTCTGTAATAATGCTCCTGAAAAAGAATTATTGTAATTCTTCTGAAACTATAGATAATTTCAATTTATTTACCATGTAAATTTCCCTCAAATCTACCCACTTTCCGAAGAACTCTTGCTTATAAATGTTCTTCCTTCTGCATTCTTTCGGTAAGCATACACCAAGATCCCAATCACTCCAAGTTACAAACACACATTTCTTCTTTCCTGGCAATACCATGTCACAAGGAAATGATATGTTCAGATTCTTTTGATGATTGTTGATCCATCTTGTAAACAACATCAAGCATGTCCCAATTGGAACACCTTCATCAACTTGTTTTTGAGTTATTCCTGGAAAATAGTCATGATTCAGACCTAAACAAAACTTGCATACTTTATGTTTATGTACACTTCACAAGTATCTCCTACCAGTTAATTCTGTACAGAATTCACTGAGTATTGGGAATTCGGTTGGCTGAACGTACTGCTGGAATTCATCAATGATCCTGCCCTCATTAACATCATAAAGAACAACAGAGAATTCGATGACCTCATTTTTCCTTCCTTTGCCATTTGGAAAACACCAGCAGGTCGCCTCGAAGTCCAACACCAGTAAATAATCGAAGTATTGTGCAACTCTCTTTGTTTCATTTTCTCTGCTCACATCAACTACCTTGATAGCACCCAATTGCCTGAAGAAATTTTTTTCTGTAGTTTTTCAACAATTAATTAAACATTTAACTTACTTTGCGAGTTCCACAGTTGGTGAATAGGCCATTTCAATGTTGAGATATTCAATTTATTGTGAAATAAGAAGATGGGGAACATTTCATTTTCAACTTTCTGATTTAGATATCCTAACAATGGAAAAAAACAAACGTCACAGAAACATGTTTTGACTTTTTAGGTAGTTGTCAACCATAGAATTTGTCATTTGTCTGATTCTACAGTGCTCTGCAATAATCTTGGAGCACAGATTACAGAGTAATCTGTAATCTGTGTCTTCGAGGGATTACAGATTACTTCATTTCCATCTGATTAAAAATTTGTTTGTCAACCTCACCACCTGTTGTATCATGTAAACAAAGTTCTCGGAAATGCCAATATCCTTTAATGTATGACTCATAATTATTTTATTGGAATATTGGGCGTATTACCAAACATTGACACTCTGCAACTTCAAAGTGTTGTTCAAATCTTTACAAACGAAATGGTGTCTTGTTAAGTTGATCTAGATTGAATACTTGAAGAAATGGGTAGTGAAATTGAGATACCTGAAACCCCGAACTGGTTGAAAGAACTAGAAGCGAAAAGGGAAAGAAGACTGAAGACAAAGCTGGGTCATGAGTTAGGTGCAGGGGCCCCCTGTCTGACTTGCGATGACAAATGCCCTGGTTAGAAATATTTTAATTTTTTATTTCTTGAGTTAATCTTCCTCCTCGTAGGTCTTGATTTGCATTTCTGGAGGAAAATCTGTAAGAATTGCAAATGTTCTAAAGAGAATCATGAAGTCCAAGACGATGACATCTATGGCTGGGCCCAAGATGAACTTCTCGGAACCAAAGTCAATCGACTTAAGAGAAAAATCGGTAATGAACCATTTTTACAGAGAAGAGAGAATTCCATTCATACAATTTTTTCTTGTAGTTTTACCTGGAAGAAAGGATAAGGAGGTTGAGCTTGAATGGGCCCCAAATGGTCAAAAGGAAACCATTGATAAGTATCTCAAAACAGTGCCACCGGAACTTTTACCAATCAAAGGGTCCCAAGCTGCCCAGGACCGAAAACAAATGTTGAAAAAACAGATACCTGTTCATGATATCGACCCCACCTTATGTCATGATTTAACGGATGAGGAGTTGAAGAAAATGCAGGAATATGTTGCTCATATCAAGCAGAGCAGCGTGGGTGTTGGACACTTGATTCAGATCAACTTCAACAAGGGCAAAACGCATGTTTTGGATAAGAACGATGCCATGTTCCTAATAAATAATGTGCCGAAAGGTATTGTCAGTTCAGAAAATGTAATATTACACGGAGGGGACAATTCTGTGCCTTTGAAGAATCTGAGAAATAGACTTGGTGGTTTGGATTTGAAAGAGAAACCAGATTCGGATGCTTATCAGAGTAATACTCCTCAAAGAGGTGAATTTGGCGATCGAAGCCCACTGAGTCCGAGCTTCAGGGAAAAACAGGAAACTGTTAACAACGTGATTCAGAAGAACACCAAGAACAATTTGAAACAGATAGTTTTGGATCCTGTGGGTAACCGGGTTGTTACCGAGGATATTCAAGTACCGCAAGAAACCTGCTTGAGGGATCTGAGTTACCCTTACAACGATTACCCAGTATCACCGCCAAACGTTGGATTACAAAGTCGTGACAATCGTTTCGGTGTTAAAAATTTAGTGCCTTCCGCTTTTGTGCCAATTAAGCATTCTGTGAACAGTTACGAGGAGAATGAGCCTGTGAAAGATTTACGTGAGGGTTCTGTCAGAGATTTGACTTATCCGAGCCAGTTCATCAACAATCAGCTGAAATCTCAGAAAAATCTGCCTCACTACAACCCGGGAAATATTCATACCGTCGAGGAAAACCAAAATCCTGCCTATTTCAAGCCGATCAAAGATTTGTCTTTTTCTGAAAGTCAGAAGGACGATTTTAATAGCCCTGGGCATACGTTTTACCCTCCTCAAGGTGCTCTCACGCCTGGTAGTCCATTTAGAACTATAGAAGGCGCATCTATGAGTCCTTTGAATTCCCCGAGTCGTAACCCTCTTCTGTGCCAACGTAATCCACAGATGGAAATGCCAAGTGGGGTTTCTGGCTTTCCCCAAATGTCACATCCTAATACATTGGATTATAATGAGGAAAGGCTTGGAAAATTGGGGAAATCCGATGAGAATCTACCTCATTACAGTCCCGGAAAGACTGTGCTGTACGAGAATCAACAAACGCCTGCCAAAATAAAGAATTTGAAGGATTTAGCGTATTCCACCTATGGATCTCCCCCCGTAGACGGCGCCCAGCAAGAAGATTACCATCAACTGAGCGTCAAAGACAGATTGAATAAACTGAAACAGAAGGAATTGTCGGTTTTGGGACCCAGAAATTCCCCCATATCCGACAGGACCCTATCGCCCAGCAAAATATCGATTAAGGACAGGGTTATGAATCTAACACCGTCCTTTTCCAATCCGATGCATCCGGATAATCAAGGTTATGGTATCCATAACTCACCCTCGCATTCCTTCGGACCTCAATCGCCACTGTGTCATAAAACGAACCCAAGAGGATCGGATACTTTCACACAACCGTCAGGTACACCCACCAAAGGCAGTCAGGATTCGTTACCTTCCAATAACCTCAAAAATGTGCCTTACTTGGGTCAAAACTCACCAAGCCATCACTCCAACAACGAAAATCTTCGGGCTTTCGTGCCGGGGAACCAAAATATTCACGAAGACGACCTGCAGCCCAGCTATATCCCCATAGGGGCCATCAGAGATATCGAGTATGAAAACCCCGACATACGAACTGCTTTGTCCAAGGACAACGAGCTGTTCGAAGGCTCCACACCCAATAAATTCGAGCCCAACCTCGACGTGGTCAATTTGCCTTGTTGCCATTACTGCAAGGAGACTTTCGGTCAGGAGGAATTGGCTATTGCCATACCGGAAAGATCGGATGCCATCTACCATACGGGATGTTTTAAATGTCACGGTTGCAACCAGATCCTGGCCGATATGTTCTATTTTTACGACAAATCCAGCAATAATATCTACTGCGGTAGGGACTACGCTAAGATTAGGGGTATACCACGTTGTATGGCTTGCGACGAGTTGATATTCGTCAAGGAGTATTGTTTAGCCGAGAATTCCACTTTCCACGTCAAGCATTTCTGCTGTTTCGAGTGCGACAAACCCTTGGCGGATCAGAATTATGTCATGGAGAACAATCAGCCTGTCTGTATACCTTGTTACGAGCTGACGAAGGCTAATAAGTGTTACGCTTGCAAAGAGGTCATCCATCCCGATCAACAAGGTTTGCAATTGAAGGACGGAGTTCATTTTCATGCAACCGATGACTGTTTCGCCTGTAAAGTCTGTAAAAAGTCTTTGTTCGGGGCCAAACTGTTATTCAGGAACGACTGTTTATATTGTTCTCATGACTGCTATAATTCTGACGCTTGAGGAATTAGAAATGTGGGATACATTTCAGGAATGTAGTAGCTTATATAACCGGTGAAATTATCCAGAGCATAGGTTTTTCCAGTTAACCTAACAAAGGGTTTTGTGAAGAACTGTCAAAATTGTTGGTTGCCATTGGTTACCCTTCCTTAGAGACATGAAGTGTCCTACGGTATCCAATGGCAACCAACCATTTTGACAATTCGAGGAGATGAAGGTTAAGAACTTCTAAATTAGATTGAATCCAGTCATTATTAGATTAAAAAGAGTTTTTGAGTAACTATTTTCACGTATTGATATATATCTTTTTATATTGATAATTTTATAGTACAGACTTGTGAAACGCAGCTATTTTTGATATGGTCTATTTTCTATAAAATGGGTAACAGCAGCAACAGGGCCTTCCCCTGTCTAATTGATATTTACTGCATTTTTTTCAGATATTTCAAACTGATCTTAGGAAATATTTGAAATGTAGTGATTAGTGAACTTTTTCACTTTTATACATAGCTTTAATTTGTGATGCTTATATTTTAAGAATCGTATATTGTTGTTTTTGAATTTTGCTTTAGATATATAGTGCCATTTTGTGAACGGAATATGAATAAACTTTGCCATGAATTATTGGTGTTTTTAAATCTCCATTCCAGGGAAAAAAAGTCGAATATTATATAAAGTCTTTATGTAACCCTTATCATCTACAGTTTAAAATACATAACAACGATTTTTCACAACCATTTTTACGTTTATGTAGCAATTTATTGATTAGGTAACAAATTTATTGTATATCAGTATAGTTTGGAATTGAGCACATAATCTATAATTAAACGTCTAACTGAAACTCGAGAACAAAATAACAGAACACGTTAACGAAAAAATATTCGCTACGATTGTCTTCAACTTATTTGTATTATCTAACAGTTTTGAGCGAGAGGTCCTATACCACGTTATAAAAAATTGTTTTACTCTATGTTGAAACTCGGTAACTAAAACGATATATAAAGTAGTTTATTAAAAATATCGATAGCTCGTTTTTGAAGGGTTGACTCGTGGTTTCATTAAAATATGGCAAAAAAATCAATCGTTACTAATTGAGGCGAAACTAGCAGAACAAGAAAACATCCAAGCGAAACAATTTATACACAGGATGTCCCCCTGTCGAATCTCTACAAAATGACACACTTATTCCTATCCAAAGCGTCCTGTATGTTGTCCAACATAGGACTCTGATCCCTGGAATCAATGTGATCGATCATGTTGATCAACTCCTTGAAGACCGCTATCACTTTCCAGTTGTACTTCGCGCTACACTCGATGTAGCCTGATTTCCAGTGTTTCTTGACCAGATTGATGATGTCCCTGCGTTTCTCCTCTACGCCACTGTTTATCGCCAGTTTACCGCCGCCGCTGTGGCCCTCCTCCGCCGTGACCAGATCCTGCTTGTTGCCCACGACGAGGATGGGAACGTTGTTCATGTTTCTCGACTCGCAGATCTGCTCTCTGATGGTCTTTATGTATTGGAAGGTTTCGATATTGGACAGATCGAAGACTAGGATGTACGCTGAGGAACTTCTGAGGCCGTAGTATCTGTAGATTGAAAAAATCACAGATTATCAACGCGTATTTTTATGTGAGATTTGCGCATCCACCAAAATACACTAAATGGCGGATGCGCTGGTACACTAGATTAGAGTTGCGGTCGATTTACCTGTAATTCGTCCATTCATAATAGGAATTCACTGGGAAATATGGAATGACTGGTATGTCCGATATCTTGATCTCATACAGTCTGTCGTTCGTTATCACTGATGGATAGTACGTGTGTTTTTTATCAGTCGGAACGTATTCTTCGTAGAAATCATTCCAAACGAATTGCTGAAAGAAATATTCTTGAGAAAATTCAAAACGGAGCGAGAAACTATAAGAAAGATTGAATAATCCTTGATGTATTTCGAAGTTTTGGCTGATATAAACCAGAAAATCAGGTTAATTATAAATTTTCATCAAGTATTACAGCTACTCGAAATACAAACAAGGAAAACCATTTGCTCTTTACTAGATTCCATTAGGATAGGATGTTTATTCACATCATAATCCGATTATTTTACAAATACAAAGCGTGAACGTAGCATGTTTTTGTTGACTGAAGAGTGTTTACCTATTCTGAGGCATGCCTGGTCCTAAATATCATTTTCCTTATTTATACAGAGTGAGAAAATGAGATATAGCGATACTAGTTACATTTTGTACATGGAGTCACTATGACTCTAAGGTAGCCAAATGCCCATGACTACCTTAACTACCTCAAGAGTCATAGTTACTTTTTGGGAATTTGCCAAATGCTACCTGGCTATCTCAGGTAGCCAGGTAGATGAAACACTTAAGGAAATATTTGATGTCTTTCAAGTTTTTGAAGCTGTATATTGAATTGACTTTTCACACACACTGTTCATTCCAAACGTTAACGTACATTATGGCGCTGCATTGTAAAAATCTTTTCAAATTACTTCCCCATAAATTCGCGAAGGGAAATATCTCATCAAATTTTTTCCTCGTCTCCTGAAGGCTGAATGAACTTTCCCTCCTCTAACTTCCGTTTAACTTGAAGGATCTCATTTAGTCTTCAAACACACGGAAAAGGTAATGATAGGGCTTCTATAAATACTATATCCGCTGTTCTTTCATTTAGAGACGACTCGGTGTCTTTATTGCAAGGGAAAACGAGAAACTAGTTCAACGTCGAGTCAAATATTATCATTTTGGAAGTGCAGTTTTCACGTTGAGAAGACAGAAAACTGAAATAGGAAACTACTGAGATTTTCAGCCTTATACTTTGGACGAATCTGTAAGAGAATAAGATATGACTCGTACGATAAAAATGACACTCGTAAAGGATAGTGTGCTGGATTTTTGTGACTTTGACGTATCATAGCTATGCCCTTTCCAAGAGATTCCTCATGGAATTAAGCGTGAATATTTCATGCAGAGTTTCTACAAACACGAGATAATAAAACCGATATTTCATTCGAATCTCCTCTTCTACAAATTGGCTCGAATTTCATGAATTTATACTTGAATTCATACCCTTCTTTCTACCTCTCTTGTCTCGGAATCCTTGTCGATTTATGGAGACAAAAAAGTTTCGAAATGATTTTATCCTGTCAGTAAGAATTGATCTATTCGTATTCTTCTTTTGTAATAAAAAGGTAGATTTCACCCTCATTTATCGATATACGAAAGGGATGGAAATGAAACCAAGTTTCCCAGGAGAAGTTTTCACAATTTTGAAGGGATTTCAGTTGAAACTTTTCATGGTGGGGTATTTCATAATCCTATTTGGTGGATAGAAAGTTTTGTGAGAGTTCTTAATGAACTCCTTTCGGATTCCTTGCTTTCAGACTTTTTTTCAGCGACCAGATGTCTGGGAGTGAAAGAGTAATAGTGAGAAAAGTCCCTGGAGAATTTGCATGGTTTTTTGAATGCGCTGATATGGAATGTTATATTTCTTCATGCTTATTTCTTTATGTATGGCTCTTACCCTATTCGGTATTGTGTGAATGAGGTTATTTATAAAAGTTTGAGGAATGTCAAAGCATTGGCGAGCTGTTGTAATGTCTGCGGTGGGTCAGGTAAGCGGTGTAATTGCTGTGACATCGCAGACTAAAGATGTTCAATATAATTTTGTTCTGGAGAGGCAGCAGGCCAATCCATGGTTCCAAGTCTTCTTTCGAACATCCACTTCAATTTTTGAGCAATTGTAGAGCGAAACTCGAGCCCTATCTGAAATTGCGAAACGGAATTGTTTGTACTCATTAATCGTCCTCCTGTTATTGAAATCGTTCACCGGAAACGTTCGATGCCAAAAAAAAAATGGACAAATAATCCTCACTAATTAAACGTATCAACATTCCGGATTCGCTATGGTACAGACGTAAATTTAAACCCCTAATTCAAATCAATTTATCTCGTTTGATGTTTCCGCACCGATAGGTCGGGAAATTTCGAACAGAGTTTCACGGGAAATCGAACAGGTTGGAAAATTGAACTGGTCAGGAGGAAAGCGAATCGATTGAATCCATGTTTCGGAGGCGATGAAAAAATTAACTGGGGGTTGATCAGGATGGGTGAATTGTGAATAGTTGCTCTTTCAGAATATGTATCACATATCCATCTACGGTTAGTTTTATTGTGTCAAAACTTCACTCTTTTCAGAAAATTCGAAAGGAAATGCAAACTTTTTCGAGGGAGAATGAACGGAATCAAAATTCATCGAGAATCTCACCAACTTGTAAGGGATTTCAAATTTCGGAGGCTTTCCAACAACGGACAACTGTCTGGTTATAATTACTTGGCCCATTTGCATTTTATCGATCTAGACTCAGGAACTGCAGAAATATTCATGAAGAGAGAAATTTCCTAAACATAATTTGCATAATATTAGGGCTTTCGGTGGCTTGTATGTCATTTTATATCTTGTGGTCATACGGGATTTCCGTTTGACGAGGTCATATCCTTTTTAACATACGTTAACCACCATGGAAAATATAGAAATCACTTCAATGTTGACAGGCTTTAATGACCATGTTGTTTTGGTGATAACTGGTGTAACTTTGGTGCTCAAAGATACGACTTTTTCATTGTTGATCCTCTAGAATACTCACCTCTTATTGGATAATCCCTCTAGGTAATTTCCTTATTTCTACAATTCCACTGGGAACTTCAATCTACCTCGATTCCAATTCTACAATTTCCAATCTCATTTAGTAGTCTAAACTGCCCCTAGCAATCAGAGTCAGGAAATAAATTCCGCTAAAAGCTTGTATATTTCACCCTTTGCGGATGGGAAAACCGTTTTTTCGTTTTCTGAAGAAACTGGTTGTGATTCCTTTCCCAAGATAGGTACATTTGTAAGCTTTAAATGTCGGTATCTTTTTAGTTTCTCAAGTGATTGCAACTTCAATTTGTTACCAATAAATAATTCAACCCTCTTGAAAGTGGATGTTCCATTTCAACTATTACTACAACGAATTATGGGTCAATATTTTTCGGTCAGAGTAGATCCACACATACATGACCATACTTGAATTGAATAGATCGAAAGATTTGTCATTTGAACCTGTTTGAAGCTTGGAGAATGAAGGAAAACCTTCATATAAGGGACAAACTAGATTAAGTGTTCTAAGAACAATTAGACAAGGAATGTTGGGAAGGCTTATCCTTGCCCCAAAACCGCATACAAATACGAATTTTGCAGCTAAACAAGGGTATTCAATATCCTAGCTTATGTGCTTTTAGATGGTTAATTTTCTTGAGATTAGCGTTTGATGTTAAAGCTGAAACAAGATGAAAATTTCCAGTTTTGAATTTAAAATAATGCCGACAGATTTCACGAGTTCATAATTTAACCTATTCTTCCAGGAATTCCTCTTGGACCCAATCTGGAGAAGGAACAAAATCCGGCAACCCAAAATTCGCCAATTTCAGCACATCATCAATCTGCAGCACTGAACGACCCAATAGCCCGTGGAATTTTAACTGGAATTTTAACGAGAGTCGGAAGTAAGCCGTCATTTCCTCTTGTATCGATCAAGGAGCTAGTCACGTGCTCAATATAGCTCCTGCATCCAGGAATTTCATCGAATTGTGTCGTGTTGGACCGTTCTCGATTGTGCTGCAGGGAAGGCAGATCCGACGGAGCTCAGAAATTGAGTTTGGCGAACTCCGATGAGCATCTGAAATCTTAGCAGATTATTACGGCAGTTTATCGGAGATAATTGAAGGATTTGGTCCGGAGACGCTGGTGGGACAATAGGGTAAGTTTGGGAGTGACTCTGAGCAAGTTACTAACAGCTATAAGACTCGAAGTTCGGATAGGAAGATGACGAAATATCTTTTTCGAAGTCTTTGAAATTGATCTTTTAGAGAAGCTTCATCCTTTTCTAAACACTGCTAGGAATCACGCTTATGGTGAATAAGGATATGATCTACAAATTTCAATGAAGCCTTTCGTGTTTCCTACACCCCAGTTCATTTTATCTGTACAGAACAGCTTAGACCATTTCTTATGGATTCCGTTTCTTATAGAGAATATTCTGATCATTTCGCCGTCTATTTTGCATGTGAAATTGTCCGCATTATTTGCATATTATGGAAATGACGTCTATGGAACTTCACACTTTATGAATTATTCAGCAGTTTGAAGGTTTTGGTACTCATAATGCGAATTCGCTGAACTATTATTGAAGACTGTGAAGAATGCCCAATATCGATCTATTGTTTCAGCGCATCCACCGAAAAATCAACAAATTTTCAGACTTTGTTCACGTCCTACAACACTTACTTCGTACCAATCGATTGATACCTTTGTTTCCCTTCAAATACCTCCGGATGACAGGGTTTTTTTCGCGTCAGATATGGAAGGACCAAGGATTTTCGCTTTGAGATAGGTATGACGATGATAAAAGGGTCAACATTTCCAGACGTATCAGGGGCTCTTGTCATCTTTCTCGTATATTCTCCTCGATATTCGACGGCGTGGTTATCCCCCTCGGGTTCTCCGATCCTTTTACGGCTCCATCCGGAAGTGAAAGGACGGAATTGAATTCGAGAAAAGTACATGACGTTGATACCTCGATTTTCTACATTCTGTTTCCGTATGACGAAATGGAACGGTGGAAGGCTCACTCGATGATGGAAAATGTAATTTGTGGATAGGAAAGATATGAATCACAATGACCAAATTATTTTGAACGTGTCAAGTCTGTACTGTCGCAGTAATTACACCGCTTAGCTTACCCACCGCAGACAGGTCGCCAATACTCTGTCGTACATTTGGCAAAACATTCCTCGAACAAGTATGAGCTGTATGAAGACCATTTCAAGGTGTTTGTAACAGCAGGAACTTTTTTGAGCCTGCAGACTCTGTATCTTTATTCTGCTCCTTTCTCTACTAGCTCTAAAAGCAATAGTTGCCATTTCGTCATCAGTTCATTAACAAAATCGTTTCGAGTGTATTCGTTTATCGCCCACCGCTTCTTTTTCCAGTAAAAACCGACTAATTAATGAAAATGGGGTGGAATTTCAGGGTATCCTAATGAAAAACAATGTTCCGCTTGGGTTTACCACCAATTAATTTCTTTGGCCCGTTCGGAATATCCAATGAATCGATTTATCTTCATTCCTATTTTCCAATCTGAACAACAATGACCAAAAGTATATCGAACGTGTCAAGTCTGCATTGTCGCAGCAATTACACCGCTTAGCTTACCCACCGCAGACATTACAACAGGTCGTCAATACTTTGTCGGAGATTTGACGAAACATTCCTCAAACAAGTATGAGGTTCATAAAGATCTATATTTTACCCTAATTTCAAGGTGTTTGTAACAGCAGGAACCTTTTTCGAGCCTGTAGACTCTGTATCTTTATTCTACTCATTTCTCTACTAGCTCTAAAAGCAATAGTTGCCATTTCATCTAACTTATACATCAGTATATCAACAAAATCGTTTCGAGTCTATTCGTTTATCGCCCACCGCTTCTTTTTCCAGTAAAAACCGACTAATTAATGAAAATGGGGTGGAATTTCAGGGTACCCTAATGAAAAACAATGTTCCCCTCGGGTTTACCACCAATTAATTTCTTTGGCGCGTTCAGAATATCCAATGAATCGATTTATCTTCATTCCTATTTTTCAATCTGAACAACAATGACCAAAAGTATATCGAACGTGTCAAGTCTGCATTGTCGCAGCAATTACACCGCTTAGCTTACCCACCGCAGACATTACAACAGGTCGTCAATACTTTGTCGGAGATTTGACGAAACATTCCTCAAACAAGTATGAGGTTCATAAAGATCTATATTTTACCTTAATTTCAAGGTGTTTGTAACAGCAGGAACCTTTTTTGAGCCTGTAGACTCTGTATCTTTATTCTACTCATTTCTCTACTAGCTCTAAAAGCAATAGTTGCCATTTCGTCATCAGTTCATTAACAAAATCGTTTCGAGTGTATTCGTCTGTCGCCCACCGCTTCTTTTTCCAGTAAAAACCGACTAATTAATGAAAATGGGGTGGATTTTCAGGGTATCCTAATGAAAAACAATGTTCCCCTTGGGTTTACCACCAATTAATTTCTTTGGCGCGTTCAGAATATCCAATGAATCGATTTATCTTCATTCCTAATTTCCAATCTGATCAACCGCGCTGTTCAATATCGACTGAATCTCTCTGAGATGCTGAGGTTTCATTGGAAATTTTCCCAAGAACTATATGTATACCTATCTCATATTTCAAATGATGGAACTCTGAAGACAAAGGGTATCTTTAATCTGACAACATGTGAAATGGAATTCAAGACAAGCACTCTTAGCAGAGTTATAGGTTGCAAAGTTTTGGTCATATTGGGATATTTATCTCACCTGAATTATGCTGGTCTTGCCAACAGCTGATGCCCCAAGTAGAACGACCTTAATCCTATCAATGGACTCTGGACTGATCTCGATGGGACTTCTGGGACTGCCGACGTCGCTGTTAGGTCCTGCATGATGCCTCTTTTCCAAAAAATCCAGGTCCAATTCTGGAAAAAAAAATGTCGCGTTATAGCCGAGCATATCGACCGAAAAAGCTGAAATTCCCCATAGACGAGCGCACTTTAATCTCCCCTTCCCTTTGTTCCCTCTGAATATGACGCGAAATGAAAGAGTGGTTCATTTTTTTCATCTGCTGCATCCTCTCAAAGCCGGCACCGGTTCGTTTTAATCGAGAAAAGTTGTGAATAGATGCCGCGGACTAGAGAAGGGAGGTTTTTTCCTATCCTTTGACGCGCTGAAAACGGGTTTCGTGCCGCCAATGGACTGCGAAGTCTGGGGGGGAATTGAATGGGTTTTAATGCCGGATCAAAAGTTGCGGTGCCATAATATTCGGTACTTATTCACAGTTGAAGTCTTTTGAGTTCTTGCTTGAATAGTAGACAGTATGAAGAATATGGTGGATGCGCTAATCCCGTATAAGATGTCTGACGAGATTGTTCCATATCAAATGCACACATAACCCCTGGCTTCAGATACATGATTTCGATTATACCGAGCAATTAATTTCAAGGACACCAGAGCCATGCGGAACGGGAAACAACGCCATAATTAATTGCTTATTAGCCCAACGATCGAAGGTGGCACACGCTATGGGGTTGTTAACGTGAGAGAAATATCGTTTAGACCGAACAAGATGGGAAACACGTAAAGTAAACCTTAGCCGACAGGCGATGTTTACGCTTTTGTTCGGGGGGTACGAAATTAAATTAGGGAGCAACGCCGATCCAACAAAACACCCTATTTTGATTCAATCGCGAACCTAACATTGAGATCGATTAGGTTATGGTTCTTTTCGGTGAATCGGTGGTGAGTTTATATTCGTAGTGGCGTGAAAACAGAATTTTATAATGATTGTCAACCTGAGAGAGCCGAGAAATTAGATAACTGTCAGAAGTTGGCTCTCCTCGAGTTGGGGGAAGAAATACGTCTCATTTTGCGTGCAACTAAGGTTCGTTCGTTCCTCGCTTAAATATACCACCTGTCGGTCACACCCATCTCCCCCTCGGGAGGGTGTCAACCCCCCTACGATCGTCGGAAGAGCTCGTAAATTCGTAAGCGCACCACTTTGGTCGTTTTAGCTAACTGGAAACGGGGGCATTTATCACCGTTACCGGTGTTCAACCGACGTATGAGGAGGTCAGTCGATGAACTTTTTACGGCCACCTAAAGGTTTCAATGTTGTCCGGTGATGAGTTGCCGGACGAATTGGTTTCTCGATGAGATACCGGGGAATCTTTTCCAATTACGATCCGAGACATCCACTTTCTGGATGATTGTTTGTAGAAAATACTTTATGGATCGTTTTTCTTACTGAAATGGACTTAGGTTGCAAATTGGTGGATGCGCTCCTTGAGCTATTTTCTCATTCGTCCATATCTACTTGAATTTGCATCAGGATCCAAACGAAACTAGATTCCCGAGCCGAATCTGTATCGAATGCAATAAATTCGAACGGTCGTTCTGTGGTATTATTTCGGTTACACAGGAGAACATCGGAATGGATCGTTGGGTGGCCCGAAACATGCAATCTTCTGGAGATTTACGATGGTAAAGGCGTCGCGACGTCTGACTGATCACAGGATCGTTCCCCAGATTCCTTTATTCGAGGCTTTGTGAGATTTCTTGTTCTGAAGATGAGAAAGTTCGACTGGATGTGCTTTCATCTGCTATAGTCTTTGGTGGTTTCTATTGACAACAAACTAGGAGAAACAGGGCAACATTTTTCAATATGTGGATGGTGCCACTTGAAGAATTTTCAAGGAAACAAACAGCAAACATTTTCAATGTTGTATTCAGTTCGTACAGATTCGTTAGTGGAAGATTTCTGGAGAAAACTCGGATGGACTCTGAATAATTCATTCGTAATTTCTAGATTGTGGATGCTGCATAATAAATTGAGTTCAGATTGGAAGATCTGAATAATGGGATCGAGAATTGAGTAAAAAGGTTGCGAGCAGAATTTCGTCTTCTTGTTTTATTCAAATTTTTCCGTTACGGAATATTCTGTTGGTCGATATTAGGGATGGTTTCGAACAGCTGATGATATTCGAGTATACCAGAAGGTATTTATCACATTTCTGAATAATTTCATACATATTCATACATACAAATCATCGGGTGTATTCAAATTATATTGGCCCAAATTTCAGCTCTACAAGTCGCCTGAAATTTGAATTGTTTCCGAGTGAAAAACTCGGTGAACTTAGTTGGAATATCTACGTGTTTCGTATTTTATGTTCGATAAACCTCTCAATTTATTTTAAATTTGAAAAATGCGAGTGTTCTGATTTATGGTTGATCAGATAAACATTTTTCCAGAGATCTCCATCGGTTTATCTGTGTCGTTTGCAGCATCACAGGAAATTGAGGTAGTCATTAGCTAATTTATGAACGGAAATTATACCCTGCCAGAGGAACTGATCAATATTCCCGTCTCTCTGCACCCACAGTCACCCTAAAAAGTCTAAGCTAATAATACCAGGGTAGCATGTTCACCGTTGAGCTCGTGTTCAAAAATATCCATCTTCTCTCTGGTTAAATCACGGTAGATGGAGATTGGAAAATCCCCGGGATCAGAACGTCGTTTTTCACGCTGATATGGAAAGGAAGATTTGTAACCTTCATCTACGTGGACCACTATCTGCGAACCTAGCTTAAAACCGAAAGAGGAATTGGACGATTGTAGATAGACGTTTCTGTTACTTTCGTTAAATTTCTAGAGAGGGAAATCGAGCATCAACGAGAGAGATGCTGATCGAGAGAGGAAGCAAGTCTCGTAGGCCTTTGATAACTTTCTTGGAAATATTAATTTCGAAATTTCAATACCCTAACTTTGTTGGATCTGAGTTTAAATAGGTTATGTCCCCCACAGTCACGCTTTCGCCTGATATTCGGTCTTAGAGGGAGTCTGCGATTGAATAATGCAAGAACGAGAGGGAGTTGAAGCACTCTCAAAGCATATTCTGCTCCCTTCATTCGAAAAATTTACCTCCTGTGGTCCTTGGAGAGGCAGTGACAACTCTCTCAGAACAGCAAAGATCTCCTAGGTTTTTTTGAATCCCTCGTCCAAGGCATACCTTTGAAATGAGGCATTGGACGTTCCTTGTAAAGTCACATGGGAAATCAGCTTTTACTCTCGTCACAAGAATACATTTCTTGGAGATCGAAGTACGTTGTAGAAGCACTCTTCATCGAATCATAAATTATGATTATGAAAAACCTGTTTTGTCAACATCTCAGAAAGAGTGGAGACATTCTGATAAATCCCTCAGCAAGCAGAAAAGCATAAGGCAGAATTTCGTAACAAAGTTCATGAATTCTGCAGTGGAATTGATATTGGAGTCATATCCCACTAGATTCACATCCTCTTCCTACCCTTCGCATGAATATTTCAGTTCTTTATTGGATATTTCAGTGGTAAAATCAATAAATGCTGTCGCCACTTGTTGTTTACGTCCATCTGTCGACCTACATCTTCTGCAGTTTGAATTTTTCGAACGTGAAATCAGATTTCCGAAGGAATGGAACACCTAGAATCTTCTGATCATCGCCAAATACTCAAAAACTTTACTGGACAACTTCTGTGGTTGATATTCCTTAACCTGAAATAATCTAATGCCTCCAAATTTGTATAGATACTCACCCAAGTGCCTCTTCGAGTTCGGTGTTATGTCTGCTGCTGGTCTTTGAGCCACTTTGATGAATTAGAACCGCTATCCTTGGGTTATACGAGTTTATGGTCCCTTTGACGGAGAGACGAAAGTTTTGCGGTGAAAATAATGCGGGAAAATTTATCGCTCCATATTTTTCGAGAGTTCGGATCTGCGTGGCTGTCGGGAGGTTTTATTCATGGTCTTTTTTCGTTCAGAGTCTCTGCCTAGATTGGAATACTGCGAAACGGGGACAAATTGGGGGTTTACGGTGGAAAAAAATGAATCTGCGTTGTCTGATTGAAAATTGTGGAAGATTTTCAATTTATTGCCTGATGAAGGTGTCTGGTGTAGGTTCCGAAACGTTGTTTGTCTACACTAGGCTTCCTCGTGAAACTCAAGTGATAAAGTGTTTGATTTTCTTCCTATGGCAATCTTTTACTGACCCTTATCTGGCAAAGTGTTTCCTTGAATCTTGATATATAGTTTGACCCTACCAAGTTGATCTGAATGAGTTGAAATCTACGAATAATTCTTCCTGGATTCAATAAATTCTAACAACCGAACTTGGGACAACTTCCCCTTGTACTTCTCTTCAACCCCCTTAACGTTGTTCACGATCAAACAGCTCGCAGTTTCTCAACTTTAAATTACAAAGGTAACTCATAATTGCTTTCTCCCCGTGATATATCCCTGACAGGTCCAACTATCGGTGTAAAAAGTGTGGAAAAACAAACGGGATCAACTTCGCCGAGGGAAAAGTTCTGATACGATTTATCAGAAATGTTGGAACTTTCGGTGTTTAGAAACCTCGATGGAATTTGCGCCTGAGGAAAAGTTCTTGCGGGATTACGATAAATCCTACAATGAATTTTCCAACTGCCGGTATACGACAATTGCAAATTGGTGGATGCGCTAAATACACGAATTTTCCGAACATTTCCACCAAGTCATATTGAGGCTCGTATAATTCCTAATAAAACCTGAAATACTCTTTTATATCGTCGCAAAAGCTTACAGAAGGGATCAGTATATAACCCGCAAAAAAATCGTAAATAACCGGGTAGTTCAATTAACTTACAGTAGTGGGTTTTCCAATATCGTTTCCCGTGGGAAAACCGATACTGCCGTCGATTTAATAACAGCCATTTAGCGTTCGGGGGAATATTTTAACGACCCTGTATGGATTCTACCCCGAATTAATTATTCCATGCGGCTCTCTCAGTTCCAGGCTGATTTTAACTGTTGTTTGTTTTCAGATACAAACTGCGCCATTCGATTTGTATTTCCAGCAACATAACTGCATTGTTCGGTATTTTTTTTCAATCGATTCACATCTCAACGAACTCGATTGTAGTTTTTACGATGGGAAATTGATTGCATTTTCAATTAACAAAAAAATCAAAGGTGTTTCTCGAGTACGTATGTTTCAGTCGATTTTCATGGGAAATTCTACGTGGAGTTTCCTTTTATTCCAAAGTTTCCCCAGTCGGGGATGCCTTCATACGCACACACATCTAAAATTGGAATTGAATTGTTAAAGTTTGGCGCTGTTTCGCCCGTTATTATTCTGCGAAACATTTCACGACATTCTAGGAACGCAACAGCGAAAAAATTAATTTGGTTTGGAAATTGCGAAGCGTGGAAAACAAGGGATATGATTGGGGGAGTTTTTTTCCATTTCCTACTTCGATTACGTTCGTACGAAGAGGGAAACGAATTTTTCGCTCATTTACAGTCGTTTTTCATCGGGAAATGTTAACTGTATCGTTGTGATTCGACGTTGTAACACAAAAGGGTCTTCAATATTTTTTATAGAAATCAATATGGGTATTGGACAAAATATTTTTTAACTTTTGGTTGGTAGCAACCATTCATGGTCTCAATCTTTATTCATGGTTCATTCCAAGTCTAGTAGACGATTTTATCATCAAACTTTTTCCAATAAGGATGTTTTGAAGGAATTTCCATGCAATCTATGACAAATTTTGAACCAAAAACTTGGAAATATCGAAGTGAATGTCATTCGTATTGAAAAACATACTTGACTGATATAAGCAGTTTTATATGAAAATTCTTCATCTCATTTAGACCAGAAACAAATTGAAACTTTTCAGTTTCGCTAAAATTCAAATTCAGCCGGTAAATAATTGAATATTTCTAAAAAAATCAATGCAGATGCAGCATTCGTGTCGACTCTCAAGAAAAAATGGGACTGAACATTTTCCTCGCTATAAATACCCCAATTTTCCAACCGAAACTGTCACAGTATTCCCGGAAAAACTCTAATAAAACTTTTCGACACCGACGTACTAACGCGCAACTCAACTATCCAGGGAACTGCGATGCTTCCTGTAGGAAACACGGGATAGAACTGACGTGGCTAGGGTAAGTTTGAACTGCCATGAGTGGACAGGGTGAAATGGGGTGCATAAAGAGGGGTATTTTCGCCGCACCGTCTCGACGCACTGATGTTTATTCCCTAGGGTTTTTTGAGGCAGGAAATGGGAGACAGGTATATTGAGGATTTCCTCTGGAAAATTTCTCATAGGAGATCGGATTTCTAGCCAGACGAATAAAAAATTTATGTAGTTCTTAGGATAATAACTGGAGAATCTGGATGAAGCTTCTCCTGACACATTGATCATTTGAGGAATGAGAAATATTCAACTAAAAAGTACCTGTCAATATATCTTTACGATTGTTTGTGTGTGGATTAATAGAAAATACATATTTAGTACTTTTTAACGGTATATCTTTACTGATATTCATATTAGACGTTCCTGGGACATTTTCGTGAAAAACCATACAGATTACATTCTAGAATCCCCCCATTTCATCAGGATAAAATTCCCCAGAAAAAATTGTTTACGAATTTCTATTAGATGATGCTTCCAGACTGATATAATAAAACAACCCCTGCTGCAACTAAGTGGAAACTTTCCCGATTATGTTCAGCCTTGTCGAACTAAATATAAACATAGTTATCTTGTTTTGCTTCAGCTTTTTCGCCATTAACGACCGTTTCCCGTCAAGTTCGCGTTTCAGCAGATTGAACCTATATTTCCCATAATTCTCGATCGACAATCAAAATCAACAACGTAGACGGAATCACAGGTAAAACTTAACTGAATCGTGTTGGGTTTAGGACCCCAATTAAGTCAAATTTAATGAGGGAACGTCTACCGTATGTAATGCAATCTGATCTTCAAAGTTTGCTGCTGGATATCCTTTGACTTTATACTGCCTGAACATACCTCATTAAAATGATTTATATTCATGAGCAGGGAGAAGTGTTTTTCCCTTCTCAGAAGGGGTTAAATCTAATTATGTATTTGATCCTTGTTAACAGCAATTAAAAATGAGTTGAGACAGCAATTGGTAATTGATATACTTTGATATTCTTTCGGATATTTAGTCCTATAAGACCTAGGAAAGCCAATTTCAAAACTTCGAATATGGGATAATTTTTCCCTGTCTCAGGGTGAAATATCGCCAATCCCTTCTCGATAATATCTTTTCAGCTCTCACCACTCCCTACTATATAATTCAGAAACAGCAGATTTATGAGCTAGGGAAACTGCGATTAATCATTCAAATTTTGAATGAATGGTTTTCCTTATCTTCCCCTCCATTCTGCCGAAGTTTACGGGAAGCCCATCTATCCTAATTTCATCCTTGGATCCTGAAGGGTAGTTTAGACATTTCATCCTCCATTGGAGAAATCACAGTGGTTGAAGATGTTCTCGTTCAAAATTCTCATATGAATAGTACATTATTGACTCTATTTATATAGTTTCTGACATCATAATTACTGTGTCTTAATGAATAATTTGTCTTCTAGATATTGAGCAGCTCCAAATAAGAACCAGCGACGAGCTACATATAATGGACAGCTTCATATAATGAGCAAATCCAGATACTGAGCACCTACAGATAATGATCAGCCACATATAATGAGCATCTCCAGATAATGAGCAAGTCCAGATAATGAGCAATTCCAGATAATGAGCAGCTACAGAAAACGATCAGCCACATATAATGAGAAGCTTCAGATAATGAGCAAGCCCAGATAATGAGCAAGCCCAGATAATGAGCAAGCCCAGATAATGAGCAAGCCCAGATAATGAGCAATTCCAGATAATGAGCAGCTACAGAAAACGATCAGCCACATATAATGAGTAGCTTCAGATAATGAGCAGCTACAGAAAACGATCAGCCACATATAATGAGCAGCTTCAGATAATGAGCAAGTCCAGATAATGAGCAATTCCAGATAATGAGCAATTCCAGATAATGAGCAGCTACAGAAAACGATAAGCCACATATAATGAGCAGCTTCAGATAATGAGCAGCTACAGAAAACGATCAGCCACATATAATGAGTAGCTTCAAATAATTAGCAGCTACAGAAAACGATCAGCCACATATAATGAGCATCTTCAGATAATGAGCAATTCCAGATAATGAGCAGCTTCAGAAAACGATCAGATGCAGAAAATGAGCGGTTCAAGACTGTGAGCAGCTCCAGATGATGAGCAACTGAAGATAGAACGACTTTTCACGGTGTGAGCTAAGTTTTTTCTGCAATTTGAATGTTTTTATGTCCCGCAAGCTGTATTTTTCAAGAAGCAGATGGAGATTGTGCATTAATTCGTAAAAATTAAGGGGAAATATGGTTTAGCCGTGTAATTATCCTCCAGAGAGTAAAATTGATCATCTGGCAGTAATGTCTTTCTCCGAAGAAACTGAGAGAAGGCACGTTATGCCAGACTCATTCCGAGGAAAATGCGAAACGTGCATATTTAAGGAAAATTCGATTTTCCACATTTTCATTTCCAACTCGAACGACCTCAAGAAAGCAGAAATATAATCTCGTCATGTTCGCAGCTTCCCAGACTGATGAAATGTAATTCGTCAAGTGCTCGAAACATTTTCCCGAGAAAAAATCCATTTCCCATCTTGTTTAACTTCAATTAGGAAGAGGGAGATGATAATTATTGATTTCTGTCAAGATTGGGAAGATTTACTGTGAAAATCTCTGGTGTTTACAGAAGAGCAATCTTTTTTCTTGAGTTCACAAGCCAATTCGATTCGGGCATTGGTAGTTGCTTGAATAACATGTATATGGAGAGATGTAATATGAAACTTTCCGGCGAATATCCAGTACCTGACATCT
The DNA here is from genome assembly GCF_907165205.1 of Coccinella septempunctata. Lineage (NCBI taxonomy): Eukaryota > Metazoa > Arthropoda > Insecta > Coleoptera > Coccinellidae > Coccinella > Coccinella septempunctata. The sequence continues at coordinate 19,914,084 of NC_058197.1, forward strand.
GTGCATCCAACAGACGCCTTGCATACAAATTTCCACGCTCCACTGAGGTTTCGAATAATTGCGTCCTGAACAACAATTCCATCGGGCTGAGATATCAATTTTCATGGCCATAGACACATGCATGTAGTTAGTATGTACGTTTGAATTCAATTAGGTTAATCAGCTCACGCTGCACAGGATTTAATTCCCTTTAAGTGGACCCTGCACCACGTACAGGATACGTACGCTCCTGTAGTCCTGTGGCTGACAACAGCGTCGGAATGAATTCAATTATTTACCTGACATTTTAGTTAGATGATTAGTTTCGCTGCTCCTACTGCTTCTGGACATCGACTGTGCTAATTGAACGTACACACACACACGCTTGTTAATTATTACAGTATATTTCCCACTGATGAACTCAGTTCCTTTATCAAACCAAGAAGCCACATCATTGAGATACAGCAGAGCCTCATTGTGACAGAGTTGATGGAAAAAACCTGTCACTACAAGAAGATTTTCCTCCAGAAACTGAATTCAAGGTAGGCAATCTGAGGAGAAACATGCAACATCAATAGATGATAGGCATCAAAATAATGAGAAGACCACGAAAATGAGTTGTTCGAGGAAGGGAGATAAGTTTTCTGTGGTGCAGAATATGGTCCAGGTAATGAGCAGTTCTCAATGATGAGAATCTTCAGATAATGAGCATTTCTAGATAAGGAGTCTTCAGATAATGAGCATTTCTATATAATGAGTCTTCAGATAATGAGAATTTTCAGATAATGAGCATTTCTAGATAAGAAGTCTTCAGATAATGAGCATTTCTATATAATGAGTCTTCAGATACAGAGCATTTCTATATAATGAGTCTTCAGATAATGAGAATCTTCAGATAATGAGCATTTCTAGATAAGAAGTCTTCAGATAATGAGCATTTCTATATAATGAGTCTTCAGATACAGAGCATTTCTATATAATGAGTCTTCAGATAATGAGAATCTTCAGATAATGAGCATTTCTAGATAAGGAGTCTTCAGATAATGAGCATTTCTAGATAATGAGTCTTCAGATAAAGAGCATTTCTATATAATGAGTCTTCAGATAATGAGCATTTCTAGATAAGGAGTCTTCAGATAATGAGCATTTCTATATAATGAGTCTTCAGATAATGAGAATCTTCAGATAATGAGTATTTCTAGATAATGAGTCTTCAGATACAGAGCATTTCTATATAATGAGTCTTCAGATAATGAGAATCTTCAGATAATGAGCATTTCTAGATAAGGAGTCTTCAGATAATGAGCATTTCTATATAATGAGTCTTCAGATAATGAGAATCTTCAGATAATGAGTATTTCTAGATAATGAGTCTTCAGATACAGAGCATTTCTATATAATGAGTCTTCAGATAATGAGAATCTTCAGATAATAAGCATTTCTAGATAAGGAGTCTTCAGATAATGAGAATCTTCAGATAATTAGTATTTCTAGATAATGAGTCTTCAGATAATGAAAATCTTCAGATAATGAGTTTTCGAATAATGAGAATCTTCAGATAATGAGTATTTTTAGACAATGAGTCTTCAGATAATGAGCCTTTTCAGATAATGAGAATGTTCAGATAATGAGCATTTCTAGATAATGAGTCTTCAGATAATGAGTCTTCATATAATGAGAATCTTCAGATAATGAGCATTTTTAGTTAATGAGTCTTCAGATAATGAGTCTTCAGATAATGAGAATGTTCAGATAATGAGAATTTCTAGATAATGAGTTTTCAAATGATGAGAATCTTCAGATAATGAGCATTTTAAGACAATGAGTCTTCAGATAATGAGCATTTCTAGATAATGAGTCTTCAGATAATGAGAATCTTCAGATAATGATTCTTCAAATAATGAGAATCTTCAGATAATGAGCATTTCTAGACAATGAGTCTTCAGATAATGAGCGTCCCTAGGAAATGAGCAATTTCAAAAAATGTGAAGCTCCATTTGTCCGGCGATATCTAACCCAGAACAAACACGAATTTATTCTCCACTTATATTTTTTTTCTCGATTCGAATGAAATTCATTTCCCGACGAAACGCTCCCTTTCAATTTCGCCCCCGCCAAATGGTGTGCGTTTAATCAACCCACCCGTGAACATTTCAGCTGACCACCACATTGAATTCCGAGCAATAAAGTGGCAATAACATAATAAGGGCATTACTTATGCATGGCGGCAACACTCTTTGGCGTTCGTGCAGGGTATTTCGGGCTGGCGCCATGGAATGTTTTTTTTTTCATCCTCTCGGAGCCTTTGAGGACCCTCTTACTCCTCGAGGATGGGGATTTTCTACGTGACGCTTTTTCCAACGCTACAGAGTAGGTGTAGCGTCGACTTGCCACCTGAAAAAAGCTAGAAAAATTCGTCGGAGTTACGGGGGATGCTCGAAAATGAGTAGGGGACTTCGATGATCGATAAAATTGCACTCGTATAGGATGTAGAGTAAAGGTTGTCGTTTGGCATGTATCTTCCTGGCAATCTACGAGAAGTGCTTCGTTTTATTTCACTCCAAAACCTTAAAGCACTACTGAAATCACCCCTATATAATAATTGGACACTATGTATATGATCTGCTAGTTTTTCTTTATGTTTCTAGTGTGAAAATTTTTCTTCAGAATGAAAAACATTATTATTTATGGAGAAAACTGTACTTTGATGTATTAATGAATTGATTTCATCTAATTTATTAACCAAGTCTTACCTTAAAGTTTCAATTCAATCAACACGTTCACTGTAAAACTGTATAAAATTTCCCACACGAAAAACAAACCGATATTATTGTATTCAATCTTGAGCAGAGAAATGGAATCAACAGATCCTTATCTGTTGATTTTTGAGCACTTAAAACTTCCCCGACAAAAACGTCGAAAAAATTCACTCGCCAGATAAAAATTTATACGTTATTAACGGTTTATTGCTTGTTACTTTCCGTATAAAAATAAGTTATTGCACTGGTTTCACTTGTCTTTTATTGTTTTGTGTCCATTAGGGAAGGCCAATAGGTTATGGGCCACTTACAGATCAGGGGCGTTTTGGTTTCGCCAGGCCCGGTAGATGGCGCTTTCCGGATCGGGAATCCGGGAACGGGAGAGGTGTCTTATCGATTCTGGCAGTCCGGGAGAGAGTTTGGGGTCTGTTGATGACCTGTCCTGGTCCCAGGGGGTGAATGTGGGACAAGTGCACTTGGTGGCGTGTGATTGTTTTCGTCTGTCACACTGTCGACTGTACTTTTAGGAATAACGAAGGATTTTTTGACGAACAGAAATACGTTTTATTTTATACATCATATACATAACTTTTATAACAACTTTTGATGCATATAAGGTAGAAGTGATGTTGAAAGACACTTTGGAATGCCGAGAAATTTTTTAATCATATGGCTCAAGCTCAGAGCTACAACGAAAAATTTTCCATCAAAGTTTCAAACATTACATTCCCCCTATGAAAAATATCTAAGCATATTACTTCCCCAACTGACTCTCCATAAATTATCAAGCTCTCAAACTCCTCACTCAACCCTTATTTGAGCTGTACCAACACCATGAAATATGTAACCACGGCTCCAAGTACCTAAAATAAACACCCCAATGAACTCTTCTCCCAAAAACCCTCCAGGTTACTCACAGAAGCGAACAGATCCAGGGAGATAGTGAAGAATTTAGCCCCGGATATCGAGAGGGCTTTTTGACACTGCTGACAGACGATCTGGACGAAAGTTTTGGCCTCTTCGGAACCGTCGTACCAGTGACAGCTGTAGGCTGCTTCCATCACCGAAGAACTCTTCGAAAATCGAAGATTTGAGTCTGGTTCAACGTAAAAAAAAAACCACTCACCTCTTCGATCAACCTGTTACCGAAAATGCAGAAATGAAAGACTTGAGCCAGGGCGTATATCAAGTATCCAAGGGTAGAAGCAGCGTAGACGTTCAATCCGTCGATCTGGATCAAATTTAAAGGTTTAAAACTAATTTGTGGTACACTCATCGATGGTACTGACCTTTGTGGCTTGGTAGGCCAAGATGGTCAACATGATGGTGGAGGTCAACATATGTAACAGTAGAGCCACTCCGTAAGCATCTCCAATGGCTGTCACTAACCTGGAAAAACACGGATTAATTCGAGGGGACCTCGAAGGCACCCTTGGGGGTTTCCCAACCTAACAACGTGCTTATGCCTCTCTACCCAATACTTGATGGCGGATCTGACCAATAGCTCTTGTTTCTTGGTCAAACCGTTTGGTCCAACTCCACCTCCACCTGCTGGACCAAAACTTTGCAGAGCTCCGGACCTGATGTGGGCGCCAAGTTCTCTTTTGGCGTCGTAGATGGTCTTCAAGTTCATTTCTTCGTTCTTGATGTTGTTCTCTGGGGAATATATTCGATGGTTTTTAGTATATCTTGTCTGTTATTGAATGAGGTCTTACCATAGTCACTCAAGTGGTCTCTGGTTTGACTGGAGGCTCTGAAGAGGTCGCTGCTTTTTGGTACGTATGTATCCAAGGTAGCTGAGAGTTCCTGTAGAGAGGATTGAGTAGTCAAGTTGTTATTTATGGGTTGGGAGTGTTACCATGAGGGGTTTCATGATTTCCTTCAGATGTTGAAGTTGTTCACAGGCAAAAATCAGCCAAGAACAGAACAGGGTGTCGGATAAATTAGCTTGAAACATCGAAAAAGCAACGTAGTACATCTGGAATTGAGACAAGGTAAAATAGAAACTGGGAAGAAACTCCTATCCCAAATCCTCACCTGGAAAACAAGGGTTATGTAGTAGGTCATTCCGGACATGGTGTCCCAAGGATACCAAGCCCTCACCAGAAGCCTTGGTAACTCTTCGATTATAGTTTCATTCTCGTTCTCGGGATCTTTGATGGTATGATTGCTGGGTCCCACGAACGTTATCGAGGTCCAAGCTGAAATGGATGGGGACTTGAATGGTACCTTGTGGTAACCCATTGAGTCTTACGTACCAATAGCGCAAAACGCAGTGAAGGAACAGACGCATATCAGCAACGTCCTCATCTTTTTCAGGGATATTGCGTGAAACCTATTGTTGGACTCTATGAACAACGGATGACTGTTGGACTGATTCCATATACCGAGTGTCCTGGAATAGGGGGAGATCAGTGGGGTTGGGTAACGTTTGTTAATTTCGATTTTACCTATAGTATAACTTCATCCTGGCTGCTGAGTAAGTGTATTTGGTCACGCAGTGAAGAAAGAATAGGACTGTTACTGTGTTTGCAGCTAGATCGTTGACTTCGTTCTTTTGGAGCACCATGTTGACTAGGTTGAGTCTTTTGGGAGGATTGGAATTGAAAGATTTGAGTCAACTATCTTGGTCTTACTCACCCAAATTGTAGCCAGACTAGGAAGAGACTCAAGCAGCAATATCCAAGTCTCAAAGTGTGCAAGGCTCCAGAATCGTCATCGTGGTATTTCAAGATGAAATGACCGAAAAATTGCATTATCCTGATGTTTGGCATCAGGTCTGCCACAAGCCCTTGGGGCTTGAAGTTCATGTTCAACATCTGCGAGTTGGGAAGAACCCAGAAAAGAATAAGATGTTAGGAATACTTTGAATTGACCAGATGTGGTTATTGAAGAAGAAATTGGAAGAATTTAAAATTGGAATGTCTTTAATTTGAACCTAGAAAACATCTTTAACGATCAGTCAATATCACAATCTTCGAATTTGATTGAAAATTATTGAATTTAAAGAAAAATTTCTGTTTCAAAGAATTAAACATCATAAGATAAGAAGATTTAAATTTTGGAGAAATGGTTAAATCCAGAGAAGAGAAAGAAGATGTTCCAATCATAAGATTGGCTTTTTGATTCTTTTTCGAAGAAATCAATGGGGATAAATCAAAACTGAGACCTTGATAGCAGATTTTACACTTGGTTTCGATGAAAAATCACTTGCCACTTGTCAAACCGTATCCGGGCCTTCGAAGCATTCTGAAACGAACCTTGTGGTACACTGAGGCTCTAGTTTAATTACAACAACCCCAACCCCCTCTGAAAATGAAATATTCAAGGTATAATTCGCTAGAATTAAAAGTCGTTTCCTCGTGGACCAATGGGAACTTGACCATATCATATTTATCGGATTTCAATTTTTGTCTTTGTCCTTTATTCCACCCCTCCACTATCTGCAAAGTTTCCCCTGCTCGTCTCGTATGAATAAATGATGTAATTGAACGTTTCCACGTCCTTGAAGGACTGATGTACCGGAGAAAATGAAATTATTCATATTGATGATGTTTCTTCGATTCTCTTCATAAACTTTTTAGGGTTTTCACTCCCAATCTCTGAAACAAAATCAATTAAAAATGAAATCAACGATTTGCTCCTGCGTAAATTCTTGCACTAATTTGTCAGGAGCAAATCGTTGATTTCATTTTTAATTGATTTTGTTTCAGAGATTGGGAGTGAAAACCCTAAAAAGTTTATGAAGAGATGCAGAATCCTCCTAGAATAAATTTCAATCGATTTCTTCGATTCGTCTAGGGTTTTCGATTGATGGAAGATTTTTCTGAACCTCGATGTTATTTCAATCAACAATTGACATGGAAAACTTGGACTCAATATCGAATTTTTTTTTACTGGAGTTGATAGTATATTTTCCAATATGTCTATAATCGTCGTATCGCATGTGAGCCCAAAAAATACCGTCGAAGATGCGTGTTATTTCGCGTATTTTGCAACGAGATCTTCTCGATATTTACAGTTGTACATTTCCCAATTTCAATGACAGTATATCGTGTCTATGAGTAGAGAAATCATGAATTAGAACATGGTACTCGAAATTATTAATTTTATACAATAATAATAACTCATAACAAATGACCAACGTTCCGTGACACTGCCTCCTGATGTATTTACGTAACTTTTTCGTGGATTTCTTTTTCTTAATTGAAGAATAAATTCGAGATTTTATAGATACATCAGTAATTACAGAGATAAAGGATTAACTCAAATTCTGAACTGCGTAAAGAGGAAGTAATGAGCTGAACTATTCAAAAATTTGTTAATCTTTCATGGTACCAAAAACTGTCATCAGATTCGTATGACTTTCATGATTATACAGGGCGAAAACTATTCTTTTCGTGCATGGCGAGCAGCCTTTCGTTTCTGCTCAAATCTTTCTTGTTTTTTCATCATCCCTCAACGATGATGAATTGTCTGTTTACTTTTCTTGGTTTCGAAATTAAACATCCTTCAATAACACTTCAGATTCATTATTTTCTTCCCCAACTAAAGGGGTGTTAAAAATAATCAAGTGCTGTTGATGAGGAGGCTCTGGTACACATTTATGTTGCTATCAAATGTCCAAACTTGGGTTGATTTTTGAAAGAACTTCTTCTTGGAAAGTGAGGCACAATACCTTTAAGGAAGCTCTTGAAGTCTACCAAAAGAGGCACAATCAAAAACGACACAATTCCAAATTTTTCAAGTCGTTTCCTGGATATAAACCATTCTTAGAAATGCATATGCATCGTCCACAAACCATGTAAACCAACAACCCTAACAAGATGCCTCATTACCAAATCTCGAACTATAAACGACATAAATAAAACATAGAATCGGGCATCCCAAAAACCGTCCAAGCATTCAAAATGTTCAAGAAAGCAAAAAGATCACGTGACTTATTTCTCGTGTCCCGATTGGCGAAGAAGGATTCCTCTCGAAGTTGCATTGGTCGAACGTCGACTTTGACGGAGAAGAGAGGTTCTTATAAAACACGTTCAAGAACTTTCTCGTGTCAGGTGGTGTTCGATATCGTACCCACAACAACCTTACAGTGTGCGCTCTGTATATCTGTGATTTTTTTCGCGTATTTTGTGGATTATCTTCTGAGACCAACCACCTGTAAGTATTGGTTGAAATGGGGTGAATTTGATGGGAAAATGTTGGAAATTAATCCTATTTTCATTCCACTTGGAAATAGGAAATTTCATTGTGATTTTCCATATTGTTATGGATAAAATACAGATAGTTTTCATGCACTTCAAATAGAAACTTCCAATTTATTGATTTCCTACAGTGGTGATATCTTAGCCCATTTTTAATTCAACAGTTTTCTTTCTAAATGTTTACTTTGTATTCTCTGTTGATATCGATGTTTTTTAAGCGTTTTCTTCAGTTTAAGAAACAACAAAATTCGGATAATACAAAAGAAATGTAGGAAGAAATTAGATAAAAGTTATTCGAGCAAAAACACTTTCATAACAACTGAAAATTTTCTGAACCAGGTTACTGATAAATTAAAAAACTGATTTTCAATTCAGGCCTAAAATTCGAACGTTATCATAGGCCAATTTTGAGAAAAAACTTCGATTTCTTGGATGATGAAACTGTTTTCAAAAATGTCGCATTCTCCATGCGTTTTACTGGTGCTGGTGCTTCAAAATTTTCTTGAATCATCCTTGAGAATAGCCTTAGTAATAATCCGAAACATTCAGATCAAATTTTCTATTAATTTCCTCTAAAACAAGCCATTTCAGTGGAGACTACAATAAGCGACCAAGCGCGAAACTTCTCCCATTAAATTCTCAGTATTTTTGAAATTTTCTCGACGTTTCTGATTGGAAGAAAGAAAAAATACGATGATTCCCTTCGGAGAAAATAGACTGTCGTTTAAAAACAACAAAGTTTGCTTTAGCTCTCTACGAATCGCTAAAAAGTCCTCTCTCTATCCTGACAACTGGTGGAAAATCCACTCTCTTGAGCAAACAAACCTCAAGGATTTCTCAATCTCGTACAAAAGGCTTCGAATTTAAAATCCTCGAGTTTTATTTCCTCCTCGTCGACTAAACAAAACACTTTGGTTGCGCAAATTTGTTTTGCTCGACCAATAACACTTTCATCGACCCAAATAGACTTCTGTTGTTTCGGAAATGGCGATATTTTACGCAGTTTCACTAATTTTCGAGGCAGAAGTGACGGAAACAAAAGTTTACGGTCGTGAAAGTTCGTTGATATCATAAAAAAAAATTAACATCGACACCGTCGGTCTAGTGAAGATTTGGAAGTGAATCATTCACTTCCGGTCAATGTATGCGAGTAGTCTGACGTTTTGTTGGTAATCCAGTGACGTACTTGGAAAAAAAATCAGTTTAGAATTCATTTCAAAAGATTTGGATCACCTGGACTATTGAAAAATACATTCCATGATCAATTATTTATGGTACAGAGAGCTCACCCTATATAAATCGTTAGAGGCATGCTAAATCATCAATTACGCCTGTATCTTTGTTATTATTTCTTCAAAATATGGTAGCAACATGTGAAATTCAATTTTGGCTTGAAAGATTCGGTTGAAACCTTCACAAAGCATCATTCTCGTGAAAAAAAATTTTTGGATGTTATTTCACTCTTGCATACTGAATACCGTTTGTCTCCTTCCAATTTTGACAAAATTTCAGTGGTCACAATGAAGAAACAACTTTAAAAACTATAAAATTGTTTCTCAACATAAACCTCGACCTCTTCAAATACGAAATCTCTAAGTTCATCCCAACAAATGCATGTTGAAAATATTGCTATGGCAGTTATATAACGATCAAACGTGTGTGTGGTAAGAGTACAAAAGCAATCTAAAAACCAATCTCTCTCTCGACAACCAAGAAGAAATTTCTCTGGCTGAACTTCCACCGAGCATCTAGGTCAAGAATTGGATGCATGACTCAGTCTAGAATTTTTACATCCCGTATTAATTTTGGCATCCGACTATCTGTTGCTCAATACGATCATACTTTCTAATAATCGGTTACAGTTATACGTTTCTTATACGGCTGAATAATTGGTTTCTTTCGGTGTTAAATACATCACGTCTTCAATTCCGAATGCTACAAGGTTTTTCAAAGCCACAAAGTGGGTTTTTGTGGGAAATCGATCCTCATCGATCGGACTCAGGTCCCGTTGGTACAGAGGCCATCTTCGTCCTATAAATATTGGAGTAGGGACGGGGGAATCGATGACAGACCGTGAAATATTCATGTCTTTGGGGGTTCGACTTCATAAATGTTCGTTAGTGGGTCAGATGAATTGACGGGGTAGTTATTTTTGATTGAAATCGTTCGTGCTCATCGTGAAATACCCATTGCCTCGGCTATTCTTCCTAACGATGAAAAAAAATGAGACCGACTACGTTAATTGACGTTAATCAATCTTGATGGGGTTAAATTTCGATCTGCTGGCAAAAAAGAACTTCTCTTTCTCAACAAAAATGGAATCTTCGATTGTTTTGTACAGTTGTTATCGAAATCAACTGCCCTTGGTAACAAGAGAAGGTGAAAAAAGAATAGTTTCCAACATATTCCTCCAAAACAAACTAAATTTAAGTATCGCCTAAGAAGAATCTATAAATCCTTTTCACACAGGTCAAAATGACTCTAGTCCAGCCAAGCCCCGAGCTCCAAATCAACATCAGGAAAGAACTGAACGAAGACATCAACACCAGAGACAGGGACCTCCAACACATCAAAGAATGGTTGTTGAAGCAGCCCCATCTTCCTGACACTTGGGGTAGATTGGACCTAATTGGATCAAACCTTCAAACTTACTGAATCTCTTGTTTTGCAGACGATACCCGTCTGATGACTTTCTTGAGGGGTTGCAACTTCTCCCTGGAGAAATGCAAGAAGAAGCTGGACATGTACTTCACCATGAGAGCTGCGATTCCAGAGTTCTTCACCAATAGGGACATGAACCGTCCAGAACTGTTGGCTCTTAGCAAAATTGGGTAGGTATTTTGCAACCCAAGGTTGTAACACACTCTATACCTAATTCTCGTCCTTCAGGCAAGGACCACCACTGCCTGGTTTGACCCCAGAGGGTAGAAGAGTCACCATCATGAGGGGATTGGATAAAAACATCGATACCCCAAACTTGGCCGACCTCATGAAGATCGCCCTCATGGTTGGAGATATCCGTTTGGAAGCTGAAGAAGTTGGAGTGGCTGGGGATGTTTATGTCCTCGACGCCAGCGTTTTGTCCCCACAGCATTTCGCCAAAGTCAACCCTACCATCGTCAAGAAATTTCTAGTCTGCGTGCAGGTAAAGATATCTTGAAGAAAATGTAACTTTGTTTGATTCCACGAGTATTTTCAGGAAGCATACCCTGTCAAACTGAAGGAGGTACATGTCGTCAACGCTACGCCCCTGGTGGACACCGTGATCAGCTGGGTGAAACCCTTCCTGAAGGAGAAGATCCGTAACAGGATCCACGTCCACCAAAACCTGGAATCCCTGTACAAATTCGTACCCAAAGATGTCCTTCCTGAGGAATACGGTGGCACCGCTGGCAAGATGTCCGATTTCAACGGTAAGATACGACGGGGTTCCCCATGGTTCCGTTCCGGGTCCCGCGAAATTATTAAAAGGTGGATTTTTCACAGAGCAATGGATCCAGAAGCTGAAGGACTACACCCCTTGGTTCAAGGCCCAGGAAAGCATCAAGGCTGACGAGTCTAAGCGTCCTGGCAAACCGACCAACTACGAAGATCTGTTCGGTTTGGATGGCAGTTTCAGACAGTTGACCATCGATTGAAGGGTGGCGACAAATGCATCTGGAGCTTCATGCCAAAAATTTCCTCGAATACTGGAGTTTGGATGGAGTTTTTTCGTCGTTTGTTTCTGTTTGTAACTTTATCGTGATTTTTTTCTAGTTTTTAGGTTTTCTACTACGTACTTCGCTCATTTTGATCGTTTCTCATGACCTCATCGCTCGTTTTTGTAATAAAGAGTTTATTGAAATTGTTGTTTATTTTTACCTTTGTTATTTCAGCTTTATATGGTTTTGGTAAATATGAGCTATCGTGTGAAGAAACAGGCAGCAAATCCAGGTAAAATTTGAAGAGAATTACTACTGGTCATTTAGAAAATAGAAGATTTCAGGTGAGGAAAGTTTTGAAAAATCGTTTGTCTACTCATAGAAGGTTTTTTATGGGATATTTGTCATTTTTCATTATCTATTCAGTCTTTCGATTATGACTTTGTTGTTCTTTTCTCATAAATGTTTTTTATTCTTCCTCAAATTGAATTCGTTTTGTTCAGGGCTCCAAAGGTGGACCATCCTCATTGTCCTTCGCTGGATTTCGTTCCAATTTTTATTCAGACGTCATCAGACTTTTCTATCAACAACATATTATCCCATCTGTTCTACGTAAACCATCGAAGGTTATACGGGTGATCTAATACCTTGGTCTAATTGGTTATTAGCCAAGATCGTCAAACTACATTTCGCGCAGATCAATTTGTTATGAATTATTCTTAAATTAATCTACGAACTGTTGGCTTTCTAGGGTTATTTGTGCGTTGACTGTCGGTGGAAGTGCAATAAAGTTCTGACCACGTGAATTTGGAAACGTTTAACACTCTTATTTTTCTTCGGTAAGTACTGGTTTCATCCAATTAAATTTACATAATTCAATTCTTATTTTTTGTTTCGTGTCGAACCGAAAATATTTCTTTTTTTTCTTTTTCGTGATGAATTTGAATTTTATATTCGTTTAATTTTTCGTCGAAAAGTATTCAGGTAATAATATTTGATGCAGGTAGAAAAGTGAATTAAGAAACAACTATTGGATGAATAATTTCAATACTTGTATAAAGATATTGTTTGAAATATTTTCAATTGTGAAATTTCCTAAATAAATCTGAAAAATATCTAAAAAACTGATTTATTCTTGTCTATTATGAAAACCTCATATGAAATATTCATAAACCTCTATCATAAGGTTGCATTATAAAAATTTTGACGAGAAACAATAATATAATGCAATTTTTTTATTCATTGTGAATAATCTTAGTTCATATCAAAAAAACAACAAAAAAAAACATGAGAACGAACAGAAACACTTATAAAGGAATACAGTAATAAAATTAACTTCCTTCAGACATAAAAAAAATAATATTTCACATAAACTCTTCCCAATTATACACACAATATGGATCCTGATCATCAGCTAATTGAATTCCTAATAATTAAACAAATTTCGAAGCCAAGAAAGAAACAAATATAACTTTTAATCACTCCAAATACCATTTCAACATTTCCGGTAGAAATTTCTTAATTGTTCCCCATCTAGAAGACAAATCAATAACAAATTAACTGCCTAATTTGATTATTCCCGAAAATGAAATCTGCATACTGAAAATGGAGAATCTACTGAGTCGTTTGATAAAGTTTTCTCATCCCTAAAAATGAATATGTCGCAATAAAACATAATTTTTCCAGTGTAGTTAATCATAAAATCATCACCTTCATCTCAATTCAATTTCAACATCTGAGATTAACCATTGACCCTTGTAATTGTCATTAAGAGTGAGAGATCAACGTTCAGCAATTTTTTTACTAGTTAGGTACCTCCTCCAAAGTGTTTTTATATCTTTACACCTTTTTTTTTCATCCCAAAAGTGCACAAACAAATATTTCTCACAAGGATATAATATAGGTATATTGTAGTGGAAAATGATTTTTTTCATTTTTTTCTTTAAAATCAGTTACTAGTTCACCTTCTACTTGGATCAAATAAATTTTATCCAGAATATGGTAATACATAATCTTAATTTTTTTATACCAATGAAGAAATGATAAGGTTCATGTACATATTTTCAAATAGTAACCAAATAATTAAGTATTTCTTCCCCCAGACAATGACGCTAGTCTTACCAACCCCCGAACAAAGAATTTTCATCTGGAAAGAGCTAAACGAAGACGTCAAAACCAGAGACAAAGACTTAGAACACATAAAAGAATGGCTTCTGAAACAACCGCACCTTCCAGACACCTGGGGTAACTATCCGACATCAAAAAACGTCGCAACCCAATAAAAAAATTCCTTTCCAGACGACCAACGACTGTTGAGCTTCCTCAGAGGTTGCAACTTCTCCCTGGAGAAGACCAAGAAGAAGTTAGACATGTACTTTACCATGAGAGCAGCCCTGCCTGAATTCTTCACCAATAGGGACGTGACCAGGCCGGAGCTGAAAGCCATCACCAAACTGGGGTAGGTCGTGGTGTTCCTCACGGGTCTATTCTTGGTAACCCCGGTTTATTTTTCAGGCAGGGCCCACCGTTGCCCGGTTTAACACCGGGGGGTCGTAGGGTTACAATCATCAGGGGGTTCGATAAGAATATAGAGACGCCCAATATAGCCGATATCATGAAGTTGGCCTTGATGCTCGGGGATATCAGGATGGAGGTGGAAAAATATGGCGTTGCCGGGGATATTTACATATTGGACGCCAGTGTTTTAACAGCTGGACACTTCGCCAGAGCTGCCAACCCGATTTTAGCTAAAAAGTTTTTGGTTTGCGTACAGGTATTTGAAAAAAAATCGTTATGGGTCAAAATATCTCTTCTGTTGTTGTCCACAGGAAGCTTACCCGGTCAAAGTGAAGGAAGTTCATATAGTAAACGCTAGTCCACTGGTGGACACGGTAGTCAATTGGGTCAAACCCTTCGTTAAGGAAAAACTCAGGAAAAGGGTGCATTCCCACACTTCTCTAGAAACCCTTTACAAATTCGTCCCCAAGGACGTCTTACCAGAAGAATATGGTGGATACGCTGGGACACTAGCGGAATATAACGGTGAGTATCCGCGCCTGGTCGGGTGTGAAAACTACAGGGGGATTCGTTTAATTTCGCAGAAAATTGGATCAAGAAACTCGAGGAATACACCCCTTGGTTCAAGGAGCAGGAGAAGGTGAAAGCTGACGAGTCCAGGAGGCCAGGTAAACCCACCAATTACAACGATCTGTTCGGGTTGGAGGGCAGCTTTAAACAGTTGAGCATCGACTGAAATTTGTGATACTGACGTTACTTCGATTTCTTTCTCGTTAAAATAGTTTTGAAAATTTTTTCGACCTTTAACAGATCGTTTTCTTGTGGAAGAATTTGAAACTGAAATAAGCTTGTTTATTTTCTGAACTATCTCGATATTTTTGTATGTATTGAGTCATATTTTTGTCCTTTATATATGATCCTTGTGAATAAAGAAATTTAGTATTCTTATACAAGAAGTCTCAAGATATGAAGAAGCTTTTTTTCTAAAGGAGGTAAGTACGATAAAACCCTGTTTGTTGTTTTAATCATTTTATTGAAAGTTTTATTCTTCAATAAATTTATCTCAAATGGCATCTTATTCGAGTAGTGTAGACTGAAATATGGTTATCTATTTTCTGAACTATCTCGATATTTTTCTGTAAGTATTGAGTCATATTTTTGTCCTTTATATTATGATCCTTGTGAATAAAGAAATTTGGTATTCTTATACAAGAAGTCTCAAGATATAAAGAAGCTTTTTTTTAAAGGGGGTAAGTAACTATTTTGATATTTTTTGTATGTATTGGGTCATATTTTTGTCCTTTATATATGATCCTTTTGAATAAAGAAATACAAATCTACTTAGTCTAAACAAAATGTGAAGAAGCTTCTCTCTAAATGAGGTAAGTACAATAAAACCCTATTTGTTGTTTTAATTCTTTTATTGAAAATTTTATTTTTCATGTGTACATGATGTAAAAAAACGCAATTAATCTTAAATGGTATCTTATTCAAATATTTCAGAGATGAAAATGTTTTCAGATAAAAACATTCTCATTTCATCATATTTTATTCTGATGAATTAAAAATTAAAAGTGAAGCAGGGGTTTGATTCTCAAAGAGAACAATATATAAACAATCTTTTCTGCTCTGTACATCTGTACCTGATTTTTTGATTTTTTTTTCCATTATTATAATTCTTTTAACAATTAACCTTATAAAAGTTTATCGACCTAACACTACGTCAAACAAAGGTATTATTATTTTTATCAAGCAAATTATTCAATTATATTCTTGAATTTTCATGACCCAATGGCACATCCACCATTTTTCATTCAAATAATACCCAAACCAAATTCTGCAACGAACAAAACGCATCGTATGAAAAGACTGTGGGTTAAAAAAAACAAACAATACAACGAGATTTATTCTCCTCCCTATTTTATCAATACACTCGAATACATTTTTCATTTACTCCTTCAGCAATAGGATCTCAGTCGATTGTCAGTTGCCTGAAACTGCCGTCAAGTCCGAACAGTTCGTCATAATTTGTGGGTTTTCCAGGCCTCTTAGATTCGTCAGCCTTGAAATTCTCGTGCTCCTTGAACCAATCCGTATAACTGTCGAGTTTTCTGATCCATTCTCCTAGCAGAACAAAACGTAACAAAAAAATTAAAACAACGCCATATTGGACGCCATGTTTCGACTGTCAAATTTTGACAGTGCGTAATTCAAAATGGATGACATTTCGTACGCCATTTTTAGACTTATTGAAATGAATTTACAGGATACTCACTCTTGAAATCCTCAAGACTACCAGCAGTACCTCCATATTCTTCAGGAAGGACGTATGTCGGGATGTAATTCTGTAGAGTCTCAACCGAGCTGTGTACATACAACAACTTCCGATATTTCTCCTTGACGAACATCATTATCCAATTTACGACAACATCCACCAAGGATACAGCGTTGACCACGTGGATTTCCTTAACTCTGACAGGTAATGCCTAAATAAAAAATCTGATTTTCATCATGGCGACCATATTCAAAATGGTGGAAACGTCAACAGCTGTCAATTTTTGACCGTTCGTTTTGACATTCGTGAAATTCTGAGAATTTTGGCACTCACCCTGACGCAGAGCAGGAATTTCTTGAGCAGGACCGGGTTGGCGGCTCTGGAAAAATGGCCGGCCGTCAAAACGCTGGCGTCGAAGATGACGACGTCTCCTGTGACGCCGTGTAGTTCCTCGTTTATCCTTATGTCGCCGAACATCAGAGCTATCCTGATGAAATGGACCACGTTGGGGGTTTTCATGTTTTTGGTGTAGCCTCTCAGGACCATCACCCTCCTGCCCTCTGGCGTCAGATTTGGCAGGGCGCAGGCTTGTCTGAAATAAGGATACATTCTTCCCATAATCAAAAATAAGATTTAAGGTGAAGAATTGTTATTAAAGAGAGAAAAACTACTCTAACAGTGACTATCGAAAAATTTCCAAAAGATGAAATCACTTAAATGATCGTCAAGACCGAACGGCTGCATCGAGCTTCATAAAATCTTCAGATTGTCAACTAGAGGAGTTACTCTTTCAGAATATGTATCACATTTTCATCTACGGAAATTTTTATTGGGGGAAAAACCAATTTCCAAAAAGATGGAAACAAAAACTGTTATCAAAACACACTTACAATAAATTCGTCATGAAATACGTTGATACACTTCGAAAAACTCACCCTGCCTCAGTTACAGCCACCAACTCAGGTCTCTTTATGTCCCAATCCTTAAAAAATTCCGGTAAAGCCGCCTTAACAGTGAAATACTTGTCGATTTTCATCTTCGTCTTCTCGAGGGAAAAATTGCAACACCTCAGGAAGTTCAACAGGGGAACATCGCCTGGAAATAACTCTCGTCAATAAGACACGACGTTTCGTCTCGTATCGAACATCTTCAGCGTCCAAGGTTGTATTTTGAGGAAACTCACCCCATTCCTTAGGCAAATGTGGTTGTTGTCTTAGCCAATCTTTCATATGCTCCAAATATTTTTCTCTGGTTTCTAAATCTTCGTTGAATTCTTCCCTGAACAACGCCAGAAGTTCTGAATCGGGCATGCAGAGCGTCATCTCGCATCGGATCGTTTTCATCTACAAACGCGGAAAGTCTAACAGCTAATTATTAAATATTCCAATCACAATTATATCGCAGAGTTTTTTCTTAAATTACCAATAATATTATAATGTGTAGGAAAATGCCTCACGCTCGTTTAATTATAAGTTGGGAACTGCAATATCTAGCCAGTTTAGAGTGTCGGGAATTCATTTTTGTACGAAAGGAAGGTTGGAAAAAAATCTTGTGGAAAACATGTTTTGTAGGTGAAATGAGTCATTTGACGTTGGAAATTTAAGGTTGTGAAGATGGAATACGTCAGGTTTGTGCGTAGGTTACTTTTTTTCTATTCGGTCGTCAAAATTTAAGGTGTGTTTGTCGGGTTTGATTTTGATGGTTCATTTGAAGAAAATATTCAACTTTGCACAGACTAGATAGGCATTGTTTTGATTGGGGTTGTCTCCTTATATTAGATTGAGTTGTTGTGTCTTTTATTAAGTTTGTATTATCATTTTTGTTGATGTTTCATTTGTTGTTTTTCTCAAATCTTTTGAGGAACATTGGAATTCTTTTTATAATTGATTTATACTGTTTGTTTCGGTACAGAAATGTTCATTTCCATGTGCGATATGAACTAACGAATGATTATACAGGGTGTTAATGAATAGTGGCGAAAAAATTCTTTGGGTGGGTTACATTTTCGGAATTTTTTCGAGGGTATTCTCGGAAAAATTCATTTGAAAATCGCACTCTACGTTTCTAGAAGAATACTCTATTTTGCTCTGAGACAAACGACATCATCTATCACGCAACCTCTTTCAGCTTCTCCCTTTTTTCGCAATGATTTTTCTCACGGCTGTCTAGATTAACTAGATGATTATCGCAAATCCACCGTACTTTATCCCATTCAGAATCAACGCGGCCACTCTTGCTTTCATCATTCAGTGGTTTTCTAACTTTCGATCGGTTCAGTTGTTCTTGTGGCTACTATCACAGAGTTTGAAGCGTACGCGGGTGTTCTGTGGTCTAAACTCGGTCGTTTTTTTCATGTTTTGGTTCGAGAGACGATAGTTCAAAAAGGTGAGTGAATAAAGAGGAAAATCTTAGGGAGGAATTGAGATCGAAATAAAAAAAAATTTTTGGAGATAAAGGCTTCGTGTTTCATGAAAAATCACCCAAAATTTCATTAACTATCTAGTTAAAGTAATACGAAATTTCATGAATATTCGAATTAAATCAATCGATAATCTTGATGCAAATTGCTTTGATATTATGGGACATTTCAGTGTGTGAATTGAATACTTGAAAGTTCTCAAACCACAACTCTCCCACGTTTATTACTCACAAGATAATAACAATTACCTGTGAAAACATTATTGATAGAGACATTTAATTATAATGAGTTTCTGGAAATCGATAGCAATTTGTGAGAAAATCAATTAGATACGTATACAGATGTGAGAAAATTATTGTAGAGATAAATGTATTCAGTTATGAAAAATATGATAATTTTTCATAGGAACTAGGAATGATAAAATTTATCCCTTGCAGTAATAATTCTGACATATCCGATCTAACTAATTAATATCAAATAAAGGCTCCTGCTCAGAATTTTTTTCATCGTTTAAATGAATCAAATTGGCGTGACCATACAGGTGAATACAAAAACGCTCCCCTGTTAAATCTAGATCAGGTGGGAAAAAACATTTCCTAATGATTCTTTGCGACAGATTTAATGAATAAAATATTTTCAGCGCACGCTAAATTTCAATTAGACAGAAGAAGGATTATAAGTCTACCGGTTTGTTATATGGGAGAAAGTGGTCTATTTGTGTTATATTTTCGATTGGGTTGTTGTGGAAAGAAATTAGTTAGACGTCAGATATTTAAAAGTGATTAGATAATTAGAGTGTGGAGTTTCTCAGAAGAGTTTCGTAGCAGAAAACATGTCAATTCAACTTTGAATTAACACAAACATTTCCTGTTGAAATATTCGAAATATTCTTTCGAAAAAAACCTTCAGGGCTTCATATACTTGGTCTTAACTTGATGGAAATTCAATTCTAAATCAATAAAGGTAAAACACAACGTCAGTACAGTCAATGTAAAGATTTATTGACCTGAAAAAGCTACAGTGTGAGTGAAATTGATGTTCCTCACTTTTTTCTAAATAGTTTTAACTTCATCAAATAATTTCTCAGCAATTCAAAAGCCTATGGTCAACCTCATGAATGCCAGTTGTCTTAAACTTGATTATGATATTAGTCTTAATTAGATTAATTTTTGAAAGTATCTAAATTAACATTAATTGTATTTGTGATTGTTCGAACTCATGCAAAGCTTCTGTTAAACTCCACAGTGACAACGAAAGACTGTTCAGAAGGTTACTTAATTACACTAAATTGTCTGAATATCTACGCTTTCTTTTCCTTCAACGAAAATCGAATGTTGGAATAAACGCAAACCAAGGATCTTTGTAATTTTGGTTTGGCTCCGAAGTTAATATCCTAAATATCAGTAATTCACGAATAAAAGGAATCCGGAAGTATTCGTCACGAATTTCTGGTTAAAAGGTTGCTCATTATCGTTTCACAATCGATTGATCACCAGAGAGAATTCATCCATGAACACCTGAAAAAAATTTAGAAAATGAAGTTCTCGTGTACCCAGGAGACCCTAAACCCTTCTTAGAATTTAATAAACAGCCTGACAGGTCCACCGACGTGTGAGTTTCCACCAAGTCGACCAGAGTTTTCCGCTTTCCTCCGTTGGAAAAGTGAAAATTATAGTGGGAGAGACAGGCTAAGCCACCCTGATCCATTCCAACCCTGAAATAATACGTTATATACTGATATTCTTCTCGTATTTTTGGTGGGATCAGGGTTACTTGGCTTATGAAACGTGGAAATGCGAAAACGATGAAAATGCGTTAAAGAAAAGCGTTGAAGGAAAAAGGCAGCCATGTATACGATATAATAATTTAACAATCTTGTTTTGGCAGTCTCTTTTTGGTCCCAGTGCTTTACTATCTCATTTTTTCCAAATTCTTTTTTCAATAGTTGTTTTTTCTGCATATCCAGGCATCATACCATTGTATTCACACAACAGGCTGATGATACTTTCACTGAACTCGGTAAACAGAGCAATTACGAAATGTCCATGGAAGATCCTCTCAAACCGTGAATCCTACGGTGTTTTATGACATTATAGGTCAGATTGAACTTTCCGATAGTTATT
Organism: Coccinella septempunctata; assembly: GCF_907165205.1. Taxonomy (NCBI): domain Eukaryota; kingdom Metazoa; phylum Arthropoda; class Insecta; order Coleoptera; family Coccinellidae; genus Coccinella; species Coccinella septempunctata. Next base: position 19,935,004 of record NC_058197.1, read on the forward strand.
CAGAAATGTTGCAATCCAGTGCAATCTGTTGATGATGACTGTTATCCTACAAGAAATGACCTTCGATTGGTTTTGCTTCACGCTCATTTTAAATTTGTATATACCGGAATGGACCCAAATTTAATGATCTGCTAGACCATCTCTTCTCCCCACAATCCACCAAGCAGAAGAAATTAACAGGGATAAAACTAGAACAAGTGGCGCAATACTCAAAACTTGCCATTTAGAAAGCTCTACATCTAAAAGTTCACATATGAGACCAAAATTACACAATCCTCCATATGATCTGCCAACAATATAACATAACCCAAATTATGATTTCATTCATAAAAATCTAGACCAATTCATAGGTCGAATGCAGCTTTAGGCATTCCTACGCCTATCAACCAAATGTCGAATAGGAACAGACAATATATTTTTGTTATACGCAGTTTCACAACGTATTTCTGATGACAGAGGTAAACACTATCAACATCAACTGAAATTAAATTTATCGAACACCTGCTTGACGTAGAATTATGTAACTGATCGGTGTAATGAACTTATCATTATTTCAGGGCGGATATAGAGGGGTAATTTTACGTAGATTTTACGCAGATTACAGAGAATTATGTCACTGATTGGATTGGGGGGTTTTTAACAATTTTTGTTCATATCAACAATACGAGTTGACTTTCCAATATTAACAACTTCAATAAACTTTCACAACATCTGGTAACCTAGGGTATAAAGTCATTTTTAAACAATAAAACTCTCAGCTTTGTATCTACAAACTGTTCATCAAGATAAATGATCATTCTCGCAAAAAACTGCAGTTTTCTTACTTCTCGAAGGAAAGTCATTCGCTTCTATAGACAGGATGGTCCTGAATAGCCAATAATCTCTGTTGAAACTTATACTTGATCACCATGAGAAGAAAAATCTTTTGACTGATGCTGAAGAGGTTCAAATCCCAAGAACAAGACAATTCTTAAAAACCAATGTTGAAATAAGCGTGACATCGTTATAAGCATCTCAGTTTATTCCAGAGACGTCTGGGATTACGTTTAAGTAAAATTCGTGACGCTATTACCATCCTCCATGAAGAAATTGTTCATCGTCAACGATCTAGTTTTTATACGGTACGATTTTTCGCTCGAGTTATTACTGGGATTATAAAACGTCCCATTGTCTCTGATTTTTATCCGTTTCCTATTGGGTAATCCTGAATAATTATACTCGAGGATTACTCTTAGATTTATCGTGGTCGGTTTTGGTGGTGGGGATAATTCGGGGACAGACACTGACCCCTGGGGAATGCCAGGGGAGGTCTTTTGTTTCAAAGGGATCTCGACCTAAATTGAACAATTGAATTGTTTATTGTCACACCCTCTGCTTAATGTAATTTTTACTTGACTAATATTATAGTTATTGGTGGTTATCTTATTTCAAAGTTACTTACTCCATGGAGGATTCTAAGTACTTGCAAATATCCTTAGAGGCTCCAAAACCAGGAAGAAAACTTTAAATCTCTCTATAAGATGAAGCATTCAGTGATATTTCATTTTACATACCAAAGAGTACTTCACACTTAAAAAAGATTTAATTTCTTCTATCTTGAAAGTTCCATGGGTGCTCTAGGATTACCTACCTGGTAATTCAAGAATGTTTTGAAGGTATTTCAATCCCCAAAAGATGAAGCATTTCAGATAATATAGGGCCTTTCATACTTGAAAGAGATTCACCTTCAACTCTGAGAAATACGAAGGAAATAAATTCGATTCTTCAAAATTTTTTGGAAGGATTCATGAGAGAGATATCACAAAATAGGTTTTTGCAGCTGTTGAATAATTATCTACGCATACGGAGATAATAATCGTGGAGATATTGACCTTGGAAAGTGCAAATGCTCGAGTGCACATTGACTTGGAAATATCTACCATAATGGTAAATTAAGGATGAAACTTATCACGACTTTTACATGGTCCAATAACTCAATAACATATCTACGTGAATTGGAGCAAAAACGAGAACTGTACTATTCAATAGAACCAATTAAATTTGTATTCTTTCAAACATTTATGACTCACTATTCATGAACTGAAATAAAAGGGAAAATTCAAACAAACTGATGAATATCCTTACAACAAAAACTTGATCAATTTATCCAGAGAACGATGACTTTATTACTGCCAAGTTACACAAGTATCAATAAACCTAAGCAGTTAAATTCTTCATTTCGACATCAAACGTTTGTCGGCTGAAAAAAAAATTAAGTAAGCTTGTTAAATATCACACAAGTGGATTATATAAGCGAAAATTTGCTCCCAAACTGGTAGATCTATTGGACGATTAATCTCCAATGCAGAATTCAACAGAAGCATCTCGCATTACCAGAATGCGTGGAGGAGAATATGGAGCATCCACCTTATTCTAGCCAGGTTACCTTGACTCACGTGGTCCTCCTAACGTGTCTAAAGATCACAAGAAGAGACAAGTGTCGAAATTCAACTCGATATTTTGACCTTTGATGCGTTATCAAATTGCACACGACTAAAACGATAACAACAAAGACAAGAATTACATTTTGAGAAAGTGAAGGTATTCGTTGCTCCAAGGTGGAGTACTTGTCAAGATATATCAGCTATAAAAATGTTATCACAACTAAATCCTGGTCTTATTTCACGTCTGACTCACGCTGTCTAAAGGGATCTTTCTCTCGTTTACAGATGGCTTGCAACTGTCCTGGTACCCAACCAGGACCCACCCTAGCGTCCACCTGCGGCGGGGTCCAATTCATGCTCTTCATGGGTCTTCTCGAGGTGTTCCTGAGGTCCCAGTGCGACCTAGAAGACCCCTGTGGTAGACCACATACGACCCCTCTTCTTCCAGAGTACGATTTCATCGTGGTTGGTGGTGGAAGCGCTGGGGCTGTGGTGGCTAGCAGGTTATCTGAGGTTCCAGAGTGGAACGTGTTGTTAGTGGAAGCTGGTAAGTTAAACCCTCCTAAACCCCAACGAAATTAAGATTTATCCTCATGTAGGCAACGATGAACCGACTGGTACTCAAGTACCTTCGATGTTTCTGAATTTCATCGGGTCGTCCATCGACTGGGGGTACCAGACGGAACCAGAGCCAGAAGCTTGCTTGTCAGAGAAGGATAGGAGGTGTTATTGGCCCAGGGGAAAGGTGAGGTTGGACTGAGTTAAAATCCAAGAGAAGACAGTTTTTGTTGCTGCAGGTTTTGGGTGGTACTTCCGTGATGAATGGGATGATGTACATCCGGGGATCCAAGAAGGACTTCGACGATTGGGCTGCTGCAGGTAACCAAGGGTGGAGCTTCGAGGAGGTTCTACCTTATTTCTTGAAGAGCGAGGATAACAAACAGATGGATAAGATGGACCAGGGGTACCACGCCACTGGGGGATTGTTGACGGTTTCGCAGTTTCCTTACCATCCTCCTTTGTCTTCGGCTATTCTTGGAGCTGCACAGGAATTAGGTAGGATTTTTGCATATTTCTAGATGAAACGTGAGAAGACGACAACGAGATACAAGAAAAAACATTGCTTCTGTTTCGAAATACCCATTTAAGTGAAAGGGAAAATGTTTAATTCATCAAGATCTTGGGAAATTTCCAATGGGAAATCGATGTTCTATAGGAAATTTATTCAAATTGACTTATGTCCTGAATATTTCCCTCATTTTCTTCATTTCCCAAGGCTACCCAATCAGGGACCTGAACGGAAACTACCACACGGGATTCAACATAGCCCAGACGACCAACAAGAACGGCTCTCGTCTGAGCACTGCCAGGGCCTTCTTGAGGCCCTTCAAACATCGAAGGAACCTCAACATCTTGATGAACTCCACCGTCACCAGGGTGCTGATAAACACCACCACCAAACAGGCCTATGGCATAGAGGTCATCAACAACGGGGTCAAGCAGGTCATATACGCCAGCAAAGAGGTCGTGGTTTCTGGAGGTAAGCTCATAATTTATTGATAATATTTTCTCAAATCATTATTGAAACTTTTACGTCTCGTTTGTACGTTCTAGAATGGCTAATACAGTGGTAATATTCATGATTTATCGGCTCACGTTTAAATGAAATAAAAACTGTTATCTGGAGTTGGTACATTGAAAAATACATTCCAATCAATCAATTACGAATGCATAAATTTTTCACGGAATTCTCTCAATCGTTTCCGGGTATACAGGGCGTGTCTTTGGACTTCCACCTCATGAATAACTTTCGTAACATTTAGATTTTCAAAATAGGTTGATCTACAAGAAATAACTTCTTCACAGGTCATAGTAAAAGCCCCACTTAATACTCGATAAATTTCTAATAAAACTTGGAAAAACGGTTGTTATTCTACAAGACAATTCCCTTCAGATTGACAAAGTGAAGCTCTCCGCAAGATTGCAATAATTTAGAAGCTTGTCAGGTTGAATAGAATGGTAAATGAGTAATCCTGAGAGAAAAAGAAATGCGTGAGAAAAATTTCAAGAGGACATTTTTATTGTTTTCAAATGTGCAAGATGTTTGGGTAATTTCGGTCGTTTCTTGAACGTGGAATATCCTGAGAAAAATCTTAAATACGTATTTAATAATGGATGTACACAGAATCATTTTGGAGTTTGATGAGGCCACGTTGTGAAGTATCTTTTGACCTTCCTCCAACCATCTTTTCCATGCACTATTTGCGTTAACAGAGCTGGAGAACCAATTAGGAAAATTCCCATTTTCTCGAGATTATCTTCCCTCGAAACAAATTGGAAGAAAAACACGCCACAAATTCTTTTCGAGCGACCATAAACCGAGCCCTATCGGACAATGCGATCTCTTCGCACAATCGGGAAACTGAAAATGCTCGTGGGACAAAAGTGAAAGATGCTTGTGCAAAATATCGGAAAAACCCGAACGCCAAGATACAAGGGAAAATTGGTGATATCGAATTAGGGGAGAGAAACAAGTTTGAATCATCGAACTTTAATGAAGAGATGAGGTCTCGTTGAAGTAACCATCCAGAAAACAAAGAGTGTCTCTCGAAAGGCAACGCAATCTCGGCGAAATGAGAGCAGGACTTTTCCGAGGGTTAGATCCTGATACTTTGTTTACGAACATCCCACAGGAAGATTTCCACAAGTCCATTTTAGGAAAGACACTCTGTATCTAATTCCCCCAGAGTCTTGGAGTAATTTTCTCCAGAGAATTACATAAAAATCATATCGATACAATTGATGCAACATTATATCAGATACGTTAAAAAAACGTTATATTTTTCCAGTAAAGTTACTATTATTTATCGTCGAAAGAATGGCAAAATTTTGGAAATAAGTTTCTTCCTAGTTTCACGTTTATTCCAAGGTATTACTTCTGATTGAATATACGTTGACCAAGCACGATAAAAAAACGTTTTTTATTGGTGGTTGAAGTAGAGGATTTCTGAACGGTTTCTTATTCAACGTGGATAAAACGTTTATTGTAGGTTCCCATTGAATATACGTTGAACAGCCACCTTTATTGGTGGTTATCGTAATGAGGTTTCAAATGGTTTCTTATTCAACGTTTATGTAACGTTTACTATAAGTTCGTAATTTTAATTGAGTATCCCATAAGAAACATTTTCTTACAGGGTCTACTGTAATGGATTGGGTTCTTAAATGGTTTCTTATTCAACGTTGATATAACGTTCATTTCGAGTTCTCACTTCTTATTCAATATACGTTGAAGCAGGGTGAAGAAAGGTTTATTATTGGTGCTTTCAGTGGTGGGAGTTTGAAAGCTTTCTTTTTGAACGTTGATGTAACGTTTAGTCTAGGTTCTCTCCTCTTTTTGAATATACGTTGAACAGCCACCTTTATTGGTTGTTATAGTAATGGGGTTTCAAATGGTTCCTTTTTCAACGTTTATGTAACATTTACTATAAGTTCTTAGTTTTAATTGAGTATAGCACAAGGAAAACGTTTCCTCATGCATGGGGCTTACTGTAATGGATTGAATTCTTAAATGGTTTCTTATTCAACGTTTATGTAACGTTTACTATAAGTTCTTACTTTTAATTGAGTATACCACAAGGAAAACGTTTCTTTATAGGGCTTACTGTTATGAATTGGATTCTTAAATGGTTTCTTATTCAACGTTTATGTAACGTTTACTATAAGTTCTTACTTTTAATTGAGTATACCACAAGGAAAACGTTTCCTTATAGGGCTTACTGTTATGGATTGGATTCTTAAATGGTTTCTTATTCAACGTTTATGTAACGTTTACTATAAGTTCTTACTTTTAATTGAGTATACCACAAGGAAAACGATTTTTAAATGGTTTATTTTACAACGTTGATATAACGTTCATTCTGAGTTCTCACTTCATATTCAATATAAGTTGAAGCACGGTGAAGAAAGATTTATTATTGGTGGTTTTAGTAAAGGGTTTTTGAAACATTTTTTTTCAACGTTGATGTAACGTTTTTTTTTATTGATTTTACGTTGGGCAAGCACGATAAAGAAACGTTTCTCATTGGTGATTTTACCAGCATATTTTTGAATGGTTTCCAATCCAATTCAACGTTTATTCTAGGTTCTCAGCTCCTATTGAATATTCGTTGGGAAAACACTTTAAAAAAACGTTTCTTAGAGATGCTCAAACTAACGAGTACCCTCTAATCAACCTTCCCTCGCATTGTTAGTCAAAATCCTATCAATATCACTCTTCCTATTTAATAAAATTCTCGACTATATCTTCGATGACTTTCGCAGGTGCTGTCAACTCCCCCCAGATCCTCCTCCTGTCCGGGGTCGGACCCAGCGAGGACCTACGAAGGGTGGGACTCCCGGTGGTCCAAGACCTCCCCGGCGTCGGTCGCAACCTCCACAACCACGTCGCCTACTTCGTCAACTTCAACATCAACGACACCAACAGCGCCCCCCTGAACTGGGCGACGGCCATGGAGTACCTCCTGTTCAGGGACGGCCTCATGAGCGGCACCGGCATCTCGGAGGTGACCGGCTTCATCAGCACCAAGTACAACGACCCCAACCTCGACCACCCTGACGTGCAGTACTTCTTCGGCGGTTTCCTCGCCAACTGCGCCAAGACCGGCCAGGTGGGGGAGAAGCTGGACAACAACACCAGGTCCATACAGATCATCCCGGCCCTGTTGCACCCGAAGAGCAGGGGGTATCTGACGCTGAAGGACAGCAACCCCCTGAGCCATCCACTGATCTTCGCCAATTATTACACGAACCCCGAGGATGTTAGGGTGATGGTGGAGGGTATCAAGTTCGCCATAAAGCTGTCGGAGACGAAAGGTAAGGTCGTGGTTGCTACTTTTACCAGCAGTTTGCTAATTTCTTCGATTTTTTCGCAGCTCTCAAGAGGTACGGCTTCCAGCTGGACAGGACCCACACCCCAGGCTGCGAGAAGTTCAAATTCGGGACAGACGACTACTGGGCTTGCTCAGCGAAGCAGATGACCGGTCCGGAGAACCACCAGGCTGGCAGTTGTAAGATGGGGCCCCATTCCGACCCCATGGCGGTGGTGAACCCCTTCCTGCAGGTCTACGGCGTGGACAGACTGAGGGTGATCGACGCCAGCGTGATGCCTAAGGTCACCTCGGGCAACACCAACGCCCCGACCATCATGATAGCGGAGAAGGGCTCGGAGATGATCAAATCCAGATGGCTGACGCCGGAGGCTGGGTTTTTCTACACGAATTACCCGCAACAAAGGATAGATAGGAGGTGGGACTGGAGGTACTGAAGGTTTCGAGTGATGGCAGGGTTTAATTGATATTTATTCATAATATTTATGACAGACCAAGGGGGTGTAACGAGGTTTCAAGTGTATCGATTTTTTTCACCAACACTAGCCACTCTTTCTGTTGAACTTTCTTATAATCTGTACAGATGATTGTTTGCCATAAAATGAGAGCCCAACACTCCAATTATTTTTAAATTCGATGTACAGAATGTCTCAAATGAAAAGGGTTTGATTCAATTGGGACGCCCTGTAAATCGTTTTGAATTTTTGTGAAAACCTTGAAAATCAGGATATTTTATAGTTTATTGTGTAATTAGTCTAGTCCATTTTAACTTCAGAATCGTTTATTGTTTATTGTCAGTTTGGATTACAATAAAAGTTTTTTGAAAATTGTATGTTTGATTTCCGGGGAAGGGATGGGGCCAGTCTTTATTTTTTCAAGTGGAGGACGTCCTTTTTGATCTTGCTGGTCATGTTCTGCAGGATTTCGGCGAAGTCCAGACCTTTTTCGAGTACTTCAAAGCCGATGGCTGAAACAGGTGAAATTGATTGGATTATTGCAAAATTTCAATATGAGGACAGGTTTTTTGATTTCCACCGAAAATATAAAAGTAGTTGAAAAACGCCATGAAAACATCTACATAGGCAACACATCATATTCCTCTGCCAGGAGAACCATGTATGTGCAGTTGCAGACACTGGTTGCCAGGGGCAAAAAAATGAATGAGCAGAAACAGCCAAAATAAATTTACATGTTTTCTGTATAATTCGAGGTCCCTGATTCCAAATCTGAACTCAGTTTTGACGAAAAAAATTTATTTCGGCCGCTATGGCCTACCAAAGTTGAGGCCCTTCAAAGGGGTGTAAAACGAAAAATAATTCACTTGAAGAAAAACCGATTGCAGTTTCGGATAGAGAAGAGCCTAATTAAACTATATTTTCAAATTCAAGACGATACGAAAAAAAAAGCAATTTCGGCCAAAAATTTTCATGATGTATAGTCTTGCGTTTTTTTCCATCGAAAACAGAAATCCAAGTTTTAGATATTGAAGGGCCGTACATGTTTTCTGGATAATTCAAGGTCCCTGATTCCAAATCTGAACTCAGTTTTGACGAAAAAAATTTATTTTGGCTGATAGGGCCTACCAAAGTTTCAGCCCTTCAAAGGGGCGTAAAACAAAAAATAATTCACTTGAAGAAGAACCGATTGCAGTTTCGGATAGAGAAGAGCCTAATTAAACTATATTTTCAATTTCAAGACGATACGAAAAAAAAAGCATTTTGGGCCAAAATTTTTCATGATGTATAGTCTTGCGTTTTTTTCGATCGGAATCAAAAATCCAACTTTTAAATATTGAAGTGCCGTACATGTTTTCTGGATAATTCGAGGTCCCTGATTCTAAATCTGAACTCAGTTTTGACGAAAAAAATTTATTCCGGCTGCTAGGGCCCACCAAAGTTTCAGCCCTTCAAAGGGGCGTAAAACGAAAAATAATTCACTTGAAGAAGAACCGGAGGCAGTTTCAGATAGAGAAGAGCCTAATTAAACTATATTTCGAATTTCAAGACGATACGAAAAAAAAAGCATTTTGGGCCAAAATTTTTCATGATGTATAGTCTTGCGTTTTTTTCGATCGGAATCAAAAATCAAACTTTTAGATATTGAAGTGCCGTACATGTTTTTTATATAATTCGGGGTCCCAGATTCCAAATCTGAACTCAGTTTCGTTATATAACTAATAGTTTTGCCATTTAAAGACTTTGAAATTTGTCCAGTTTAGGATGAAATTTCCACAAATTCTATTGCTACGCCATCTAGTATCATCTCAACGAACATTCACTAATCCATTACAGTGTTCTTTGTCCTTCATAGTAGAACCCTGTAATGAGTTGGACTATGTTCAGTATGTTACCTCTAGGTGGCGCCACGATAGAATTTACGGCGAAATGCATATGATGTGTTGCCTATACCGATATTTTCGCGGCGCTTTTCACCCTTATTGATTTTTCGTCTAGAATGGAAAAACCTCTATTAATATTGAAGTGCCGTACATGTATTCTGTATAATTCGAGGTCCCTGATTCCAAATCTGAACTCAGTTTTGACGAAAAAAATTTATTTCGGCTGCTATGGCCTACCAAAATTTCAGCCCTTCAAAGGGGCGTAAAACGAAAAATAATTCACTTGAAGAAGAACCGATTGCAGTTTCTGGTAGAGAATAGCCTAATTGAACTATATTTCGAATTTCAAGACGATACGAAAAAAAAAGCATTTTGGGCCAAAATTTTTCATGATGTATAGTCTTGCGTTTTTTTCGATCGGAATCGAAAATCCAACTTTTAGATATTGAAGTGCCGTACATGTTTTCTGGATAATTCGAGGTCCCTGATTCCAAATCTGAACTCAGTTTTGACGAAAAAAATTTATTTCGGCTGCTAGGGCCTACCAAAGTTTCAGCCATTCAAAGGGGCGTAAAACAAAAAATAATTCACTTGAAGAAGAACCGAAGGCAGTTTCTGGTAGAGAATAGCCTAATTAATCTATATTTCGAATTTCAAGACGATACGAAAAAAAAAGCATTTTGGGCCAAAATTTTTCATGATGTATAGTCTTGCGTATTTTTCGATCGGAATCGAAAATCCAACTTTTAAATATTGAAGTGCCGTACATGTTTTCTGAATATTTCGAGGTCCCTGATTCCAAATCTGAACTCAGTTTTGACGAAAAAAATTTATTCCGGCTGCTAGGGCCCACCAAAGTTTCAGCCCTTCAAAGGGGCGTAAAACGAAAAATAATTCACTTGAAGAAGAACCGAAGGCAGTTTCTGGTAGAGAATAGCCTAATTATTCTATATTTCGAATTTCAAGACGATACGAAAAAAAAAGCATTTTGGGCCAAAATTTTTCATGATGTTATAGTCTTGCGTTTTTTTCGATCGGAATCAAAAATCCAACTTTTAAATATTGAAGTGCCGTACATGTTTTCTGGATAATTCGAGGTCCCTGATTCTAAATCTGAACTCAGTTTTGACGAAAAAAATTTATTCCGGCTGCTAGGGCCCACCAAAGTTTCAGCCCTTCAAAGGGGCGTAAAACGAAAAATAATCCACTTGAAGAAGAACCGAAGGCAGTTTCTGGTAGAGAATAGCCTAATTAATCTATATTTCGAATTTCAAGACGATACGAAAAAAAAAGCATTTTGGGCCAAAATTTTTCATGATGTATAGTCTTGCGTTTTTTTCGATCGGAATCAAAAATCCAACTTTTAGATATTGAAGTGCCGTACATGTTTTCTGAATAATTCGAGGTCCCTGATTCCAAATCTGAACTCAGTTTTGACGAAAAAAATTTATTCCGGCTGCTAGGGCCCACCAAAGTTTCAGCCCTTCAAAGGGGCGTAAAACGAAAAATAATTCACTTGAAGAAGAACCGAAGGCAGTTTCTGGTAGAGAATAGCCTAATTATTCTATATTTCGAATTTCAAGACGATACGAAAAAAAAAGCATTTTGGGCCAAAATTTTTCATGATGTATAGTCTTGCGTTTTTTTCGATCGGAATCAAAAATCCAACTTTTAGATATTGAAGTGCCGTACATGTTTTCTGAATAATTCGAGGTCCCTGATTCCAAATCTGAACTCAGTTTTGACGAAAAAAATTTATTCCGGCTGCTAGGGCCCACCAAAGTTTCAGCCCTTCAAAGGGGCGTAAAACGGAAAATAATCCACTTAAAGAAGAACCGAAGGCAGTTTCTGGTAGAGAATAGCCTAATTAATCTATATTTCGAATTTCAAGACGATACGAAAAAAAAAGCATTTTGGGCCAAAATTTTTCATGATGTATAGTCTTGCGTTTTTTTCGATCGGAATCAAAAATCCAACTTTTAGATATTGAAGTGCCGTACATGTTTTCTGAATAATTCGAGGTCCCTGATTCCAAATCTGAACTCAGTTTTGACGAAAAAAATTTATTCCGGCTGCTAGGGCCCACCAAAGTTTCAGCCCTTCAAAGGGGCGTAAAACGAAAAATAATTCACTTGAAGAAGAACCGAAGGCAGTTTCTGGTAGAGAATAGCCTAATTATTCTATATTTCGAATTTCAAGACGATACGAAAAAAAAAGCATTTTGGGCCAAAATTTTTCATGATGTATATAGTCTTGCGTTTTTTTCGATCGGAATCAAAAATCCAACTTTTAGATATTGAAGTGCCGTACATGTTTTCTGAATATTTCGAGGTCCCTGATTCCAAATCTGAACTCAGTTTTGACGAAAAAAATTTATTCCGGCTGCTAGGGCCCACCAAAGTTTCAGCCCTTCAAAGGGGCGTAAAACGAAAAATAATCCACTTGAAGAAGAACCGAAGGCAGTTTCTGGTAGAGAATAGCCTAATTAATCTATATTTCGAATTTCAAGACGATACGAAAAAAAAAGCATTTTGGGCCAAAATTTTTCATGATGTATAGTCTTGCGTATTTTTCGATCGGAATCGAAAATCCAACTTTTAAATATTGAAGTGCCGTACATGTTTTCTGGATAATTCGAGGTCCCTGATTCCAAATCTGAACTCAGTTTTGACGAAAAAAATTTATTCCGGCTGCTAGGGCCCACCAAAGTTTCAGCCCTTCAAAGGGGCGTAAAACGAAAAATAATTCACTTGAAGAAGAACCGAAGGCAGTTTCTGGTAGAGAATAGCCTAATTATTCTATATTTCGAATTTCAAGACGATACGAAAAAAAAAGCATTTTGGGCCAAAATTTTTCATGATGTATAGTCTTGCGTTTTTTTCGATCGGAATCAAAAATCCAACTTTTAGATATTGAAGTGCCGTACATGTTTTCTGAATAATTCGAGGTCCCTGATTCCAAATCTGAACTCAGTTTTGACGAAAAAAATTTATTCCGGCTGCTAGGGCCCACCAAAGTTTCAGCCCTTCAAAGGGGCGTAAAACGGAAAATAATCCACTTAAAGAAGAACCGAAGGCAGTTTCTGGTAGAGAATAGCCTAATTAATCTATATTTCGAATTTCAAGACGATACGAAAAAAAAAGCATTTTGGGCCAAAATTTTTCATGATGTATAGTCTTGCGTTTTTTTCGATCGGAATCAAAAATCCAACTTTTAGATATTGAAGTGCCGTACATGTTTTCTGAATAATTCGAGGTCCCTGATTCCAAATCTGAACTCAGTTTTGACGAAAAAAATTTATTCCGGCTGCTATGGCCTACCAAAGTTTCAGCCCTTCAAAGGGGCGTAAAACGAAAAATAATCCACTTGAAGAAGAACCGAAGGCAGTTTCTGGTAGAGAATAGCCTAATTAATCTATATTTCGAATTTCAAGACGATACGAAAAAAAAAGCATTTTGGGCCAAAATTTTTCATGATGTATAGTCTTGCGTTTTTTTCGATCGGAATCAAAAATCCAACTTTTAGATATTGAAGTGCCGTACATGTTTTCTGAATAATTCGAGGTCCCTGATTCCAAATCTGAACTCAGTTTTGACGAAAAAAATTTATTCCGGCTGCTAGGGCCCACCAAAGTTTCAGCCCTTCAAAGGGGCGTAAAACGAAAAATAATTCACTTGAAGAAGAACCGAAGGCAGTTTCTGGTAGAGAATAGCCTAATTATTCTATATTTCGAATTTCAAGACGATACGAAAAAAAAAGCATTTTGGGCCAAAATTTTTCATGATGTATAGTCTTGCGTTTTTTTCGATCGGAATCAAAAATCCAACTTTTAGATATTGAAGTGCCGTACATGTTTTCTGAATATTTCGAGGTCCCTGATTCCAAATCTGAACTCAGTTTTGACGAAAAAAATTTATTCCGGCTGCTAGGGCCCACCAAAGTTTCAGCCCTTCAAAGGGGCGTAAAACGAAAAATAATTCACTTGAAGAAGAACCGAAGGCAGTTTCTGGTAGAGAATAGCCTAATTATTCTATATTTCGAATTTCAAGACGATACGAAAAAAAAAGCATTTTGGGCCAAAATTTTTCATGATGTATAGTCTTGCGTTGTTTTCGATCGGAATCAAAAATCCAACTTTTAGATATTGAAGTGCCGTACATGTTTTCTGAATAATTCGAGGTCCCTGATTCCAAATCTGAACTCAGTTTTGACGAAAAAAATTTATTCCGGCTGCTATGGCCTACCAAAGTTTCAGCCCTTCAAAGGGGCGTAAAACGAAAAATAATTCACTTGAAGAAGAACCGAAGGCAGTTTCTGGTAGAGAATAGCCTAATTAATCTATATTTCGAATTTCAAGACGATACGAAAAAAAAAGCATTTTGGGCCAAAATTTTTCATGATGTATAGTCTTGCGTTTTTTTCGATCGGAATCAAAAATCCAACTTTTAGATATTGAAGTGCCGTACATGTTCTGTTCTGATTCTCTTCTCTATCAGAAACTGCAATCGGTTCCTCTTCAAGTGAATTATTTTCAGTTTTACGCCCCTTTGAAGGGCTGCAACTTTGGTAGGCCATAGCAGCCGAAATAAATTTTTTTCGTCAAAACTGAGTTCAGATTTGGAATCAGGGACCTCGAATTATCTAGAAAACATGTACGGCACTTCAATATCTAGAAGTTGGATTTTTGATTCCGATCGAAAAAAACGCAAGGCTATACATCATGAAAAATTTTGGCCCAAAATGCTTTTTTTTTCGTATCGTCTTGAAATTGAAAATATAGTTCAATTAGGCTCTTCTCTATCCGAAACTGCAATCGGTTCTTCTTCAAGCGAATTATTTTCCGTTTTACGCCCCTTTGAAGAGCTGAAATTTTGGTAGGCCATAGCAGCCGAAATAAAATTTTTTCGTATTGTCTTGAAATTGAAAATATAGTTCAATTAGGCTCTTCTCTATCAGAAACTGCAATCGGTTCTTCTTCAAATGAATTATTTTTCGTTTTACGCCCCTTTGAAGGGCTGCAACTTTGGTAGGCCATAGCAGCCGAAATAAATTTTTTTCGTCAAAACTGAGTTCAGATTTGGAATCAGAGACCTCGAATTATCCAGAAAACAGGTACGGCACTGCAATCTAAAAGATGGATTTTTGATTCCGATCCAAAAAAACGCAAGGCGCAAAGATGATAAAAGAAAGTTTTTCTTTAGACATTCTTGAAAATATTGCGCCATGACTAGAGACATTATGACTTAATGATCTTCAATCCAACTTAATCAGGATCAAGGATTAAGAGCACATACTTCTCCAGACATTTTTGAAAATATTCCATTATGACTAGAAACAATCTATTATTATGATCTTCAATCCATCATGAAAAATTTTGGCCGAAAATGCTTTTTTTTTCGTATCGTCTTGAAATTCGAAATATAGTTTAATTAAGCTTTTCTCTGTCAGAAACTGCAATCGGTTTTTCTTCAATTGAATTATTTTCCGTTTTACGCCCCTTTGAAGGGCCCCAACTTTGAAGGGCCATAGCAGCCGAAATAAATTTTTTTCGTCAAAACTGAGTTCAGATTTGGAATCAGGGACCTCGAATTATGCTGAAAACATGTACGGCACTTCAATATCTAGAAGTTGGATTTTTGATTCCGATCGAAAAAAACGCAAGGCTATACATCATGAAAAATTTTGGCCCAAAATGCTTTTTTTTTCGTATCGTCTTGAAATTGAAAATATAGTTCAATTAGGCTCTTCTCTATCCGAAACTGCAATCGGTTCTTCTTCAAGCGAATTATTTTCCGTTTTACGCCCCTTTGAAGAGCTGAAATTTTGGTAGGCCATAGCAGCCGAAATAAAATTTTTTCGTATTGTCTGGAAATTGAAAATATAGTTTAATTAGGCTCTTCTCTATCAGAAACTGCAATCGGTTCTTCTTCAAATGAATTATTTTTCGTTTTACGCCCCTTTGAAGGGCTGCAACTTTGGTAGGCCATAGCAGCCGAAATAAATTTTTTTCGTCAAAACTGAGTTCAGATTTGGAATCAGAGACCTCGAATTATCCAGAAAACAGGTACGGCACTGCAATCTAAAAGATGGATTTTTGATTCCGATCCAAAAAAACGCAAGGCGCAAAGATGATAAAAGAAAGTTTTTCTTTAGACATTCTTGAAAATATTGCGCCATGACTAGAGACATTATGACTTAATGATCTTCGATCCAACTTAATCTGGATCAAGGATTAAGAGCACTTACTTCTCCAGACATTTTTGAAAATATTCCATTATGACTAGAAACAATCTATTATTATGATCTTCAATCCATCATGAAAAATTTTGGCCCAAAATGCTTTTTTTTTCGTATCGTCTTGAAATTCGAAATATAGATTAATTAGGCTATTCTCTACCAGAAACTGCCTTCGGTTCTTCTTCAAGTGAATTATTTTTCGTTTTACGCCCCTTTGAAGGGCTGAAACTTTGGTGGGCCCTAGCAGCCGGAATAAATTTTTTTCCTCAAAACTGAGTTCAGATTTGGAATCAGGGACCTCGAATTATCCAGAAAATATGTACGGCACTTCAATATTTAAAAGTTGGATTTTTGATTCCGATCGAAAAAAACGCAAGACTATACATCATGAAAAATTTTGGCCGGAAATGCTTTTTTTTTCGTATCGTCTTGAAATTCAAAATATAGTTTAATTAGGCTCTTCTCTATCCGAAACTGCCTCCGGTTCTTCTTCAAGTGAATTATTTTTCGTTTTACGCCCCTTTGAAGGGCTGAAACTTTGGTGGGCCCTAGCAGCCGGAATAAATTTTTTTCGTCAAAACTGAGCTCAGATTTGGAATCAGGGACCTCGAATTATACAGAAAACATGTACGGCACTTCAATATCTAAAAGTTGGATTTTTGATTCCGATCGAAAAAAACGCAAGACTATACATCATGAAAAATTTTGGCCGGAAATGCTTTTTTTTTCGTATCGTCTTGAAATTCAAAATATAGTTTAATTAGGCTCTTCTCTATCTGAAACTGCCTCCGGTTCTTCTTCAAGTGAATTATTTTTCGTTTTACGCCCCTTTGAAGGGCTGAAACTTTGATGGGCCCTAGCAGCCGGAATAAATTTTTTTCGTCAAAACTGAGCTCAGATTTGGAATCAGGGACCTCGAATTATACAAAATACATGTACAGCACTTCAATATTAATAGAGGTTTTTCCATTCTAGACGAAAAATCAATAAGGGTGAAAAGCGCCGCGAAAATATCGGTATAGGCAACACATCATATGCATTTCTTCGTAAATACTATCGTGGCGCCACCTAGAGGTAACATACTGAACATAGTCCAACTCATTACAGGGTTCTACTATGAAGGACAAAGAACACTGTAATGGATTCGTGGATGTTCGTTTAGATGATACTAGATGGCGTAGCAATAGAATTTGTGGAAATTTCATCCTAAACTGGACAAATTTCAAAGTCTTTAAATGGCAAAACTATTAGTTATATAACAAAACTGAGTTCAGATTTGGAATCTGGGACCTCGAATTATACAGAAAACATG
This sequence comes from Coccinella septempunctata, assembly GCF_907165205.1. Classification (NCBI taxonomy): domain Eukaryota; kingdom Metazoa; phylum Arthropoda; class Insecta; order Coleoptera; family Coccinellidae; genus Coccinella; species Coccinella septempunctata. The sequence goes on from NC_058197.1 coordinate 19,952,203, forward strand.
TACGGCACTTCAAAATCTAAAAGTTTGATTTTTGATTCCGATCGAAAAAAACGCAAGACTATACATCATGAAAAATTTTGGCCCAAAATGCTTTTTTTTTCGTATCGTCTTGAAATTGAAAATATAGTTCAATTAGGCTCTTCTCTATCCGAAACTGCAATCGGTTCTTCTTCAAGCGAATTATTTTCCGTTTTACGCCCCTTTGAAGGGCTGCAACTTTGGTAGGCCATAGCAGCCGAAATAAATTTTTTTCGTCAAAACTGAGCTCAGATTTGGAATCAGGGACCTCGAATTATACAGAAAACATGTACGGCACTTCAATATCTAAAAGTTGGATTTTTGATTCCGATCGAAAAAAACGCAAGACTATACATCATGAAAAATTTTGGCCGGAATTGCTTTTTTTTTCGTATCGTCTTGAAATTCAAAATATAGTTTAATTAGGCTCTTCTCTATCCGAAACTGCAATCGGTTCTTCTTCAAGTGAATTATTTTTTGTTTTACGCCCCTTTGAAGGGCTGAAACTTTGGTGGGCCCTAGCAGCCGGAATAAATTTTTTTCCTCAAAACTGAGTTCAGATTTGGAATCAGGGACCTCGAATTATACAGAAAACATGTACGGCACTTCAATATCTAAAAGTTGCATTTTTGATTTCGATCGAAAAAAACGCAAGACTATACATCATGAAAAATTTTGGCCGGAATTGCTTTTTTTTTCGTATCGTCTTGAAATTCAAAATATAGTTTAATTAGGCTCTTCTCTATCCGAAACTGCCTCCGGTTCTTCTTCAAGTGAATTATTTTTCGTTTTACGCCCCTTTGAAGGGCTGAAACTTTGGTGGGCCCTAGCAGCCGGAATAAATTTTTTTTCGTCAAAACTGAGCTCAGATTTGGAATCAGGGACCTCGAATTATACAGAAAACATGTACGGCACTTCAATATCTAAAAGTTGGATTTTTGATTCCGATCGAAAAAAACGCAAGACTATATATACATCATGAAAAATTTTGGCCGGAATTGCTTTTTTTTTCGTATCGTCTTGAAATTCAAAATATAGTTTAATTAGGCTCTTCTCTATCCGAAACTGCCTCCGGTTCTTCTTCAAGTGAATTATTTTTCGTTTTACGCCCCTTTGAAGGGCTGAAACTTTGGTGGGCCCTAGCAGCCGGAATAAATTTTTTTCGTCAAAACTGAGCTCAGATTTGGAATCAGGGACCTCGAATTATACAGAAAACATGTACGGCACTTCAATATCTAAAAGTTGGATTTTTGATTCCGATCGAAAAAAACGCAAGACTATACATCATGAAAAATTTTGGCCGGAATTGCTTTTTTTTTCGTATCGTCTTGAAATTCAAAATATAGTTTAATTAGGCTCTTCTCTATCCGAAACTGCCTCCGGTTCTTCTTCAAGTGAATTATTTTTCGTTTTACGCCCCTTTGAAGGGCTGAAACTTTGGTGGGCCCTAGCAGCCGGAATAAATTTTTTTCGTCAAAACTGAGCTCAGATGTGGAATCAGGGACCTCGAATTATACAAAATACATGTACGGCACTTCAATATTAATAGAGGTTTTTCCATTCTAGACGAAAAATCAATAAGGGTGAAAAGCGCCGCGAAAATATCGGTATAGGCAACACATCATATGCATTTCTTCGTAAATTCTATCGTGGCGCCACCTAGAGGTAACATACTGAACATAGTCCAACTCATTACAGGGTTCTACTATGAAGGACAAAGAACACTGTAATGGATTCGTGGATGTTCGTTTAGATGATACTAGATGGCGTAGCAATAGAATTTGTGGAAATTTCATCCTAAACTGGACAAATTTCAAAGTCTTTAAATGGCAAAACTATTAGTTATATAACAAAACTGAGTTCAGATTTGGAATCTGGGACCTCGAATTATACAGAAAACATGTACGGCACTTCAATATCTAAAAGTTGGATTTTTGATTCCGATCGAAAAAAACACAAGACTATACATCATGAAAAATTTTGGCCGGAAATGCTTTTTTTTTCGTATCGTCTTGAAATTCAAAATATAGTTTAATTAGGCTCTTCTCTATCCGAAACTGCCTCCGGTTCTTCTTCAAGTGAATTATTTTTCGTTTTACGCCCCTTTGAAGGGCTGAAACTTTGGTGGGCCCTAGCAGCCGGAATAAATTTTTTTCCTCAAAACTGAGTTCAGATTTGGAATCAGGGACCTCGAATTATCCAGAAAACATGTACGGCACTTCAATATTTAAAAGTTTGATTTTTGATTCCGATCGAAAAAAACGCAAGACTATACATCATGAAAAATTTTGGCCCAAAATGCTTTTTTTTTCGTATCGTCTTGAAATTCGAAATATAGTTTAATTAGGCTCTTCTCTATCCGAAACTGCCTCCGGTTCTTCTTCAAGTGAATTATTTTTCGTTTTACGCCCCTTTGAAGGGCTGAAACTTTGGTGGGCCCTAGCAGCCGGAATAAATTTTTTTCGTCAAAACTGAGCTCAGATTTGGAATCAGGGACCTCGAATTATACAGAAAACATGTACGGCACTTCAATATCTAAAAGTTGGATTTTTGATTCCGATCGAAAAAAACGCAAGACTATACATCATGAAAAATTTTGGCCCAAAATGCTTTTTTTTTCGTATCGTCTTGAAATTCGAAATATAGTTTAATTAGGCTCTTCTCTATCCGAAACTGCCTCCGGTTCTTCTTCAAGTGAATTATTTTTCGTTTTACGCCCCTTTGAAGGGCTGAAACTTTGGTGGGCCCTAGCAGCCGGAATAAATTTTTTTCGTCAAAACTGAGCTCAGATTTGGAATCAGGGACCTCGAATTATACAGAAAACATGTACGGCACTTCAATATCTAAAAGTTGGATTTTTGATTCCGATCGAAAAAAACGCAAGACTATATATACATCATGAAAAATTTTGGCCCAAAATGCTTTTTTTTTCGTATCGTCTTGAAATTCGAAATATAGTTTAATTAGGCTATTCTCTATCAGAAACTGCCCTCGGTTCTTCTTTAAGTGAATTATTTTTCGTTTTACGCCCCTTTGAAGGGCTGAAACTTTGATAGGCCATTGCTGCCGAAATAATTTTTTTCGTCAAAACTTAGTTCAGATTTGGGATCAGGGAACTCGCATTATCCAGAAATGATGTACGGCTTTCTGAAATGAAGACAGGTTTTTCGATTAGGAACGAAAATAAATAAGTAGTAGAAGAGCGCCATGAAAACAACAACATAGGCAACACATCATGTCTGTCTGTCTCACCAACTCTGTATAAGCAGTTGCAGGCACTGGTTTTCAGGGGCAGAATAGTTATTTAGCAAGAACAGCCAAAATAATTTTTTTCTGTTGGAACTGAATTCAGATTTGAAATCAGAGACCTCGACTTATCCAGAAAACATGTACAACAGTCCAATATCTGAAACTTGGAATTCCAATTTCGATCGAAAAAAACGCAAGACTATACATCTTGAAAAATTTTCGGCTGAAATACGTTTTTCGTCGTATCGTTTAGAAATTCAGAATAGATTCACTAAAGCCTGCTCTATCAGAAACTGGAACCGGTTCTTCTTCGAGTAAATCATTTATCTTTTTATCCCTTTTTGAATGTCAGAACTTTGGTAGGCCATGACAGAAAAATTATTGAGCAAAAACAGCCAAAATAATTTTTTGTCGTCGATAGGACTGTTTGAAATAAAAAAAAACAATTCTTTGGTATAACTAACCCATTATTCGTTCGTTCATCTTTTCCCTAAGTTCTTCCAAGTTATCTTTCAGCGGCTTTCTGTGTTCATCTATTATCTTCACCAAGGTTGATTTTTTGGCTCCAACTATCGGCATAATCTGAGTAGAGAAGGTTGAGAGGATCTCATCCATACTTTTCTGAAATGTACTCCCATTGTCTGTTCCCTTTGAAAAAAGAAAATTACGGATAAAGATTATTTTGCATGTATCAATTCTGAAACTAGAGAAAAATTGGAAAAAAAATATAAATATTTCTATAAATGATTTTAGCATTTGATCTAGTTTACTTAAGAGAAAACAGTTATCAATTGAATTGAAACATCCCATCGTACTTTATATTTGGCAATTTAATTAAATCAATATTCGATAACTATCAAATTATTCATTCTCTGGTGTGCTTCCTTCATAAAATTTCAATTTATTTACCTTATCTTTCTGACCAAGAGTCATCAACACCATGGACATAGTGAGTAAGAGAGCAAGATCGAAATTCATATTTTTATTTGCAATATTCTTGCTGGTGTTCAGCAGTACAAAATTTCATTAACTAATAAAAATCCCTGACGAATTGTGTTTTATGACTTTGAAATTTTTTTAATTGTAACAATTTCATACCAATTTGAACCAAGTAGTTCAAAAAATATAACACGTTGATGAAAATTCAGTCATGGCAAATGGATATTAATCGAAAAACCATAAGAAAAACGGTTTATTGCATGTAATATAATATTTTTATAGTTTGTAGCGACTTGTAGTAGGTAGATTGTGTTACATATGTAAGATCAATATTTAAATACAATCAATTTTCGATTATTTCACCAAATTATATCGGAAACGAAGAATTTTTTCAATTAAATTCAATCTACCATTGCCAGATCATCTTCTGCATTTTCTACTACAGCTCCTCTTATCTGGTCCACGTAATCGGACTATATAATTTTACGTAAACTGATGGAGTTCTTCCTCTTTGATAGATAATTTAAGTCGTTGTTTATGTGACTTTATCTTAGGAGGTCAATGGATTACGATAGGAAATGTTAAAAATGATGATTCATTTTGAGCAGACAGAATTACACCTGTTATTTTTTATTTAAGGAAACAGTTCAAAGAATATCATTTCGATAGAAAGTGTTTTGTCTTGGCTTTATCATCCTATTAAACATTTTTTTCATGAAAATATCTAAAGACACTTGAGCCAGAGCAAGAAAATCTTATAAATGATTCAAAAAATTCATCTTGGGAAATAGTTCCATTGTTTATCCTCTCAATTTCTACGAATTTCTCAAAATCGTTCGCTCTTTTATTGAGAGGTCACTGCAAGATAAAACTTTAAAATGTAAACATCCAAACATACATCGAAAACACCATCAGACAGGACCTTCTAATCAGTTTCTTCGAATTACTCGTTTAAAATCAGCAAAAAATCCAGCAGTTATGAAATACATATACTACATAACAAGAATTTGTTTAAGATGATTTTCGAAATTAGATAAAACGTTCACTCAATACTCTTCAACCCTTCCAAAGTACATTTAAGAGTTTGATTCAAAAAAACACCGAAACGCGTTTTGAATAAAAGGCTTTGGAGATAGCTGACATCATTAAGATATCGAAACAACACATATAGGTCATATTCTTCATGAATTTTTCGATATAAAAAGTTTCGAGGTCCTGTTTACAGCACAGAGCTAGGCATGAAGTAGACGAAAAAGGATGAACGCCCATGATAAATAAAAAACACACAAAAATTGTGTGATTTTCACCGAAATATTTTCAAATATCTTGGTACATTCATCGTGGAAATGGAAAGATTCCACAAATAAACGATGTGAAAGACAAAGAACCGTTTTGAACCCCAAATTTTACCTGACCCTATCCTCTTGTCCATTAAAAGTTTTTTCTTGTGTTTGCCCGTCAAGAATAAAAGATAACATCTCGTCCACTAATGGAATATTTTAAGGGTATCATCCTTATAAATATTTAGGGTTCAAATCATATGGAACTCCAGAATAGAAAGACAGCAAATGATAAATTGATAAGAGAGATCAAGGACTCAAAGGTCCGGCATAGTTTGTTCTTATATAAAGACAGGAACTTGAAATTAACAGGCACTTTGTGACTTGCGTCGACAACTGTATAACGTCTTCAAAATGGTCAAATACTTCGCTGTAGCTCTTGTAGCTCTTGTTGCTCTCCAGGTTAGTAGATTCAGTATATATTTCATTGTTCTTTGTTCCATCAAAAATTCAACTTTTCGATTGGGTGACAATAATTTATGCTATTGATTGAATTTTGATATCTCCTCAATCTCTCTTCAAAATCAGATATATTTTGGTAGGTTTTATCCAGTGTGAAATTTCACTTAATTATTATTTTAGATTTATTTCGTTTGCCCTTAACCTTACATTTAATTTCATTATATTTTATTCCATTTATTTAAACAGGAATGCAAATAGACTGATTGAAGTCCAAAATTATAATGCACGTATACAATTTTGAATTAAGTTCATAGGTCATTTTTGCCTGTCAATGTTAAAAAAAAAATACAATTGAGATTCCAATAGATGCAGAAAATTCCAATTCTCTGGAACGTAACAATTCGAAGCATACTTCCTTAGGACGTTTTTTATTTTATAATGAATTTCCAATTTTTTTAAGGCCTCTTTGGTCTCGGCCAGAGCCAGTGCCCCAGCAGAACAAAACGTCTTCGACACACTAGCTGAAGATGCCCGTAAGGCCGTGAAGGACTTCGCCGACGCCACTGGATTGAGCAGCTTGTCTTCCGAAAAAGTGATCAACACCATCGAAACCGACGCTAAGAAAGTCGCAGCCAACCTCGACGCCTTCGTTGAAAAAGTCAAGAAAGACGTGAGTGGAAGAATTGCTAAAAGTCAAGAGAAAAAAACTGTTAATGTAGAAAATTAGCTCCTGTAGTTTGCATGCAGATACAGTATAAATCTAGTCTAATATATTGAAAGATTACCAGTTTGATGGCTTGATACATTCTTATTTTTCGTATTATCAGTAATTCCTTGCGTTATATCTTATTCTGGATGTATTCAACATCAAGATTTAACACTGCTAATGATTCATTGATGCACTTGAATAGTTCAATTTTTATTATAAATTATATCTTTAGCAAAATATTAAAATATTAAAATAACCATGTTCTTTTATTCCGAATTAATATAATAATAACTGATAAGCAGTTACGGATTTAAATAAAACTTGCTCATTATTTTATGTTCAAAAGGTTGACGCCAAAAAACCAGAAATTGAAAAGGTGGTCAAGTCTGTTGAAGTTGAATTAGCCAAAACTTCCGACTCTTTGAAGAAATTGGTAGGTCCAGATGCCTCGAAAAAGGCTGAAGAACTCAAGAAGGCCTTCGACAAGAACTTGAACGAAGCCATCAACCAAGTCAACAAGGTCATCAAAGCCATGGAACCTGACGCAGAAAGTTAGTATCAAACCCTCATCTCTACATTTTCTTTTATGTCGTATTGAAAAATTCTAAATGATTTTGTTTTGCAGAACTTAAGGGTGACCTCGAAGCCAGCGGTAAAGTTGTCCTTGATTCCATCGTTGAAGGAACCAAGAAAATCGAAGCAGCTATCAAAGAAACTGCAAGCAAAGTTTAAATACTCGTCACTGTGAAATTTCAATAAATCTATTTTCTTAAGTATTCACTTGTTTAATTCATCCATATCTGAATCAAGTTCATAATAATTATTCATCCGAATAACCCCTTTTACTCATCAATATCCACGCCACTGATGTGGGCGTTCTATGACACTACCACAAATAATATTTGGACGATTGCAAGAGTGTTCTGAATTGAGTAACTAATACGTATTAAATCAGAATTTGAATAAATTACATAACTTTTCCTTATTCGATAATCATATCAGGAATTAAATGGAACGTGTCCATATTTTTTCTATGTAGAAAAAACCTGACGTTTATGACATGACATGTTTTTGACAGATCAATCCAAAATAATCAAGCAAGAGATGTCAGAGCCTAGGTACGATTTCAGTAAAATACTATTACAATTCTCAATTTTCGAAGAATTCATTTGAAAGGCACTTCGACATTTTCATACATGGCCATCATATCGAAGACTATGGAGAATTGAGACAGCTCACCATTTGTGAGTAAACATCAGGGTCTGTTTTGATTTGAGGTTATGTACATTCGTATTCCAGCTATTAATTTATTTAAAAAAACTCATCATGGAAGAACAGAACGATATCGAAGAGCACCTGAAATCCTCCCATCCCATCAGCGTCCTCAGAAATAACACTATGAAGTTACTTTCAGCCAAATTGAATCCACCTAAAGTTATTAACACAAGTGAAGGTCTCAGTAGGTGAGTCTTATGACCTGTCATGATCACATTTTGGGTGTAACATGGAACGTTTCCTAATTATCTTCAGAACTGCATCGCTCAAAGAACGAACCTCAATCATGAGTGTCAACCTTGAACATTTAAATGATCCAAATATCACACTGTCATTAAGATCATTAGTTTAAATTCATATGGACTGAGCAAAGTAATCATCAGATTTTTCATTCTTAAGGAACTGGAAAGGATTCGCCGAGTTATGTTCTATAGAATCATATTTGATTTCCAACTGGGAGTTTAGCTCCGACCCGATGAAGGAAGTGTTGAAAATATGGCAAGCTAAAGGGAACGAAGCTACTATAGGTCGGATGGTTGTTTTCTTGCAGAAATTGGACCGCTGGGACGTCGTCGAGGATATCAGTACTCCTATAGGTGAATTGATTTTTAGTTGATTATCGTAACATTTCGTTAAGAACGAATTGAAGTTTTTGTTTTCGATATTGTTAAGTATTGAGGTCTTGGCTTCTCTCCAGCAAGTTTGGAATAACGAATTGTGCATAACGACAATAATTAAACAAATTGTATTCAAATTATGTTGCTCTACCAGAAATTTTATGCGCACTTGATGTATTTTTAATTTGAAACTGAATTCGACCTATTATAGCATTGGATGATGAAATTTTAATAATTTCAAGGTTAAGAATTGATAAAACTTCATTTAGATGTCTGTTTAATTAATTTTGAAAAAATTTCCAAAACTTTTCAGCGTCAGGGATAGAACCAATGTTCACCCTGTATATCGTTCCGTGGACTATTGTATGAAGGGACTTTTGCGAATTTGCCAGTCTCGAACGACCCGCTGTTGACCCCTTTTACAGGAAATTCAATTATCCTATCAAGCTGATTACTTCGTACTGTACCACTCGTTGAGGAACAATTTCGCGTTTTGCTCTAATTAAAGCGTGTGCTTCCTGTTGTCGCTAATTTTCCCCGGTGAAACGTTCCAATTTTTTCCAGATAAGAGTTGGAATTTATTGGGAATGTACGGGGGTCGTCCAAAAAAAAATCAGCTTCATTGGGAGCCACAGTTTTTGGTTATCTGATAGTGGGAGAGTCTTAAAATTTGGGGAAATACTCTTTGAGCTTGTTTCGAAGGGCGGAACGTGTTTGACGTTTCTTCTGTCGCAGCTGAGGACATCGAGTTCCACGTGCAACACCCCAAGGACCACAAGAAGCAGTCCCCGCTGTACCAGGACCTGGACAACTCCATCCTGACCGTGGACGATGTCGAGCACATCGAGAAGAACAAGCAGCTGATCCAGTACGACGCGTTCGTGCTGTTCGCCGACGACGACATCGATTTCGCCACCGAGGTCATCGAGACGATGGAGAAGCAGTACAGCCTCAAGTTCTGCGTCAAGGACTACCTCATCGGCGGCCTGTTCGAGCACGAGGCCATCATCAGGCTGATATCGCAACGGTGCGAGAAGCTGATCGTGATACTGTCGCCCAGTTTCTTCAAGAGCCCGATGAACAAGTTCTTCTTGAACTTCACGCAGGCCATGAGCCTCGGTAAGTACGACGGGTGGACGGGGGCGAGACGCTGAGGTTATCGGGCGTTTCTTCTTTGTTTGTAGAACAGAGGAAGATCATACCGTGCCTTTACAAGCCTTGTCCGGTGATGCCGCCCGAGATCCGGTGCTACTTCATGCTGGATTACACCAAGCCGAGGGTGCTGTGGAACTTCTGGGATAAGCTGTACGAGTCCATCAAGACCAAGAAGGCCCCGGCCAACGCCTCGAATAGGTAGGAGCCCATAGAATTTACCACGAATCAACTGACGTTGACGTTTGAGGTTAACTCGATCTTATTTCACAAACCTAACCCAACCTCGAACTAATTGACATTGACGTTTGAGGTTAATCTTACTTCACTAACATGAGCTAACCTTGAACAAAATTTACGTTTGGAGTTAACTAGACTGAGCAATAGCCACACAAAAGTGTCTGCTCTGTATAAAGAGAGGAAGCTATGCAATATGTTCTATGGACATAGGCATGAGTGTGGACCAATCAAAATTCTAGAAAAATACGACGACTGGCTGCATGTTCGGTAGTCTCTTTCACATTTTCTGCCATTTTTACTCTACAGCCGGATAGGGAATGCTCAGTGCATTCCCTCTATGACCTAACATAATCTCGAACCAATTGACATTGACGTTTAAGGTTAACCTGACCTTACTTCACAAACCTAACTTTAACTCAAACCAACTGATATTGACGTTTAGGGTTAACTTGACCTTACATTACAATCCTAACCTAACCAAACCTGGAACCAACCGACATTGACGTTTGGGGGACCTTGGGGTTAACCTAACCTAACCTAGAATCTACTGACATTGACGTTTGAAGTTAACTTAACCTAACCTAACGTATAACCAGCTAATTTCACCAAGGATATGAACCGAGATTAGTCGTAATTGACGTTAAAGAAAGAAAGTCGATGATTTATTTCGATTACGCATCATAATTTCAGTTAAATTTTAATGTCTGTGTGATTTGTCGATTTTCAACTCTCCTTACCTTACTTCTTAGACGAAGCAGATGTCAATGTTCAAAAAAGTTTTAATTTTTAAATCTGAGTTCAAGCAGAAATATCACAGTTTGGTAAAATTGGACCTTAGGTTTACTTGACCCCACATGACAACCCTAACATAACCTCGAACTAACTGACATGGGGTTAACCCAAAGTAACCTAACCTCGAATCATCTGAAGTTGACGTTTGTGGCCAACTCAGCCTAACCTGACTTCGAACCAACTGATATAGACTTCAGTTTGATCTAACATCACAAACCTAACCTAACATCGAACAAACTGACGTTGACATTTAGGGTTGACCTAACCTAACCTAACCTCAAACCAACTGACATTTGGAGTTAGCCTAACCTAACTTCGAACAAACTGATATTGACTTTAATTTGAACTTAAATCACAAACCTAACCTAAATCGAACAAACCTAACCTCAAACGTCAACGTCACTGACGTTGACGTTTGGGGTTAACTCGGCCCGTCTTAACATACCGCCCGGATTTTCAGGGTGGTGAGGAGGGACCAGCCACCCAGACAGCTGATAATAAAGAACAACTCGCAGAGGGACACGGAGTTCAGGCTGAGGGCCCCCAACGTCGCGATCAAGTCGAACAGCCTGGTCGACCTGACCAAGTCGGAGGCGGACCACATCCTGCCCGAGGTCAACCTGATACCGAGCACCAGCGCCAACAGCATCAGCTTCTGCGAGCCTGAGAAGAAGACCAAGCCCAAGAAGTACAACTGGCTGAAGAAGCTGCTGCCCAAGCAGGTCAAATACGTGAAGAGGAAACCGGTGGCCGCGACCTAGCGGTAGTTTTTTGGTGAGTCCAGGTTCGTGATCGTCGTCGTAGTGGGATTTTAATTTTTTTTTTTTTTTTTCGTAGGTGTTTTAAGACCGTTTCAAGTGCCTAGACGCCACGCCGTGCCAGTTTAACTTCCCATATCTCCACCTGCGCTATCGATTTAGTGATTTCTTCGTTGTTTATTTTCCGAGGAAGTAAACGTAATCTGTCACTTTTTTGTGATTAGATAAGTGTCAAACTTGGAAAATCAAGTTTTTGGAGTTTTATCCATAGTTATATATTTTGTAATACGATGCGATCGGGGCTGTTTTGAAGTTTGTTTTGATTGTTGAAACTTTTTTATCACTTTGACTATGTTTCTCTGTAACCTTCGTTCCTCTCTCACGGTCTGTTGAAATCGTTGAGTTTGCGAAACTTGATTTTCCATCTCTAGCGTTCTTGTATTTATCCGGTTTTTTTCTGGCTTGAACAACTCGATTAGGACCAATTGTGGACCAATCCTCCGAATTCTGATCGGAAGTTTTCGCGGGTGAAAACTGTCTGTGAATAATTCAGATCGTCATATCAAAATTTACAGATTGGATTGTTGGACCAAACCGTTAGCAATTAATTATTAGGAATGACATTTTCATAATATTCTAGGTAATATTTTAGTGAAATATTGTTTCTTCGAAAGTACGTGATTGTTTTTTCCCTGATTGTGGAAAACGTGAAGTGGGTTGTTTTTTTTGAAGCTTGATCTTATTTATGCTTATTCGATAATGATATCTAAGTACAAAGTTATTGCACAATTTCGGTCTCATTATACTCCATCTATCGTCATCTGTATTCTCATCTGAATCCTAAAATTTTTTTTTTAATAAAAATTCATAAATATCTCAGTGTTTTAATTCTTTAATCCAAAATTCAACCTTAAACCTACATTATACAGGGTCATTCTTCATCTTATCATTAATCGATTCAATACGGGAAATGATAAACATTTGAGTTCACCGATTGATGACAAGACGACTAAAATCTAATTCTTGCTCAAACCCAGGTAATTTTGGGAGAGTTTGAGATGGAATAACACCCTGTATAAAACCTATAATATAATCAGTCTCAAAATTTTCAATTTCCCCTCATTTCGGGAGTTCGTTGCTTGTTTTATTCCTCTTGTCGGTTGGGAAGAGTATCCTCTCTATCGTGATCATTGGAGATTCGAATATGAGACTATAAAACACGGAGATCGTGAGGGTTATTACGAAGTAAGTGATGAAATAGGTCGTGATTGTGAAATTCGAAAAATGTAGCTCGGTCCTGGAGGCCGCGTTGACGCAGAGGATGACTATGTAGTGGACCAGGTACATCGAGTAGGTCAGCTTCGAGACGACTTGAAACAACGGCAAAGACAGGAACGTCTGGATGGGTCCTGAAAATTTTGTTATTGAAATCTAGAAGAAAAAACAAATCCAACTTCTCACCTCCATTGTTGGTGGAACACAAGAATATCAAGAGTGAGATGGAGATGGACCACGCGGATCTGTTGAAGCCCATGTATATGCCGTCAGTCCATTGGTTGTCAGTGTTTCTTATCAGCTTGTAACCGTCGAAGATGCAACCGATGATACCGACCAAAGTTAGGATCCATAAGGGTATTAAGTATCGCTGAAAGAAACTTTTTAGATTAGCCTTCTGAATCGCAATTTAAAATTTCGACCCACCTTCTGAAGTTTCAACTCTTTGGGCCCTTTCTTGGCAACGTAAACGTAATAACCAGCGATCATACCAATAAAATAAGGGGCAAACCTCGCGTGCGTTACGAAGTAATAGTTATCAGCGAAACTGTTACTTATAGAGCTGAAAATTGAACAAAATTTAACAAAAAATTCGTAGTTTCTTCGAAACCACTCACCCCAAACCAACTCCAGTCCATTTATTCGTGTATCCAATGAAGAAAGGTACAATCATTCCAGCAACAGCTACAGCGTACAAGGATGGCATGATGTATTTGGAATATTTCTTCAGGGGTATCAAGAGGAAAGGGGTGACGATGAATAGTTGGAAGTCCGCTGAGAGGTACCAAGATTGGACCACACACTGAAAAAAACACGTAGATTACGTTGAATTTCGATAATATTAAACCAAAATTAATTCGAATATTTCGTGGAATTGACTGTTAGACATCTACCGGGGAATCCTAAAACTTACTCGTGACAAGCAGAATTCTATGGTTGCATCGAATTCTACTTATAGCTTCGGCCGTTAGGTGGATATAGGCAACGTGTGGTAGACAACCCGTCATACAGAATTCTCTATTAGTTTTTTTTTATTTAGAATACCTCCTTGATATCCTATATTCCTGATGTTTAAATCGATATCACAATACAATTTTCTTCGGTAATAATCGAGGGACAAACAAAATTTATATCGTCGGAAACACGCTTCAAAAAATTCCGTTACTCGAGATAAAAACTACCCATTGAAAACGCACCATTTTTGAGTAATCCAGGTAATTTTGGACGTAAAGCAGGGCCAGCCACCAATTTTCCTTGCAAGTTTCGATGGTAGAATCCAGAGTGTACCATTTCGGACCATTTCCGATGTACTTGATAAGACCAGAAGCATAAATTAGGACCATCATGGCAAACGCTGGAGTAAGCCTGTAGAAAAAAGGATTTACAATTCTCTTCCTAGTAGATTCTCTGGAAAATAATGTAATCACCTCAGGTATCTGTGTAAATACAAGAAGGGTATTTTTTTGAATGCCTCCCTAGTTTCAATTGGTTTTGAATTCATGAAGACGTATACGGTGAGAAGACCTCCTATGGTGAAGAATGTATCAACTGATAAAGTTGCCGATACAACCACCATATTGATCGGATTATCCATCCACTGAAAAAAAAATGTTTTCCAAGTGAAAAATAATTTTTCCGGAAATTGATGATCAGAAATAACTTTCCCTTTTTAAAGATGGATCAAATCGAAAATTCATCGGTGTCATCGTCTCAAAATAGATATTACTACGATTTATAATTAAAAAAATAAAACGTTCACCTAATTTGATTGAAAAGCATCATTGTATTCAAATTTAATCAATCTCAACGTGTTTTATAAGAATGAAATAATCTCAAGTGGTTTCGTGAATGAAACGCATTTTGCATTCTCACGTTTTACTTGGATTTCCCCGAAGCTTTCTTAGAAAAATGCCATTTTTAAACAATTTTGACCAAAAAAAACGAATTTGGTATGGTCCAAAGGTTCAAGAGTGGCACAAAACAATTCAATTTGGCGGATGCTCACATCGTTGATGTACAGGATGTTGTCGACCGAGGTGGTCAACATATTTAGATAGCTATGACCTAGCACCACCCACATCATGCTGAAAACCTTGATACCATACAAACAACTCAGTTCTCTGGAGGTCCTATTTGTGGAAAGAAGCTTTTTTCCATTGGTGTACAAAGAGAATGCCACCATAATCTCATGTTTCGGCTCTAGAAAGAACAAAAAAAAATTTAATAACCCCGAAAGAAAAAGTTAAATGACAAACAATTATGTGATACAAGAGATAACTTACTCATTGATGCATTTTGGAGTATTATATCGTAAACAGTGGAAACCACAGCTATCAAAATAATAACGTATAAAAGCAGCCTGAAAAATATCAACTTAACTTGGAAATTAACTACAGTTTTTCAACTCACAGTACGAAGAAAGGGAATAAATCCATGTCTTCATTGGTGTACTTTGTGTAACATTTCTCCTCGTTAATTTTGAGGAAAGCTATGTTATCCACCTTACATTCGTCTGGTAAACACACCCCAAACCTGGCAAAAGTGGTATACAATGACATCATTGAAGACATCGTACTCCCATACAGCTTAGAATCTGTTAACTTCGCTATTTTCTGAAAAAAAAAACGGTGGTTTGCTTCGATGATTGTTTTGTTCCATCAAGTTCTCACGTTTTGAGTTTCATTGACCAATAGCGAGGTTAAAGCTGTCTTGGATGGTTTCAAATTAGCTAGAAAATGATTAAGGTCCACTGTGGCCATGCAATATTTTCCAACGACATCGGTTTTATCGTCAGTTATGGAAAGACACTCATCGAAATCTCCTAGATCCACAAAATTCCCATCCATCAAACCGTTAGTGATCAATTTGGAGGTGGCATCGAACACTGAAACCCCAAGACATGAACAAAAATAAGAGGAAAATCGTAAAACTCACTCTTCACTTTGACAAGAGGATCCAACTTCTTGTAGATTTTCAGACAATCTTCAGGTATCCCATCTTCGAAAATCTCCTCGACTGAGACAGTGGCATGGGATAAACCGTTAAAAAACAGAAGGCAAAACAGAAACCGAAACATTGTGTTACTCTTCACGATCACTCTACCATGATATCAGTTATTCCTATTCACTTAGATCTATTTATCGACGAGTTTATCATTGTTCAATCAGGATCTAACATCTGGGCATGGATGAAATTCAGTATCATCCTATTTGACGTGTAATCAGAAAATCTGATTGGGTCAAGTCGTGGAATTTCGAATTTTCCACGATTTAATAGGAAAATCCTCCAATCTTTTTGGAGATAGCGAATCGGCTATTAGATATTCGTCAAGGGTCAGTTCTTGAAACTCAAAGTTCGTTCCTCGAGCTAGCTGTAGGCCAGGACAAGTGTTTCAGTTTAATCAGTATCGAATTAGGTACAAAAGTAGATAGCTATTAGAGAAATGGAAGAATTTTCAGACCATTCTTCGACTTTATTTTGTTGTGAAGTGTTTATTGAACTTAGTTTTGCCTCGATAGACACGTCGAAAAAGCAGATGAATAGATCATCAACATAAAAACGTCATGTCTAGAATACGAATAACATTTTATTGAAAACAGTAACAAAATAAAACAAACTATAGTAAAAATAAACAATCACAATAGTCTCACAAAACATTATATCATTTTCCTTCATTTCCTCGTTTTCGAGAGAATTTTCCCCTGTAATATTATCATAGGAGATTCGAAAAGAAGTGTATAGACTACTGACACTAAAAGGGTAAGTATGAAAAATGAGAAAATCTGAAAAATGGCCTCAAAATTGGTAAAATGAGTTGTATCTCTGGCTGCTAAATTAACTGCAGTTATGACCAAATAATGTACCAGATACATAGAATAGGAGAGCTTAGAAAGAAACTGCATTGTTGGCAATGAGAGGAAAGTATTTATCAGTCCTGAAATGAATAAAATAAATTATTTATTCACACTTATTATGCCTTTTACTTTACCTCCATTTCCCGAAACGCAAAGTATGATGACGAGAGAAATAGCACAGGACCAAATTGACCTGTTTAATCCGACATACAGTCCATCTAATACGGCATTTTCATCGTCCTTTAACAGTTTATATCCATCGAAAATACAAGCAATCAATGCCCCAATTGCTATGGCCCATAAAATGATCGATACAATCTGCAACATGAATTTCAGACCTGAAAACATCTTCTAGAGATTTTCCAACATGACTTACAATGTTCAATTTGATTTGTTTCCCATTTCGTTTCATTTTATGTATGAAATAACCAGCCAGCATCCCTATCACATAAGGTCCAAATCTAGCATGCGTTTTGTAGTAATATTGGCTTATAAAAGTTGTCGTGGTAGACCTTGAAAATGATCGAATTAAAAGGGACCAAGTTCAGAGCCTTGAGGTATTCCCTCCGTTAATCCTTACCCCAAAACCAACCCTGTGAACTTGTTGGAATACCCGATGTAGAAAGGAATGGCTACTCCAGCCCCAACTAGAC
This sequence comes from Coccinella septempunctata, assembly GCF_907165205.1. NCBI lineage: Eukaryota > Metazoa > Arthropoda > Insecta > Coleoptera > Coccinellidae > Coccinella > Coccinella septempunctata. Next base: position 19,969,476 of record NC_058197.1, read on the forward strand.
AAACCATCACTGGCAACACATATTTGGGCCATTTCTTCAACGGTATCAAGATCAAAGGGGAAAGAATGAATAGCTGCATATCGACAGAAAGATACCAGGATTGATCCACACACTGAAAACATTGTTGAAGTAAAAAAAAACTCGAAACATTGGGCTTTTGAAATTTTTTCCTAGTTTTACCATGTGTTCTGAAGAATCCATATAGTTTTGAATGTAGATCAAAGTTGACCACCATCTTTTCTCGCATCCTTCCACAGCCATCTCATGCATTAGGCCCCATCTTGGTCCATTCCCAAGAAATTCGATCAAACCAGTGGCGTACACCATCACTAGGATAGCCAAAGCTGGGGTCAATCTGTGGAAGAAATATTGATTGAACCACTATGTGAGTCAATGTTTAATCTACGAAAGTTCGAGGTTGGATTCTTACTCTAGTGTACTTGTAATAATTATCCAGCGTTTTTTCACTCTGTACTTGACTCACCTCAAATACCTGTGAAGGTACATTAAAGGCACCGATTTGACACTTTCTTTCAGGTCAGTTTCAGTCGATTTCATGTAGATATAAACGGTTAACAATCCTCCAATGGTGAAGAAGCTATCTACTGATACTGTTGCTCCCATAATTACCATATTTCCAACATCGTCCATCCACTGAAACCAAGAAGGAAATAAGAAGGATTTGGTATATCTTAGTACATACGTCAAAGGCATCCTTCCAATTATCAATAGCACCAGCCAACAGATAGTTGACATACACGTGGCCAACGATCACCCAGATCATGTTGAGCACTCTTAAACCATTTATACAGAGGAGATGATCTTCATTACTGGAGGATTTCAAGAGCTGTTTGCCATTGGTGTAAATAGAGAAAGAGGAAATAGCTGTGTTGGGCTCTAAGAACAAGATATGATCATAAAATTGTTGGTACAGAGATAATAAAAAAATACGAACTGAATTGGTTGTTATATAAGACTTACTTTTCCCTGAAAGATTAATTATAATATCATAAACTGTAGAAAGAAGGGAGAGGGTAACGAGACATCCTAATACACCTCTGAAAAACAGAATTTCTTCGTGAATATTTTGCGATGGAAGGAGACAATAATAGCATTCTTACATTGCGATCCAATGTTTTGTTTCTAGCTTCTTCTCGTTTGGATAACAAAGGTCTTCGTCAAAAACCAACCCTGGTACTTTGTCATTGAGGTAATCTGCAGTTACTTCATTCGTTACGCAAACGCCAAAATGAAAACCCAAATCACTGCCATCAGCCAGGCTAGGTTTAATTTTCTTCATTAAATTCTGGAAAATTTGATATTTTCGTTCGTTAATAATTGTCAATTTTCAGAGCCTCCACCATTTTTTCACGTAGGGAACAACTGCATTATTACCTTCTTCTTCTTCTGTACACTTTCATACATTGTGGTAAGTTGTTTTTGGTTTTCTTGTAAAAGCGGAGATATTTCCATTATCGATAAAGTTGCATAGCAATATTTGCCATGGATATTTCCCACCTTATCTTCTATAGCTAGACATCCATCGTATGATCCTAAATTGTAAAAATTTCCTCTTAGTATTCCATTTGGGATTGATTTAGCACTGGCGTCGATCACTGAAACATTTGAACCATCTTTAAGGGAATTTGCATTGGTCTTTCTTGTTCTAGAAGGTTGAAGACACTTCTGAACCTTGATTTAGAAAAAATCTTTTCTAAAATTTCAATTTTTACTCACTCATTGCTATCGTCGTGTTGAATATTCCATTTTTAACGATAACATCCCTGATGTCATTGAAATCGAATTTGGCTTCTCCATTCCTGAGAAGGACCAAAAGTGAAAGGGTAAGGAAGAACTTGAACATATTTTCGGTGAGCTCTAACACGATTTAGGGATTTCTAGCGATTTTAACGATTCGACATGGAAGTTTATCGAATCTTTATCAGTCAATTCGAAAGGTAATCTTCGAGTTTTGTATTGAAAAATTATTATCGGACGAATCTTTGATCGTTGGAGCCATTTAGGAACGAAACTTTCATGAAAATTCGTTGTAAGACTCGAATAGTCGGAGTACTTCAATCGAAACCGATAAGATTGAAGCAAACAATACTATGATTTGGTTGATTTGAAGAAGTTGACAATTTAAAGTGAAGGAGGACTTGTATGCATCGCACCAATTTAGCAGAATCACACGAAAAGTCAACTTTTTCCTCACCAATTCCCACTTATCTCCTTTTATCATTCTCACATTCTATTTCTGCTGAACCTATCTGATTCTGAATGATATATGTTGACAGAAGAAATTCTTAAATAAACAAGGGGAAAACATGCAACAGAAACACGCGAAAGTTTACATTCCCTACACGTTTTCCCAGACGGTTTTTTGAAGTTTGTGTAAGTGCCAATAACTTGCTTTTAAAACAGCATAATCCACCTTACATCCTGTACAAAAACCACACAAGATTCTACCTCATTTCCACACACCTTTCCACGCCATTGAAATGTAATTTGGTATAAGCTTATATTCTTAAATTCCAAAAATAATCGTAGTCTATGAAAAATTGAACAAAATGGCGGAGGTGCTTACAGCTTTTAGGACCCAAAACAATTTTTTAGGATGACCTGGAAAAGTGATCATAGAGACTTAATTTTGTACGTCCAAGAAATGAAAAAATTCATGCAACATTCTTCTACACATCTCGTAGAATTGTGAGAATTCAAATATCATACTAAAGTATATTGAACCATAACTTGTTCAAACAGATTTCCTCTATAAATGGAAACAAGTCATTAATTGCATTTGGCTATCTCATGCAATCTGTAGGACAATTGGAAATAATTTGTAGGACAAATTCTTATCTTATCAAAGATAATTCTTGAAGTGTAATGTACCATTCAATTTCAAACCCTTCTTCGAAACCACAGCTCATGATGTCACTAATAAAAATGTGCCCTTTTCTCAATTCTTGTTTATGCAAACATCCCAAATTGTAGGTATACATCTCACAGAAAGCAAATATTGAGTTCCCCGTCATCATTTATTTATAGCAGTCACCATTCTTATCTCTTATCTTCTCACTTTTCGTACCTAACAATTCGGTTATTGATCCTGCAAAAACCCACGTCTGATCGATCATAAAATCGTTATTCTTAGTGTTTAACGTCGTGAAAAATGTCATCTCAGAGCTTCCCTAAGAAATTGGTGGTTGTTGGAGATGGGGCCTGTGGTAAAACATCGCTTTTAACAGCCCAATGTAACAACACCTTCTCCGAAATGTACCTACCTTCAATATACGAAACTTACTTAACCTCAGTGACTTACGAAAGTAGTGTAATATCCTTCGCATTATGGGACACAGCAGGAGAAGAAGACTACGATAGACTCCGACCTCTGTCCTACCCTAGAACAGACGTGGTACTCATGTGTTTCAACGTGGACAACCCTGTATCGCTCCAGAACATCCACCATAAATGGTATCCAGAAATAAAGCATTTCTGTCCTTCGGTACCAATTCTTTTGGTGGCCACAAAGCTAGACCTGAGATATAACGAGCAGATCTGTAAGATACTGAGTCAGAAAGGGGAAACCACAGTGTCTCACGAAAATGGCTACAGGGCTTCCAAGAAGATCAAGGCTTATGGATACATCGAGTGTTCTGCAAAAACGATGGAAGGGGTCAAAGAAGTGTTTAGGAAAGCTGCAGAAGTAGTTTTGAGGCCTCGGAAAGTCAGGAGAAGAGTTTGCCATCTGTTATAGTATCTGTTCCATGGAAAGATTTCATGAATTCGAATGTGAATGTCCTGGTAAGGATATATCTCTTTCTATAACTATGATCTAATGAACAAAACCAATTCATACGTGACATTTCCACACTATGCTATTATCACCAGTTTGAACATGAATATTTTATGATGTTTTGAAACCGCACACTTCTCTCAACTTCGTTCGTGATAATTCAGTGAAAACAACGTAGTCCCCAGAGAAATGGAGGAAAGTATCAGGTCAAAGGTGATCATAAGCCAGCAAATGTTTCTCTACATTCAACCTATCTTAACCATCAGCAGGTTCTTAGGATTATCTCCGGTGAGATACCAGAAAAATGGGCAAAATTACATTATAAGCCTTTCATACCTATACGTTGCCTACAGCTATCTATTTGGTTTGGTACTAGGTAGGTTTATAACTCTCTTCAACGTTAAAATACGACTGAAGATGAGTATTTCTTGGTGGCCACTTTAACGACAGGATTTAACACCAATGTAACTTCTGTTACAGCTGGTTCTGCTGTGTTAGGACTAGTGGGAGATTTAAAGGCTAACCCTGAACATTCCTTAAGGGTGAAGGACCATAAGGGAGCATACGTGGTTAGTTGTGACCTAGGGTTGATGATAATCATAGTTATTCTCGGTATATTCATTTCGCCATTCAAAATAGACAAGTTCTTTCTCATCTTAGCTTCTTTGAATCAGGTATTAGAATTAAAATGTAACTTTACGATGATCAAATTCCTAATTCTTTAAGATTCATCTAAAACTACCAACTTCGATCAAGGAAGGACCAAGAAAAACATCTTTCATCATATCTTTCGTGTCCTACTTCGTATTTTTTGGAGTTCTCACCTATGATTTCATAGGTTGGTGCATCCAAACTAATGGAAAACCTTCTTCGAAACGTTTATGGAACAACATTCCAGTATATATACTCTACGTCGTGTCTTGGACACAGGAAATTTATTTTTGGCATATGACGTACTTTGTTAAACGGTGTGTCCAGGCCTTAAACACTGGGTTGTCACTTCACATTGAAGATAAAGGAAAAAATGTGAAAATTGTTGATCCAAAGGTTCAACAGAAGGTATATTCCATCGATAATATGGGAAGGACTGCTCCTTCGAATACCTTGGTGAAAAATAGTGAGTATGAGCTTTAATTTCAAGATTCATTGAAGATTCTATAGTTTCAAGATCTGAATATTCAGAATTTTTAGTTCTCACATCCCAAAAGGCAAAAACGTTCATTCACGTACATAGGATACTGTTTGAGGTTGTTAACTTCATAAACGACTGGTATGGAATACCTTTAATGGTGAGAATTGATGTTACTTGATTCTACAACAATAAAAATTCGATTTTGAATTATCAATTTCACCGCCATTTTTTCAGTTGATACTACTGAGCTGTTTCCTTCAATTGATTGGAACCCCGTACTTTATGCTCTCGAATACCAACGAAAAATCCATAGTTTTTTCTATTCTCGAAGTCGTTTGGCTGTTCACACACACAAGTAGACTTCTCATTATTGTTGAGGCATCTCATCGTTGTGTAAAAGAGGTGAGAACATCACGAGTGAAGTAAAAAAACAGCCAACAGATATATCTTGTATTTTCAGTACGAAAAAATCAACTATCTACTATGCCAACATTTGGAGAGGAACTATGAAAATGAAGTAATGCTTAAGGTACAAATAAATTCATTAAAACCACCCTGTTCCTTGTAACCTCCAAGGTTCTGTTTTAGTCCAGTTCTCAGTTGTCTTATTTTCATTTTTTATTTTTTGTGCATTTCAAGTTGTTTATGGATTTTATCGAATTTGGTCTATCCAATTTTTCAGCTGAAAGTTTTGGCACTTCAAATAAACAAATGCAAGGTTAGATTTTCAACTTGTGGCGTAGCAATATTGAACAGGTCCATTTTAGCATCGGTAAATATTGGTTTACCCTTTACGAAGCTGAGAAGGTTATTTATAGTTCAATTTCAGATAGCAGGAGCTGTTACAACCTTTCTAGTCATTCTTGTGCAATTTGACGAAGATTCAATACCACCCTTAGTTGAAGAAACGACAACAAAAACTGGTGATTAGGTAGGGTGGAAGAAAGAATGAAATCATATTGTACAATCGAACATTGTGAAGATAAGTGTGTAAAACTTCAATTTGTAAGCAATATATTGTTTATTATGATTAAAAAGATGTTACGGATGTCTTTGTCTGTTCTCAAAAAGCTCAAAAGTAACTTTTGAGCGCATAATTTAAGTGGGGTTTCAAAATGGTGGATGCGACAAGACCATATACCATAATCTCATCATGAAGTAGTTAGACAACAATGATTTGACCTTTTTCCACATCATATTGACCCTTTCGTCGAAAACTCAATTATCTACAAAGCGATAGAATACAACAGCAATCAAAATAGGCTCATTTTCAATCCTTTCCTTCCAATTGTCGCCCTTACCATTGTAAATCAATCAATGTCCCCTTCAAACTCTTCACCATTGTTGTTTATTTTTCTAGGGCAAACATCGGTCCTTCATGAAAATTGATAGGATTTGTCTATTTTTGTCAAATAGGTCGATATGCTTGAGGCGGTAGTGTCAGAGGGTGTTTTGTCGTATTGCAAACCGACAGTCTTGGCACTGAGGTTTTTTGGTGGAGCCCCTTTCAGTTACCAAAAAAAAAAGGAAGGTTTAGCCTTCAAGAAGTCGAAGAAATATATAGTTCATAGCTATTTCGTGGCTTCCATCCTAGGTGACCCCTGAATTCTGGAGGTCAAGCAGCTTAAGGCTCAATGTTCCATATTTTTCAGTTGGATCTTGTGTTTTTGGTTTTTGGTGCGATGCAACAGCATGTGGAAGAGAATATTCTAGGAAAAGGGGAGATGTTGACATCTACATCAACACTTTCGATTTGGGCATAGTAGCTCTGAACATTATCTTTGGTATTCTGATAAGTCCGTGGAAGGTTGATGATCTTTTTGGTATTCTCCAATGTTTCAGTAGAGTAAGGATCATTTCTTGACCAGCACTGAGACTCATTGAATTATTTTTCTTCAGAAAAACTTCCACTACTGAAAAGAACGAGGTACACCCTGTATTATTCATACTCCTTTTATTTCCAGATCGACGAACATTTGAACGAACCCCTGTCGATCCAAAATCGAGATAAAAAACTCTCTACTGTGATATTCTTCATCAGCTATACTATTTCTGTTCTGGGTATAATCTTTGAGACGAATTCCAAGTTTGAGAAAGGAATAGTTGATCCTTCATTACAACACGTGAGGAGTTATGGTACGGCCATACTTTTTTACACCCTCACCCTGACCCAACAGCTTACATACTGGAATATCATAAGGTTTGTGAGGAAGAGAATGAAATCGATGAATAAGAAGATCCAAATGGAGATCACTAAGTATCGAGGGCTAAGAACTGTAGGCTTAGCAGGGGTTAATATAGCAAGAAAATCTTCGAGAGAGTATTACGTTCATCAAGTTATCGATGAGAGAGTGGAGGAAAATTGTTTTAATTTGCATAGAAGAGGTGAGAAAGTTTTGGTATACCAAAAACAATCAAAACTGTTTCGTTTGTAGATGCTACATTGAAAAGGCTACGTCATTTGATGACTGTCCACGAGCAGATTTATCTCTGTGTTAATTCGATCAACAAGTTTTTCGATTATCCCATCTTGGTAAGGGTTTGAAGACTTAGCTAGATCCACCAAATCTTTTCCAACCATTTTAGCTGATTATCATCAACTGCATCATTGAAATGATAGTAAATCCTTGGTTGCTCATCACCAGAAGTCCGAGTATACAGAGGGATAAATGGATGATGATTATATGGATAGCTTTAAGAGCCATTCAACTGATTCTTCTGGTTGAACCCATCCATGGAGTACTGGCTGAGGTTGGAACTTTGGAACATCACCCTTACTGCACCTAAATGATTTTTTTTGCAGCACAGTAAGACTAATCTATTCATCGTGCAACTTATGAAAGAAGCTGATGATGGCCCAGTAAGAAGACAGGTAGAATGAAGGCCTTGGTGTATTATTGATCGTAGGTGCCAAAATTTATTGAATATTTTCAGATTGAATTGTTTTCCATGCAGAACCAGATTTGTAATATTGAATTCACCTCAGTGGATATGATATCACTTCACAGATCTATTTATGCTGCGGTAATTGAGCTGATATCTTGAGAATTGAGTAAAACATTGAGTAATTTTTTTTTCTAGGTGACTAGTGCTGTGACAACATATCTGGTTATACTTATACAATTCAACAAATGATCTTAAACTCATGATTGTTTGAAAATATATCTAGTTTAATTTGAAATCGAATTCACGAAAGACCAACTTTTTTTCTCGTGGCATACAAGTCAACCCATCCATCAAAACAAAATGGTGCGTGATTACCCACCCTTCACTGGCATATGAATATTTGAGTTTGTTTTTCACCGACTGTTGTTTGTGAAAAATGTGGAAATATTCAATAAAGTTCATTACGAGACTCACACGATTTGTTTTATTTGAATTTGTTGGAAATGGTGGAGTCTAAAATGATTATATCAGCTCCAGTTTTCGAGTACTTAAAACCGACAATTTTTTTCATGCGACTGTTTGGTTTGGCTCCCATTTCTTACCAACAAATCAGGAAGTATTACGTAGTGGAAAAATCTAGAAAATTCACTGTTTATAGCTATGCCTTAGGGATAATTTTGAGTAAGGAATAACCTACACTCTACAACTTGTTTCTGTAACTTTTCTGTAATAGGCACTGTAACTGTTTTTGGACTTTTCAACGATGCAGTTTCCGAGAATTCTCTACGTATGAACTTACCAAATCAAAGAGTTGTGGTGATAACAGATATAGGAATCATAGTCTGTAGTGTTTTATCTGCAGTATTGGCAAGCCCATACAAACTGGATCAGCTTCTCAATCTTCTGAGATGTTTTCACAAAGTGAGTATGTATGGAAATTGAAATCCAGCCATCAAATCATATGGCTGGATACATCTATACTCGACATCCCTATACAATTTTCAGATAAACTCAATCATGAACGAACCAAAAATCAATTTGAAAAGGGAAAAACAAACAGTTTTAACGATCGCAGTAACAGTTTTCACAATTTTTCTCTTGGTGTTCGCTCTGGACATTTACAGTTGGTTGGATAGGTTTAAGAGGAAGGAAGATGGTCCTATGTATTTGCAAAATTACTCCACTTTTTACGTTATGTATCTGGTTGTTATGAGTCAAGAGGTATCCTACTGCAATTTCACGTACTACGTGAAAAAACGCATAGTAGCTTTGAATGCTGCCATTCTGAAAGAGATCAACAGGAAGCCAGAGGTGTTTTTGCAAAAAACAGAAGCTAAAAGGTATCCTGATTCTAAAATGCTGATAGGATCGGACGGTGATGTTCTGGAGAATTACATATTGACCGGAAAAACCTATTCTGCAATAACCGGTAGGTACTTTCGACAAGATTGATGCAACACAAAATACTTCCTGAACTTACAGAGCTCACACCTCAGAAGATCAGCAATTTCATCAGGGTACATGCTGAGATATATACCTCAGTCAATCACATAAATGACTGTTTTGGTTATCCTCTTCTAGTGAGTGAAAAACACCAAGGAATTCTTGTTTAAATTGTGTTAATTTTTTCAGTTCATAATGACGAGCTGTCTGATACATCTGGTCATCACCCCTTATCTTTTTATAACTGGACATAACGTCAAACCTCTCTTCATCATCCTGCAAGTTGTTTGGATCACTGTCCACATTGGTAGACTGATTATCATTGTGGAACCTACTCACAGGTGTCTTGAAGAGGTTTCTCATCTTATCCTCAGTTAAAATTTTATATAATATACTCAATTATTTGTAGTACGAGAAGACCAACCCCCTAGTAGTACATCTGATGAGCAAAGTGGATAATAAAGAGGTCAAAGAAAAGGTGGGTATATAGTAACACTGACATTTTTGGACCAATCGTTTATTACTCAAGTTTTTTCAGCTAGAGATTTTAGCCCTACAAGGCCAACTTTGCATAGTTCATTTCACTTCTTGTGGTATAGTCAACATCAGAAGGTCCATTTTGGCTTCAGTAAGGAAAAAACTTTTTTTTTATGTGTTATGAAAGTGTTTGGTTTCAGATAGCCAGTGCAGTTACTACATATCTGGTTATAATGATCCAGTTGAACCCTTAAAGAAGTGAAAACTTGCATTTCTGGAAGAATTTATACTTTCTTGGATAATTCTAATTAGAAATATATACAAAATTTATATTGTCAACCCTTGTATCAACTGAAATGTTCCAAAAAGGTTGAGGCTCTATTTTCTTTTTTTTCTCTATTGTTGGCAGTGTTAAAAATATTGTCATCAAAATTCCACTTCCAGGAAGAATTTTTCGAAGCCATGCAACTGAGAAAAAGTCAGTCATATTCATGTGCATTGCTTTGAAAGACTTCATCTGAAAAATTCGTAAATAATTCATCCAAACACCTAATAATCCCTATAAAAGGTCAAATTCTTTTCTTCCATTTAATGAATATTTCCAAATTCATTTCTGATAAATAATGATTCAGATAATATGTATTTTCGAACAAATGGAACCTTTAATTATATGAGTTGATGAAAATTTGACCCCTTCTTTTTCCTTTTGTGGATATGCATACCCTTCTATCGATCAAAACAAATTATGACTTGGAAAATTTGATCCAACCCCTATGAATATTTGAGTTTGTTTTTCAATCACTGTTATTCATGTCGAATATTGAAGGGTACATTAAAGTTCATTAGGAAACCCACTCTGTTGAATTTCAATAGTGTGATACAAAATGGTGGAGGAGCAGAAGATCATCATATCAGCTCCAGTTTTAGAGTACTTGAAACCAACAATTTTTTGCATGCGACTGTTTGGTTTAGCTCCCATTTCATACGAGAAAATCAGGAAATATTACGTTGTTGAAAGATCCAGGAAATTCACTGTTTATAGCTACGCCTTAGGAATAATTTTGTGTAAGGATGAGATTGAAATTTCTCCTCAACATTCTGTAACTTTTCTTCAATAGGCACTGTAACTCTGCTAGGACTTCTCAGAGATGCAACTTCTGAAAATTCGCTTCGTATGAAACAACCCAATCAAAGGGCAGTGGTGATAACAGACATTGGAATCATAGTCTGTAGTGTATTGTTTGGTGTTCTAGCTAGTCCTTATAAACTGAGTCAGCTACTCGATCTTTTGAAATGTTTTCAAAAAGTGAGTATGATTTGAAACAAGGCACCTCACTCTTCTATCAAATTTCCAGATGAATTCAATCATGAACGAACTGGAAATAAATCTGAAGAAGGAAAAACAAACAGCTCTAAAAATGTATCTCATAGTTTTCTCAATATTTCTCCTGGTTATCGTTTTTGACCTCTACATGTGGCTGGATTGGTTGAAACCAGAAGACGATGTTATTTACTTACAGGATTACTCAACTTTTTACGTATTGTTTACTATGGTTATGGGCCAGGAGGTCTCTTATTGCAACTTCACATATCACCTGAAAAACCGTATCATGGCTTTGAATTCTGCTATCCTACAAGAGATCAAGAGAAAGCCAGTTGTGAAAAATTCTCCAGAGGAGAAATTTCCGATAGGAGACGTATTGGAGAATTATATAGTGACCAAAAAATCTCAATTTGCTATGAAAGGTAGGTCAACTTTAACCATAGATCATTTTATGGAAAATACTCATGATATTTCGTAGAAATTACACCTGAGAAGATCATTGATTTAACTAGGATACATACTGAGATATACACCTCAGTCAACCACATAAATGGCTGTTTTGGTTACCCTCTTCTAGTAAGTAATCAACGTGGATGAAATGTTCTTGAAATTTTCTGTTTTCAGTTGATAATAACAAGCTGCCTTCTTCATCTGATCATAACTCCTTATCGTATCATCACTGGGCATGACTTCTCACCACTTTTCATCTTTCTCCAGATAATTTGGATAACTGTTAACATATGCAGACTCATAATTATTGTAGAACCCACTCACAGATGTCTTGAGGAGGTCTCTCATATTATCCTTGATCTATATTTTAAATTATACTCAATTTCTTTCAGTACGAAAAGATCAATCCTCTAGTTGTTAATTTACTGGGCAAAGTGGACAATAAAGAGGTCAAACAGAAGGTGGGTTACAACTAAAATTGAAGCAATCGTTTATTGCTTATTTTTTCGATATAACATTTTTCAGCTAGAGGTCTTAGTCTTACAAGGTCAAATTTGCAAAATCCATTTCACCTCTTGTGGTATAGTGACCATAAGAAGATCTATACTAGCTTCAGTAAGATGAAATACCTTTGTACCAAAACTGACGCAAGATATTTCAAGTACTTTTCTACTTTCAGATAGCCAGTGCAGTTACCACATATCTCGTTATAATGATTCAACTGAACCCTTAAGAAAGAAGAACTTCAACAATTAAATCTTCAACTTGTTCATATTTCCTGTATCAATATTGTGAAATAAATGTGAAACACAACTATAAATCACTCAATCAACCTTTATATCAATGGTCATACATTTCCACTTGGAAAAATACGATGTGCCACAAAAAATGATAAACGAAAGGCGTGAGAAGAATATTATGGGGCCACGAACAGGTCCATTAGGAACACCACCGTTTCCAGTCGAATGGCCTCAAAGTATTTCGTTTTTGATTTGAAATAGAATCACTAGGTATGTGGTGAATCCTGATAGTATCTGAAAAGGAAACGTGTATTTTTCTGTGTGTTCTTCGAATATACTTACAGCTGGAAGTATTGATCTAGTTATTTTTGCAATTCCACCCATGTGAAACTCTATTGGAGATTGTTCAGCAACTCTGTAGAATTTCCTGAGCTGTTCCGATTGTAATGAACTTGTTTTACACGATAATTTCATCAGCATTTGTGCCAAATATTTGCCCTGAAAATGACTAGATAAAATAACGATAGATTTTTTTAACTCCTTACTTGTGCCTGGCAAGAATGACAAGGCTCCACTATCATCAAGATTTTCAAGACGTGTCCTATCCACCAGCCCAAAGCTGAATATACCATATGCATTCGATCTTCCATAGTTTTGGAATAAAGTAAAAATGGAGCAATTATAATGTTCACCATGCAGACAATGGATGAAACCTGAAAATTGTGGGTGTAACGATAAGAAAAATCATAATATTCGACTCCTTACCAATATTGGTACACTGTAGCAATCGTTTAAAGCTTTGGATGCCTCGAAAATGCATCTGTAAGCCTTCACCATAAGAAAAACCTGCTCTGGAACACACTTTTTCCTTTCAAATTTTCTTCCCACTTCTTCTTTGATCCATATCTTCTGCGAAACTGTGATGATATTTGGTTCAGTTTCATTTTCAGAGTAAAGATTTTTCAAATTCATACGTAAATCGATGATTTTTGATTGGATCAACTTCACGCAGCTCTTATAATACATAATGATTATTGTGTCTATGTAAAACAATGTTGAATTTAAAATGAGAGAACTGACGTCATGGAAAAAATTTTCTTTCTCGTCTTCAAACACAAGATCCAAGACCATAAGGGAAAACGTAATGATGGTACAAAGCTCAAGCTTTGCACAAGCTGTTCCTTTCATTTTGAATTTTTTTTCTATCAGCTCATCAACCTATTGAAACAGAAACACAATTAAAATGTTATAGGAGTTATATGAAATTTTTTATGGAAGAAAGAACTAGCTTGAAAGGAGAAGAAGTAAATGATTGGATGATTTTTTGAGTTATTGGGTTGATAAATAGACGAAGAATGGAATACCTTCTGTATTTCATTTATAAAACACTCCAATCTCTTCTTTTTCGCTGAAAATATCAAAATATGCATAGCCGCAGCCAACACATTCGTAGTTTGATGGGAAATCTGTATCATTTTTGGTAAACCATAAGTAGGGTGCAATGTACCAGCCAAAGCTGGAAGAAATCTTTTAATTCCACTTTCAAAATCAGAAGAAAATCGACTCACTTAGCGAAGTCAGTATTAAAAAACTATAGATAGAGAAAACCGTTGAGTATGTCATGTGGATTTTATTTTCATTGACAGAAAATTCAAAAGGAAAAACGCCCATGTATCTGCCATATCTTAAGATTTTCAAGAGTGTAGAGTTCATGTTCACAAACGAACATCTAAAATGGAAATATGGAAATTTAATCATAGTTATTTCGTCGAAGTGACTTTCCTATTATGTTTTCATGAGGTAGAAATTCATTTCAAGTGTTTCATTTCAGGAAAATGAAGGGAATACAATGGGATATGGTTGGCAATTGAATTCCTAGAAATCTGTGCAAATAGCAATTTATTTCAACACTGTATTGTGTGAAAAATCAATACACGTTATCAATGCTATACAGGGTATGCATAAACATCCAGCAGGAAGATTTAGAGTCAATTTGAAAATTTGTTGTATCTCCAGATGATATAAGAGTCCCAACAATTTTTACATAGGAATCTATTAAAGATTCACGAGGTTGGGAATGAGCTAATACGATTTTAATTAGTTAAACTAACTAATCACTAATCTATACCTAAGTATAATTCCAAACAAACAATGTGAACCATATTTTTGACCCAGAATCCTGGAAAACAAACAAATCAGAGGTTTTTCTTCCCATTACCACATTATATATTATTTAATCTTTTGGGGAAAAACAATCAATATAAAATCCGACAGTATCAATCAAACACTTCGAAATGGATGACTTGGTGGTTTCAGAAGAAGTGTTTTCCTATTTGAAGCCTACCATTCTCTTCATGAAATTATTCGGTTTGGCACCTGTTGTTTACAGGTTCGAAAAAGGTTCCTACAAGTTGACCAAGTCGACGAAATATGTTGTCTACAGCTATACTATAGCTGTGATTCTCGGTGAGGATAAAAAATTCTTCATATCTCATCATTTTACCACTTATTTGCCTTGGTCAAAGTGGGAATAAAAAAATGTCAAATTTTTTGTGTTATCTATTCATAGTATAATATATTGTTTCAATATTTTAGGAGCTTGGGCTTTCTTAGGAATCTGGATGGATGCTTCCTCTGAATTCTCTTTCAGAATTAAGAATAAAAATGACATATACGTAACCCTATCAGACATTGGAGGGGTCATTATGAGCGTCCTCACAGGAATTTTTATGGGTCCTTTCAAGATTGAGGCTCTTTTCGAAATCATAAGCTCCCTAGATCAGGTAGTATTTAAAAAAAATTAGAAGGGAAGATTTATCTCAACATCGACCTACCCTTAGGGTTTTTTCGAAAATAAAGGAAAATTTCTTCTTTTACAGGTGAACAAACTGTTGAACGAGGGTTGGTCAACATTGAAATGGGACAAGTACCACTCTCTCTTTTTCATATGTACAGTATACACAGTGTCCACTTTTATACTCATCCTGGACTTATATTCTTGGAGCGAAAGGACTGAAACTAATCAACTCTCTATTACATATGTGAAAAACTATTTATCTTTCTACATTTTCTATTTCGTTCTGATTTCTCAACAATTGGCTTACAACAACTTGTCTTTGCATGTTAAAAGGAGAGTTATGTCCCTGAACATGATACTCGCTGAAGAGATCATGAGAAAAACAGAAAAAAACGATGGAGATTTCATATTTTGGATTAAAATGGAAAGTAGAGAACCCACAGAAAGATTTCTACAGAAAAACGAGGCGATGAAGTTATATTCCAGTGAGTTAAAAAATTACAAATTGGAGCTTCAACTTTCCTTATATTTTTCTCCATTACAGAAGGAACCAATGGTAAAATTCTTGTGTTTCCTGCAGCATTGGAGCAAGTAGAACATTGTGTCAGAGCTATCAACAACTTTTTCGACTATCCCTTAATGGTGAAAAATATCGAACTTTTTTGTGGGTGGACCACGTTAAAAACCAATGTATCTTTCAGATTATTCTCATTACATGTTTCATCCACATAATCATTACAATTTGGGGAATACTCGTGAGTTACTATACCAGGTGGCTCTTTCTGATCATGAATATAGTTTGGATTGTTATCCAAACTGCCAGATTGCTTTTCGTCGTAGAACCCATTCATAGTTGCCTTTTCGAGGTAAAACAAACAATTTTTTCACTATAATAATTATAATTTGACAATTTTCAGATGTCAAAAACCAAACCTCTCGTTGCCAAATTAATAACACAGGCAGATAAAGGAGACACACGCAGTCGAGTATTTTCTATATCGTTTCCAAAATTTTTTTATTGTTTTTGAAACTTTCAGCTCGATGTTATAGTTCAAAAGGTTAAAATATCCAATATGAAGTTCACAGCAGCTGGTATAGTTAGCGTGACAAGACCAATGATTTGCACAGTGAGATCCAAATCATTGGAATCAATTTTCGAATATATCTTTTGATTTTTTTCAGATTGCTGGTGCTGTCACTACTTATTTGGTGATACTGTATCAACTTCACAGTATGAAGAGAGTTAATTGAAAGAAATTCAAAGATATACGATTATATTTTGAAATCCAATAAGCATTCACAATGAAAAATTCGACTAAATATAACCAATCCATCAATTAGATATACTCATTTGGAACAAAACAACTAAATAAGTTGTTAGACCCCCCAAAATCTGCAAAATAAAATACGTGTCATCCATATTTGAAAATCTGAAGATACTCACAGATACATATAAGGTCCTCTTCAAGGGAGTTGCATCGTTTATGCGAAACCCTATAGGTAATGCTTTGACCAAATCGAATAAAAGATCGAGCTAAAAAAGAGGGTTAAAAAATTATTCCCTATAAGTACAATATTTGCACTTACATCCACATTGAACAATCTTTCTTGACAAAGCAGGTCAGATAATTCTCGCTTCAATTTCCCATACTGCAAAAATAAAATCCTCAAGAGGCACAATAAATAGGAAACAATCTCACCTCTTTCCTACAACAGTTTGCAGGCTCCACCATCAAAGCCAGACAAGAAATTTGTCCCAATGCCCAAAATGTTTGGGAAATTATGAAGAAATTATCTTTGTATCTGGACAATTGTACGTACAATATAAACGGTGTTGTTGAAAGTGCAAAGAATCTTGTGACGAAGGACAACTGAAATAAGAAGTTTTGATGTGAAGAAAAGAATATTTCGTCTTTTGTTGTGGCCTTCTCATCGGCCAGATGAGAATCCACTCGACGAAAATGAAACTGAAACACAATATACGAGTATAGAGTTCACTCAGAGAACTCTATAGCCTGGAATTTTTTCAAAGTACTGATTTACCACAATAATAGGACGAACTAATCGATCTAAGGCCATGGCTGCATCGAAAAGACGTATGTAAACGTTCTGAAGACCCTTGAAATCTGTTTTTCCTGAAAAAAAAACCAAACCACCAATAAACCAAGAAGAATTATGTATTTCTACCTGCTCTTTTCACTTTTGTTATAGAATTTTGGAGTTTCTGCAAGGTTATTCTGTTCTCAAATCCGAAAACTTCATCGTAATCCTTTACAGAATCCTTTATCGCACACAACCTGGCTCTGACTAAAAGAACAAGACTCCAAAACATGTAAGTTTGAGCAGTGGTGAAGAAATAGCTGCTGAAATAAGGTAATTTTCTCAGAAGGTGCATCATAAAAAGATCTCTGTCGAAAATAAGGTAACAAGAAATAGAATCCATCACAACTATAATCAAAATGGCGACGATTATCATCACAGCTACTGATTTCGACCACCTATTCTTCTTTATTGGGATATTCAGTTGGTGTAGGAGTTCATCGACCTGGAAAACTACTGGTTAAGAGTTTAACAATAAAAGAATAAAAATAAAGTGCCAAGAACTGAACCATTGGGAACACCAGTACTCGCCTTCATAATGTTATTGATGAATCCATTCAAATGGCGTCTACTAAACATGGTGTAAGTGATACAGCAGAAGGCATTGATTATGTTGAACATGAAATTCATGTGAGCAATATATAAAACCATACGTTCTTCGATGAAACTTAAATCCAACCAAGCACTCAGAGATTGAAAAGAATAAATGACACTAGTGGTACCTAGAATAACTGAAGAATATCTCACTTGGTGGTTATATCCCATTCAAAATTTCGAGTAAACTTACTCATGCTCATACCAAGGAAGTAACTCCAAGCCAAATATTTTAAAGAAAATTTCACTGAAACCCTATCTCCTTTTTTGACCAAATCGTATGGGAAGAATCCAATCAAACGACAATGATTTTTCAAAGTAGTCAGAGAATAACTCTTTCCTATTACCTCAACCATTTTATTACTACCCCAAAAGTGCTATGGGTAAAATGATTTCTCAAAGAAAACCCAGTAGAAGAATACTGAAAGTATTCCTGAAGAGACTACTCAATGATTTGTTCTATTGAATTTTTTCTGATGTATACGATGAGAAGACGTGTTTACTGACACGTCTACTTTTATTGGCATTCTCATATTTACAATTCTCTCCATTATTCACCTAGACTTTGTTGGAACCAATAAGAAAGAATGAAGATATCTATAAGTCATGTTGTTTCATAAGATTTCTGGGATTTCCAAAACATAGAGACGTCCCACCAATTTTGTTATTACGCATTATTGTACCTGATTAGGTGATCTAGATTTCCATGACCTCTATCCAGATTTCCAGACCTTCCCCAATGTCAATATCAGCACCCCCAGCTGGATCAATTTTCCAGGGACTGTGACCTGCTCAGTGCAACAGCTTGTATCTACGTTGAATTCAGATGCAACTAGAGACCCTGTGTTGAAGGGGGTATTTCAATATCGAAGAGAATATTTTACAGTTTATCCAGGTTGAAATGACGAAAATTTGAGCTTGATAGTGGAATGTGAGGGTTGTGAGTAGATAGTTTTTAGATGAAAGATGATTTTTCAATGAGTGCAGTTCAAGCTAGACAGATTTTATGAAATTTTTACATATTTTTAAGAAACCACTTTATTTAGAATATCATAAATTGATTCCCGATCCATTGAAAAATTATTTTACGAAGGGAATGTTTTTTAAATCTCATACAATACAAATTCATCAAAACACCATATTTTCCTCGTCATTTATTACCTCCTCTCTGGAAGAAAAGGAAAAATAAACAGAAATCTCGACAAAAAAGGACATATAAACAATTTTGGAGTATTGTATTTTTCTATTTATCAGAAAAATCAGTATAAAATGAAGAACAATGCGTTGGCATGCTTCATTTCATTTTGTATCATAAAAAAAATTTCATTTTATTGCTAGCAAAGATTCAAATATGAACTGGATGAATCCAAACCTTTCCTTTGTTGGGAAAAGTCAGGAAAATATATTCAGAAAATTTTTAGTATAGATTAGTATGTGCTTATTCAATGGAGATGGTAAACATTGTAATTTTTTTCTTATTTGAACAACGCTTTGTACTTTTCTTTATGAATCAAGACTTTATTTTGAAAATGGATTGAATTCATCACTTTTCATTTGAAATTTCACATATATTTTGAATTTTCAACCCCCCTCCTTCATTTTATTCAACAATAAACTATACTTAAGGTATATTTATTCCGATTTTTCCTTAAAATCTGGAAAAATCCATTTGAATAAAATTATTAGATATTTCTACTCCAAAATCAGATTAGCTTGGGATTGAACACAACAAAAGAAGCTATTTCCAATTACTTCGAAACACAAATATTCATCTACTGAAAACAAGACAACTGCACAAACAGAGAACTATCCAAAGATACAAGAATTCTGAAAAGCATTGATCGATATTCAGATAGATCAATAATTTATCACAATTTTATGATAAAAACCAAAATCAAAACTTTCAAGACAGTTACAAAACCATAACATATCAGGATTTTCCTCAAATTCACCCTGTACATAGATTTTCAATCCCTATCAGTCGGTAGAGGGGTAAAAAATGAATTTTTTTTCGGGCAGTATATAAGGGACAGGAGCCACCCCATAAGATCAGACTATGAATGGCGTCTCATGCCCCCAAAAATCGATACCGCCTCCAGCATTAGTTCCTTGTAGATGGCGCTGAGTTCCACTTCTCCATGAATAAACCCTCAGCCACGCCAGTCCATTTAGGGGATCAAATCATCAGGGAGTTCCGATGTAAGTACATTTGTCCTACATGTACAACATCCATAATCTAGCATGCTTTGCACTCATCCTCATCAAGACAATCCTCCTGGTCCCATAACCTGTTACTACTCGGTAATTTCGAGAGATGTTTGTTGATTGCGAATTGAATATTCACGGTCGTAAGGGGTTTGAAATGATATTTTTTTATCTGAAAGGTGATACAGGGTCGCACGGTTGAAACTGAGCATTTTTTTTTGCTTTTCAGTCGTTTTTCGAATCATTTATATGCATAATTAGGTTGTTGTCGTTGGAATATGTTGTGTATCGATGACTTATTGATTTTTGATGGCATGTATATGTAGTTAATCGGTGCATTTTATTGTTGAGTTTAGTGTGACTCACTTCATCCTTGGTTGCTTAAGGTAGTCACGCAAATTTCCCTGATTACCTAGAATTTTCATCAATTATCCTTGACAATGATCAGATCAGAATATTACTTTCTTCTATAGTTGATAAACCTTGCTTTTTATCAAATAGGTCTTGTAGAAAAACGAGTTTTCGAATCAGAATAATATTAGGTTTTGGATTCACCCTGTATATCTCCTCATTTCTTGGACGGAAGATCCAATTAAAACAATTGGATCGAGTATAAGATGATTCAACTTTTGTCTGTAGAGCTCGAAGTTTAGTGATGCGACGGAAATGTTTCTTATTTTTTTTCAGTGGTGTCTGAATCCTATCTGAGAAAAACTTGGAGTGATCATGGAGCTTTTTTTTCCCGTTTTGATTTGGTCTTTTTTCGTTGTGTGTAACGCTGTTCTGGGTGCTGATCAGCAAACTTCGCAGACTTCAAAAGGTGAGTGAGAATTTTGATCTTAGTATTTTTTGGTGGATGCGCATTTATCTGGAAATTATGAATTCATATCATGTGATCTTCATAGACAATGAAATATAGTTTCATGGCCCAAACAAATATAGTGGATTTTTTTAGGTCAACTTAATACGTACTTTAAAAAGAGTAGGTTAGAAAATGAATCACTGAAATATCTGGAACTTAAATCTTGTTTAATGAACTGTTGCTTTTCAAGTAGAAAAATTTATCTGAAGACACCCTGTACGGGGGAAATTTTTCGCAAAATCATTTTGACAACAATAAGATTCATGTTTCATGACCCAAATAAAAACACGATGATCCAGATTAAACTTCGACCTTTAAAAATCAGGTAACAGTTCACCTTTTCTTATAGTTCACTCGTAAACCTTTTAGGAACATTAAAGTTCAAGAAATGTCGCTGTTAAGGTCATGTTTTTACTGTGACATTCAAACAAGATTAATAATTATAACTCTCACACGAAAAACTCATATTCGAATACAGAATTATCATCGTGTATCTTTCCCTGTATCTCGAATGTTGTGAAATTTTCTCTTCAAGCTACCACAGAGGGTGTGAAATACTCTAGCGAGTATCCAGAATTCGAAACTAGCGTCCAGAAGGCCCTGTCATGGCTGATTACCCAGAGGGAGGTGGATTGGGGTTGGAGAAACGACACTGCCAAGGTGTTGACAGCCCTTAAACTGGCCTCGATACAAGAAGATCTGGATCCCATTTTACCCACGCAGCTCGAAACAGAACTTTCCGCCAAACAGCTGGAAATAGAGATCGTCATATTGCTATGGAGGTAAGTTTCGTGTTTTTTAATAAATCTTCTCGTGGGTGATACGTTCCTCTCGAGAAACTGACCAGGAAAGGACAGCTTGGGGCCTAGCTTGTCTGTCTTCCATATGCATACTCTAAAATAGGGTGAATAAGACTTTTACTATTATTTCATCTAGCCCTCGAAACACCATGCTAATCGATCGTTTCTGAACAATTCTCTGTCATGGTAATTCGATGAATAACCATCATTCCTCCCCAAATTCACCACTCGATGGATGTTTCAATAATATATCATTCAAAGTTCAAGCTAAACTGAGTTTTGAAGCTTCCAATGCATCCAGTTTTGAATCCTTCCAGCATCCAAACGAGAAACAGGATATAGATCAAGGACAAATCAATACCTCAACATCCTGGCGATAAAAATAGGACAGCTTGGCACCAGCCTAGATGAGCATCAGTTATATGATGTAATTAACCTAGAAAACTCCAGTTGATACCTTGTGAAGGGAAAAGGGATAAGGCTTTGTTCCTATCATTTTGAAACGAGTTCTGTCCCTCTTAGTGTGAGATAAAAGTGTTTTCTTTCTTTGGGAATTGGAATGTGAATTAGCTTCCTGGAAAATCACATAAAGGAGTATAGTCTTCACCTTAAATACCACGAAAAACACAAGATTCTCCTCGGAGATTCTCCGAAAATTGGAAAAACTGAGAAATTTCTTTTTTGCTTCCGTGTTAAATCGAGTAGTCCTCTTCAGACCATCCCCTATCTCACAATGTGTATTCATTACCAAACTTCCCTCGTTCGAACTTAAACAGAACTCCAGCAACACTTTCAAACTCATTTGGAAACTTCGGTCGGTTGACATTTAACAGGAGAGAAAGTTCCAAGGGAGTTCTCTCGGCGATAATCCCGTCTGGACCTGAAAAAACCCGAGAAAAATCACGTATTCTTCGTGTAATCCACGCTCGACGAGGAGCTTCCATTTATTTCCTCCGCCAGATTTGAATATTTCATGACGGAATGAAGAAGTGGGGTTCAAGAAGCTATCCCTGAGGTTCACCCCTGGATAACGATGAGTCATTTGTTTTCTACGAGTTTTAGGGATTTCCGAGGGTTGAATGAAGAGATATGAGTCTTGAATACGGGATGGAATTGAAGGTAGACGTACAGGGTGTGCATCTGCAACAGACCAGCATTCATAACACGATATATTTCTCAAAAAACAACTCATCACATTTCAAACAGACATCGATGCAATATGTTACTGGATCTAATGATTTATGAGCTCTAGGGACATTGCCAAATAGGGACATATCGATTATTCAGTAGGTCTGTCTGTACCAGATGCGGTTATGTTGTGAGTCTCATTAGCACTCAGCCAATCTACAGATTTCAATCAGCATATATATTGCGTCCAATTTCACCACAGATTATTGAACATACCCGAGGTGATTTATAGGCAATATCCAAGATGAATGTGCGCTTCAGTGACAATTATATCCATTATTAGTCTCTGAAATTGGGTTATCTATCGATTTAACCTAGATACGTAGATGAGTTGGTTCACCCTTGCCTAAACTTCATTGGGTGTTCTGGAAATGTTCTACTTCAGTTTCCCTTTTTGTAGGTACATTAAAAGCTGGAAAAACATGGTTTTCTTTGTTACAACAAACATATCTTAGCGTCTTTGGTTTATAAATTATTGGAATTACCTACCTTCCTTTGCAGACATAGGGAAATTCCGATAACTCCACCAAAGCTAGCCCAATATGCACTAGCAGTGAGTGCCCTGTGCAAGGATCCAAGGGAGTTCCATGGACATGATCTCATAAGCACCCTGCAACACCATGAACCAGTACACGACTTGGAGTTTGCTTACGCTAGCTTAGCAGCTTGTAGCGCCAAATCTCATGTCAGGAAGAAGCAGATAAGAAGGCTTTTGGACATTGCCAACACTGCTAAAGACCATAACATAGGTAAGTTTTGGCACTCCTAGAACTTCGAGTAGCATGCTATCCATACTAGAAGATGATGGAAGAATTTGAGTTTGAGGTTTCATCTGATTGAAGATAAACCATTTTCCTGGTTGAGCAGTAACTTTCGCAGTTTTCCAGTTAGTTATTATGAGAGTTTTCCCTATTAGGTAAGTGAGGGATTATCTGATGAAGTTTTCGTCCCAGAAGCAGAGAAATTGGGGATTTTTCCTCAGATGTCGTGAATCTCGGTTCTAGAAGAGTAGGCCTTGGTGATGACGAGAACAATGACGTCATGCTTTATCCATTTGAAGCAACAGGTCGCTCTGAAATCACCTTGTTTTTCTGTTCGATTTTCCAGATACGGTTGCCATGACAATATTGGCTCTGCGCTGCATAGTCAAGGACCACAGGCACAGAAACTTGCAGCATTCCCTGCGTAGACCATCGATCAGTCTGGCCAGACAGCAGCATAGCGATGGTGGCTTTGGAAACATCTACAATACAGCTATTACCATGCAGGTGAGTTTACAACATAGAAAAACTGAAGGATTTGGCTCTACAATCTCGAGTTTTCAATCATTCCTAACGTTAAATGTTACGTGGAATAGTTTCAAGACTGGATCAGCTGATTTTCATGGCTGCAATCTGTCTTCTTGTTGATTTTGAGAAAAACCCCCTTGGTTGCAAAATGGCGAAGGTGCTAAATCATTCAATCAATTTTTTTCTTTGACGAACAGTACACAACGAATTCTCATTCACTTCAGAAAAGATCGCAAATCACCTTTAGTTGAACGAGATCATTTAAAATTGCAAGGATTTGATTACAATGTTAATTTTGCCAAAAATAGTTTTGGTTGCAAAATGGCGAAGGAGCTAAAACGTGTTTTTTTCATTAGTCTATGAAAACTCTATGTATGCATTGCCAATTCCTGTTGAACCTCAAATATGTTTACAGGAAATGCATTTGTCAAAAGTCCCACGAAAGCAATCAAAGGAATACACATTTGTCGAGTGATATTTTTTGGTTGCAAAATGGCGAAGGAACTAAAACGTGTTTCTTTTTATTAGTCTATGAAAACTCTATGTATGCATTGCCAATTTCTGTTGAACCTCGAATATGTTTACAGGAAATGCATTTGTCAAAAGTCCTATGAAAGCAATCAATGGAATACACATTTGTTGAGTGATAATTATTTGGTTGCAAAATGGCGAAGGTGCTGGATTTGGAACTAATTTATCATACACATTTCAAAGTGTATGGATGTTTATCAGCATAAAATTCATCCCCATTCATTTCTCAATTATAAAAACTATGAAATCAGATTGATATCTCACAAAAATATCGATGAATTTCATGGTTATCCATCATCTAACACAGGCCCTTCAAGAAGTGCCAGAAAGCAACTCAAACTGGAACAGAACGGCTGCAAAGGCTTACATAGAGAGTCGTCAGGACCCCGATGGTGCTTTCACAGATCCTGGACTCACAGCTGACGCCTTGATGGCTTTGCTCGGCAAAGGACTCGGTGCCATAAGGACATTAGATTGCGGTAAACTAGATCCAGACTTCGATAACCATGGTAAAATACATGAATTTCACCCCTTAATGATTAATCTGTAATCTCCATTTGTCCCCAGTCGACATAGACCTGGCCAAATCGCTCTCATCTCATGGCAATGATTCTGAGATAAGGAACGTCACAGTGACTTACACCCTCTGGGTAGGTTCCAACATAACAGAAAACTCTACCATATCCATCATGGCTCCCAGAAACACCTCTTTCTACAACGTTATGCAGATGGCGATGGAACAAGATCCACACTTCACTTTCGAAGCATCCGAGTGGCCGAATGGTCACTATGTCCACACCCTTGCTGGGTACAAAGAGGAACCTATGGGGTACCACTACTGGCTACTCTACAGGCTGCCTGAATTTCCCGACCCCAGTGCTCCTCCAGCCAACCAGCTAGTCGCTCCAGTCGGTGAGTGGTGTTCCACATGGATCTCTTCAAGTCCCCTTGAAATCTGATGGTTCACTGATGTTGTTCTTTCGAATTTTCAGGCGTTGACGAGCTCTTGATAGAGGAAGGAGATCACTACCTCTTCTGGTACAAGAAACTGTAAACAGGAAAGTGCGTACCTAACGATAGACATTCTCAAATGCGAAAAAAGTTGTTGTTGTGTGAATTGCGTATTTTGATAACTGCGAAATGACTGCTGAACCTTTCAACCTACTACCTAAACCGTAGGCTTCTAGATTTTTGTAAACTCCTCTATCCAAGCAATTTCTTCGTGGATCCTCGACTGCCTTCTTTATTTGGTGACCTGACTACGTGAGGGAGATTTGGCCCTGTGGGGCGGGCCGTCTAGAATAGCCCCACAGCAGTCCCAGCTTGTCGTAAGAGGCGACTAAAGGGAGTTTATGCCTTCGGTTTCCTTACATTTTTTTTTCTGGAATCTTAAGGTGCTTTGAGGTTCTTTTAGTTCGGATCTCCAAACCCCCTCCACAAGACCGGCTCGCTGAAAAACATGGCGTTTTCTTCTTGAAATCAACCGGATAACCGATTTCCACATTTTATTTTCAAATTCGAAATTGACATTCGAAGAATTATCCTTGCTTTATACGACTCCTTGTTTGGGTACAGGTTTTTGAGGGGGTGAAGGGTGTTGAATTGTATGCCTCTAGTAAACTACTGGGAATAAGCCAATTGACTACCTCAAAACCGGTTCAAACCACATCTCAGGTGATCCATTCTTACCCTATAAATTAAATGAAAAATATCAAGAATGAATTCGAGGAAATATTAGGAAAAAACTAAAGTGAATTGAATAGATGAAAACTAATTCGAGAATATCGCAGAAAAGGAAAGAAATTAAAAAAAAAATTGCTTGTTTCAAGTTTAAAAAAATGTTTTGTTTATAGATTCGTTCTGAAAATTTTTAAAAAATGCTGTTTTAACCTTCCATCATTTTTGTTTCGAAAAATCATCAGATTTCCTTAAAAATTGTTGATTGCCTCATTAGCAGTTCCAGTTGAAGTGTGATAATTTTAAAGAAACAAATCTATTTGTTTAAATTTATATATCAGTTGAATTATAAGTCAGAAAAAGACCTTAAACTCAGGATTAACCCAAATAAATTCCTCTGATTATATCGCCGAAGTTAAAGACAATATTCAATGAGTTTCCGAATGAATTAAGCTTACTTCTCGTATAATTTAAACCCGGAACGTTTCATACATTTCGCGCATCTTCAGGAGACATCCCATAACTTCAAAAAGCATTGGGTTTGGTTGAAATGAATGAGAATGCTTTGTGGAGATATGAGGTGGGACATACTGAATACGAAATTGAAAACAATTTCAGAAAGACCAAGAACAACTCAGTCCTAAATGAATTGAAAAAAAAGTCAAAATTGAAGGGAGACGTCTAAAATAGACAGAAATTATATGAAATTAGATAAAAACTGGGTAAATCTTCAATGAAGGAAAGGGGAATTCCTGCCTGAAACCTTTTCTAATTCTAAAAAAGTCTAGGCGCCAAAACGATGATTTCAACAAAATACTTTTCGATAAAAGAAATGAGCTTCGACAGAAATTTCACTTTTTTCTCGACTCTGTGCAGGAAAACCTTGATGAAGTAAAAATTAATCAACGACGAAATTGAATAGAAGATGATGAAGATTAAAAAAAATTATGAAAAAATATATAACCGAATTTTACGTATTTCTTTATTGTTTTTTTTTTTTTTTGAGAATTGATTCGTAAGAATTCAGGAATTAGATATTTAAATTGGCTGTGAGTCTGCGTGTGAAGCTAAATTATCGTTTATCCGAAGAATGAAGTGTGAATGAGTAAAAAAAATTAACGCACAACTGTCAAAAATAAAGTACGCACAAATTCCTCCGAAACTGATTTTTCTCGTTTGTTTTGTGGAAGATGCTCGTTGGTAATACACTCGAATGGTAGATAGAACGAAACGCACAAAATTCGGAGGAAAATTGTTTTTTTTCACTTTTGGAAATGTAAACTGTGAGAATTGGGTGAAAATGCCTCGGTAAAAATTCCTGGGGGGTTATAAGAAGGGGTTATCGATTTTTTACCGAGATATTTTCAGTTAAATTCACAGTTGCACCAAATCAACTCAGGAAGGTGGCTTACAAACCCAAAAATTCAATAAAATTGTTCAAAATCGTAATGAAAACTCAAACCATCTGATAGAACAGAAATACCAAAATAAGCTGAATAGTACATTTTACATCCGCTTCAGTTCCAAAACAAACAGAAAATGACCATTGAAATCTTTCGAAAATCATCTGGATTCGAAGAAAATAGGAAGTTTGAGAGTCACCAAATCGAGATCCTTGAAAATTTAATTTTTTTTCCTATTGAAATTTGAGTGAATGTTTGTGGAATCACGCACAAATATAGTTTTAAACGATTTGTTTCTATTATCCTTAGAAATTCCGATACTCTCGTTGCATTTTTCTTGAACGACCATCATCAGTGTAGTCGAGGAAAGTCTGCTTCAAATATTTCAACACATATCAGCTTATATGATCAACAGAGATTCCTAGACAATAATTTTCGCACATATCAAAATTTCTCGGGAAAATTTGATAGTGCACATCTTTTTTTCCCGAAACCTGCTTCTTTTTCATTTTCGAAAATCAATTAGTCCTTCTTAAATATATCAAAAGGCTCAATTTTTTCATCTAGGTGGCTAAACAACAAGCGTCAACATCAAAATCCAGTTTCATATCATTTTAATAGTAGGATGAAGGCTAGGATGGTCAATAGAAAAATGCACAAGAAGGAGTCTTCCATTCCAAATTGGTTCAACCCAAAATTCACAAAAAAAAAATAAGATTTACCCAGAAGAATTCGAGTAACATTAAAAGGATTGAAATACACAAAATTGAACTAACTAATGATGAGTGAAAGAACGAAAATGAAGTCAAATCAAATCATATATCGTATTAAAAATATAAACAGTCAAACAGAGTCAAAATCTCATAATTGAAATCCAAAAATAAAAGAAATGGATCACCGCAGGAGACTTTTTTTCAGATTTTTTAAATTTTATAAACGTACGTAGTAGCAATGAATTCAGGGTTTCAAAATAAACAGTGCAATTCTAGAGGCATTTTTCCGTTTTTTCTTTACGTTGGATAAATTATTCAATTCCTAATTTTTTTATTTCTTTTTAAAAATGAATTGAAGACTAAGTTACAAAGAGACGATTGTGCTGAAAGAAAGAATAATTGTTGAAGATCCAGCTCAGCTTCGAGAATTATTCTTTTCGAAGTACATGAATAAGCAGCCATACTAAAAAGAAAATAAGTATTGAAAAGTGAATAAAAACAAAAAATTCAAAAAAAAATAAAAAATTAAAAAAAACACAAAAAAATACACTGGAAGATCTCCGTCACACAAGACGATCTAATGAATATATACAAGGATATATATCCGAAGAAGGCATCGTTAAAGTAAGCGTGTAAAAACGCTACTAAATGTATATTAAAAACTTATTAGGATTGTGGTTGTTTATAAAAAGCGCATTAAAAGACAATACTTTGAGATATTTTTTTTCGTCTGTACTTTTATATGTATCTTAGCTTAGAGTGTATGGTTTTGAAGATGGACAACTGTTAAAATATGGCAAGACTGTTAAGAATCTTTTATTTTTGTTATGTCAGCTTGATGATAATATAACGAGGATAAGGATCAATAAATGCTTTTTTTCGTTTACTCGTTGTTTCTTTCACCCACTCCTATTGGTGTTTTTTTAGTTCATTTCTATTTAGAAGAAGGATTGAAGAAGGAATTTAGGTTATTGAAAAATTAGAAACAGTCATCAAAAAAATTTAATCTTATTTAAAACAACATTTAGAAAATTAACTATATCTTGTTCTGGGATCTTTATGTACTCGACCATTGTAGGCCGCATCATTGTATGATATTTCATATTTGGCACTATACAAAATGTCTACTTACTTCCAATCAACATTCATTACATATTAATCGATTTTTCCAGTACCCAAGTTTAAAAATTGGTTTAAATCATACCTCATCACGCTGTAACATCGAAAAATCACTTATATACATAAGAACAAGCATATAAACAACATCCACATTCATAATATTCACAGTAACAATTAGTTAAATTGAGCTATATACCGAAATTACATAAAAAATTATCGAGAAATTCATTCTGTATCGATGGAAATGTATGATGTATTGTAGAATGAATTAAAACTAGAGTTATATCGAAATATATATAAAATAATGGAAGAACAAGAAAATAAAAACAATTCTCTTCGTTATTTTTTAACGATTCTGTTTTCAGACTTGTCGGTTTTAAGTTTTTCCTTAAGTTTATTCGTCTTATTGTCTATGATTTTCTTATTATTAATTTCGTTAACGACATTATCTTTTGGTAGGCGATGCAAAGTTGTATATGGCCTCGTAAACTTTCTGCTGCTCCTCCTTGATCTTCTCCTTCATCTTGGAGGAATAAGGGTCGAACACTATAGCCCTTTTTTTCCTTCTGTAGATTCCCTCCCTCCTTTCCAAGGCACATTTGAAGAGTTCCTCGGAAATTGGTACCTCTAAAAAGTTGAGCATGGATCTCAAGTTATTCTCCAAGTTATCCACCAATTGCTCGTAAAATATGACGTGGGTAGGTCCGGTGAAGTTGTAGAGCCAGTCTAGATTGGTCAGCTTCCACATTTGGAGCTTGTCGTAGACGAACTGTTCCCAGTCTGTAGGAGAATCATGAGCAGAAGAGAAATCAATTGATAATTTATAGTTTCTGAATCATTACTTCTAATAGGGAGACTTTAAGAACAAAATAACCCACAGTTTACACTCTGGGACCTGAAGATTTCAAAAAGTTCCGAAACTTCGGTTTCAGGAAGGTGAAAAATGGTGTTCCAGGGGCTCTCTTTTAGTTTCCATTAGTTTTTGAGATGAAAGGCATTGGTAAAAAACAATATCAATCATTACTTACATTTTCCTCTGTTCCTCTTGTACCTGATAGGCGATGCGAACCCCACGTGACCCCCACTCTGCCTGTTGAACTCGGCTTGTATGGCAGACGTTGGCGATCTAACCAACAATATTGCTTTAGAGTAGATCTTTTTGGCGTTAGGTCCAAATTCATGGGTTTTCACCAGTAGAACTGAACCATTAACTACGTTTTCCGCAGGAAAACCATTTTTCAAGAGGCTGTAGTCTCTATACACAGATCCAGTGAGTATACCTGAGGAGATAGAAGGAAAACTGAGATCTTTGAGCCTGGTGCCAGGAAAAAGTCAAAGTTCTGAGTGTTTTCATGTTGTCGAGGCCTTCTAAATCTACAGATTTAGATACGTTTGAGAATTTCAGGAGTGTAATGGACATTTTGGTACCTTTGGGCAAGGGAATGAGAGGAGTTGATGTGAAAATGAGTGGTACCTGTTGCTTGTTGTAGAAGGTACCTAACCCAGGTGTTTCCGCTGCCTGGGAAGGACGCTAGGGCCACCAGGGGTTTGGCAGGTTGGAGATACTTGAGGTCAGTGCACCAGTTGATTTTGGACTTCGGTAAAGGCGGTCTGAAGCCAGAGAAACCAAGGTCGTAGTGTTTGAATTTGGATTCTTGCAGGTACGACGGTTTCGGCTGGAAATTGGAGGAAAATATTCAATTGAGAACCTTTGAAATCATGGGCAAGGTCAGCCATCCTTCGTCCCTAAGCCGGACCACGTTTTTATAACGATTTGAATATCATTACACACTCAGGGGTGAGGGAAATCAATTATTGCATTCTGATTAAAGCGATTAGGAAAATCGTTATATTTTCACGCCACGGTGGTGTTTTCCACGTTCGAGGGTTTTATTCGTAGGGCATGATTCAGTGGCGTAGGTGAGGTCAGCAATGGACGCTTATTAGAGAAACGGCATCTCAACAAGTTGTTTATTATCAGAATATCAATAAAAAAATCCTAGAATTCTCTCAGTGGAGCTAGGAAGGAAATTGATATTTTTCCGGTATTTGAAACCGGATGAATATCGAACGATTGGTGATAAAGCTCAAAAATACGATTATTGAGATTATTTTAACACCATACAAAAGTATTATCAACGAGAGAAGGAAGTTTATGGAGAATTGAAAATGAAATTGCAAAGAAAATGTCGTCATAATTCAAAAACCGAAAACTTTCACCTAATAAGGATAATTTCAGCTCCTCTATGTATAAAATTTTGAATATCGAACAATCAACCTACCTTAACTGACTTATTTTTCGAGTCCTGCAGCGTTATAGCAGAGATTATGAATACTCCTGCTAAATAAAGGAACAACAAAAACGAAAATATCCAGAACCTGAACCTGTTGACATGCATCTGTCCATTTTTAGTGGTCAACCTGGTCGATTTGGATCAGAAATTCATCAAAATCCTGAAAGAAAAATATTCTTTCAGTCATAAAGTATCTGGGTGTAGGAACTGCTGCTAGGTATATTTTTGAGCCTTGAATGATTAGTAACCCACAAGGAAAGCATTGGAGAGGCTTCCTTGAGTAGAAAAATACATGTTGGATATACGTTTAATCCCCTAAAACTAATTATGTATTTTCTTGAATGGATACCAAATGGGACAAGTCTAAGAAGCAAAATAAGAACAATAAAATGATTTATCATTATTTTCTCTTCAGTTGAATGGATCAAAAATCGAGATTATCCAACATAGTGCCCTCAAAATGATTCTCGAAAGTATTTTGTGTTGGTTTCTCATGAAAGTTTATGATTTACTAGCTTGAGCCTGTAGTTCAAACAAAAAAAATCAGCCCTTTTCTCTTGAATCAACACATTAACTAATGTAAAAGGAAAATCATTTTCTCTGAGTCTATCAACGGGGGTCAATTCAGATTTAGATGACATTTCTCGAACAACAAACCGAAATCTACAAGAAAACACACTTGCCTCAATGAAAACATCGAAAATAAGAATAAAAGCACCAATAAAAACACTAAAACTGAAACTATGAACCAACTAACCACACACCAAACCTGAAAAACTCCTAATCAAGCTCGTGTCAATCTCGAATCCAGCTGGGAAATTGAAGGAAACCCTGAATTTTCCACTTTTCAGCTGACACAACGTCCACACACCGTTGTCGATACAATTCTGAAGGGCTATCTTGCACCTTGCGCGCCTGAAGATTTCAGCGCTGATTCTGGGCGATGCTAGGGCGTTACCGATCTCGATTAGTCGAGGCCCGGCGTCCACGGCGTCGATCAGTGCACCCAAAAATGTCGGGAAAAGCGACATTTCCACGTTGTAACATTTTCCGTAAGAGTGCGCATAAACGAAGTGGACGTGAGCTTGCATATTTCGGGTCACAGGCGTGGAATTTGATTGAATTTATATTAATAACCTGGAAATGGACGATTTGTCTCGATGTGGACGTCCTAAATCAATCTCAGTTCGGTTGAGATGATGAAAATTGGGAAAAATCTGATGGGAGGGAAAGTTGGGGGTCTGTGAAGCCTCAATTCTTCAGCTGATTCGAATGGGAGTTGAGTAATGTGGGGAAGTTTCTAGAGATGGATTAGTCTAGGAGAAATCGAGTTAATTCCAATTTAATTGAGTCCTAGCATTCTCTTATCGGGTTTCGAAATTGTTCATTCTTCGAGATTATTCTATTTGATGCATTCTAGAAGTGGAACACTGTACAGATTGAAACTAAATCTGCTATGAAATCTATTCGAATCGGTGGTGACCTCGAAGATAATACCTAATCTTCTATAAAATCTTGATTAACTTCAGTCCGACTCCTAGAAGTGCGTCAATAGCACTTCCTTCAGATCTAAATCCCCAACAAAATGCCTCTGAAATATAATCTTATCGGTGTAGTGAGTGAAAACATGGGAATAGCGAAAGATGGGAAACTTCCTTTCTCCCTACCAAGAGAATACAAATTTTACATGTCCATAACAAGGGAAACTTCGGACAAATCCAAGAAAAACGTGGTTATCATGGGTAGAAAATCGTGGGACTGTCTGGGAGACCACGAAAAACCGATGCCAGGTCGTATAAACTTCGTTCTTACGTCCAACAAAGACTTGGATCTCTCACAATTCCCGGATACTTACGTTTTAAACAGCTGGGCCGAGGTGGAATCTAAATTGGTGGATGCGCATTTCAAGGAAAAGTATGAGACCATCTGGGTGGTTGGTGGTAACCGCATTTACGACGAAGCGCAAAAATCTAAGTATTTCTATAGGGCCTACATATCTAAAGTGAGGAAATATTTCGACTGCGATGCTTTCTTCCCCGAACTGGTGAAAAATATAAAAAGAGTCACAGATCCTAGAACACCTCAAGGAGTACAAAAAGAAAACGGATTAGAATGGGAGGTTGAAGTATGGGAAAATACAAATTGTTAATCTACTGATGAAGATTATGAAGAGCTTCACGAGTGCCGAAAGAGATTTTCACGACTTCTAAGTATGGAAAGGAGTTTTGAGAGTTGCATACAATCCGGCGATATTTCCTACTGAAAGGGCTTGATTATTCATTCATTTCATTCTAATCTAATTATAAACAGAAAAAAAAAACAAATTCTACTTCAAGTTTTGACTCTGGTGTTTTTTCAATACCTAGAAACTCAACCATTTCATGAAAAAGCTATGTTAAAAGTGGACATAAGACATAACCTCGAAAATGATTATAAATTCTTGGTATTTTCATGATCTGAGATCATTAAAACGGCATTAATTTCATACTCCTGGAATATTTCTTTCACGTATGAATGGAAAAAATGTTGATTGATAAATTTTGGTTCAATAGTTTCCTATTTCAAAGAACACTTATGGCCAAATTCTGGTGGAATTCCAATGGCGCATTCCTTTGTTAGAAATGGCGTATTTCCCATGCCATGTATCAGGAAGTCAGAAAATGGTGGAGGTGCTAATTTCAGATTTACGTTCCTCTAATTTTTTATGATGGAATTTCTCCTATTGGGAAAATAAATTCACACAAGGAGTTCGAATTGGATTTTAAAGAGCTCCTAATCAAAAAATATTCGTTCATAGTTCGAGAACATAAAGAAAATGTGATCTGAACTGATCTGTATATTGTGTGATATTTCATCAATTTTTTACCTCATTTCTGTTTGAATTAGGGGATTCCAGGAATTCTTCCCCCCGCATTCCAATGTCGAAAATGCGCAGTTTCCCATGCCTTGCACTAGGACCCCAGAAAAACGAGGAGGAAAACATATTTAACGAAAGAATTTGAAATTTGTTCGGCATGTGTTCGTAGAATGTCGTACCTTGCAGGATTTTTCAACAGGAGAGTATGAACTTGAAGGATTGTTGAATAACTTGGATAGAAATCGAGAATTCTTGATCAACCACCTCTTCTAATAAATGCGATGAAAGGTTTTATGGCTGTAACGATGATGATAGAATAACATACAAAAGTATGTTATTCTAGACAATTCCTGTATTTACACAGCATTTTATATTGAATAATGTGTTTTGTTGAACTGAACTGAGAAAAAACTCCTTGACTTTGTTGTTCTATCTCTAAATACTAACATCGCCTTGCTTTATAACAGGATTGCAGAACGATTAGGAGCTGAGATAGGGAAAAGAGGGGTATTTAAATGCCCCGGAAATTAATGCTGCAGTGGATTTAAACCAGGTTTATCTTTAAACCTTCATACTTCGTTTTAAATCGCTAGCCTGGTTTAGTGTATCAAGCGCTCAGAAAAGAGAAGAGGTGTAAGATTTTTAATCATTTTCTATGACGCAATTATAACCTCCAAATATCTTTGATAACCTCAAAAACGAATTTGTTTGTTTACTAGCAGAGACTCTGTTTACTAGTGTCTTTTAATTCCTGAAATTGTAAATTTTGATCGAAAATGGACATAATGAAAGAAAATGATGTAAGAAAGCATTCTCCATCAACTAGAGTCCCTCCTGAACCTAAATTCATATTGAAGAGGGAAATGGGTATTGTTCACTGCTTCAATTTGCCAAACTCTGAGGACGAGAACGATTGTAAATATTTGTATGTGGGTACAGAGGAAGGTGAAGTGTTTGTTTGGGATCTCACTGTAAGCATTGTGATATTGGTTATGTGTTCTGCTTTGATAAATATTCAAGAACTCCCCAAAAACAAAAAGAACTTTTCTAGTTTGCAAACGTTGATTTCAGACACTTAGTGTAAGCTTGAAACCAAAACTGGGATCCTCAATACAAAACATTCATTTCTACAACTCCACCATGATAACCCAAGAGAAAGAAGGTGAAATCAAAGTGTTTGAATTGAAGAGCGGAAATTTCAATCAAATCCACTCGACAATCACCACCGATGGGTCATTCTGCAAAAGTATAATGATAGAACATCGATTATTCACAGCGGCGGAAACTGTAGATATTTATGATATGGAAACGATGACTAAAGAGAAAAATCTTACACCTCACACAGAAAAGAAGTTGGGAATGATAATGAGTCTAACAGAAATTGTTCTGGAAGATTCCAGATCTTATATTATGGTACTTTACGAGACTGGGGATGCTATATTTTGGGATTTTTCAAATTCTAAAACAGTCGATCAAGTATTATTCAAACCACAGCCCTTGTCCTCAACGTTCAACAAGAAAAACGGGAGAGGTTTAGTGGTAGGAGCATCGAACACGATTCAAGTTTTCAAAGTGAGTACCAGTGGTTCCAAGATAATTTACGAAATCGAAGTGCCTACTAAAGGTAGTTTAACAGTCGTTGAAAGTAGACCGGATGGTCGTTTATTCGTGGTTGGGGGGTCGGATGGCAGATTACGATGTTTCTCTTGGAAAACGTTGAAATTGTTGGTCGTTCTAACAGAACACAATCATCCAATCACTAGTATTCGATTTCCCCCCAAGAGAATCTCGACTTGTTGCGAGAAGCCTCTGGTGGTTTCTAGTGCGGATGGTGTTATAAGTTTTTGGGATATTTATTGATTCGTTATTAGTATTTTTTATATTTTTATGTGAAATAAAACAAAGAAACATTATCGATTCGATTTTAATCATATCTATTACATCAAAAAGTATAAAGAAAATGTGTAAAAAGTCTACATGCATTTTTGAATACGGAACAACAAAACAAGAAAAAAATCAGAAAGGTGGCTTTCTACTAGTTCCATTTGAAGCTATTTCTCATGCTCCAGCTTATGTTAATTTGTTCAAGCTCATCGTTAATCAAATTTTAGCGGTATCTTACTGGATTTTGAAGCATATTTTGCGAATATCATAACAACCGTTCTTTTTGAAAACATTCGTTGCGTTCCGCGAGTTTTTCAATGAAATATTTCAAGCTCGAAGACGGAAAAGAAATAAAAATTGCCACCTGTAAACCTCAGAAACACAGAGTCTTAAAAATATGTGTGTTCTCATTCTTCAAGGTACAAAGGATATTAACGTAAACTGTAAGGAAATCTATATACACACAGTATATAAAATAATTTATCCGTTTATACGGCAAGTTCAAGCCTCATAAAATATCCGATCATTTCTTGTTCAACAACATTATTGTACAATATTTCCATGGTACATTCAAAAACACATAACACTTAATGATAAATCTGAAATTTACTAAATTTCCAAATTAAATACAATGATATATCAACTTCTTTGTTTTTTTGTCAACTAGTGCTTTTTTTTAATTAGTATACAATCATTTCCATTGCATCACAGTGTTTCTTAGTACTTAAACCTACTCAGGTTGATATATTCTCGATTCTTCATCCATAAATTTACGCCTTCGATCAAACAATCATTCCGATATATCATAAATGATTACTTTAATCCACGTTCGGGATCATCAATTCATCAAACTCCTCAATAAAAATACGACTTTTAACTTATACCAATTTCGTGAAGTTGTTCTGGGTATAACTTTATTTTTTTATACAAATAGGCATTTTTAATCTCAACAATTTCTGGTGAACATTTATAATGATTTTAAAAACAATCGATAGTGCAATTACAAGATATTTCAAATATAATTTCTTGCGTTGGGAATTTCCAAGCTCGAATTCAACCTGCGTTTTTTTTGTCTCCATCATTGTTTAAAACTCGCTGAAACATTGTTAAAATTAAGCTATAAATTAAAAATGACTTTCAGGATTACCTAAAGGACCGTCCTAAAATTTTCACGGTGAAAAAATAAATAAGGGATATTTAAAACCATCAACAAATATCACTGTGCTCTCAAAAGTCCTCCAAACGGATGGTGCTTCAAGAAAGTTAAGTAATTTTGAATGCCTGGCCGAGATGTATAACAAGCCCCCCCCTCAAACGACGCGAAATTTCGAAAACCTTTTTTCACTACTCAACCCCCCCAACTTTTTTTTCTCTAAATCCACAATTTTCTATTAATCATCAACGTTATAAAAATCACACCGCACCAATCTTCATTCCGCGACCTATCAAACATAACCTCACACGCATCCGTCAAACCCATCAGTCAACGTCAAAATTGTCAATGTCAAAAGATTGACAGCAGACGCGTAGGGGCTCGAACGTACATTGTCACACAGAGAAACAGCTAAAACACCGTTCTCGCGATTTTAATACGAGTCTATTGGCGACTGTCATCGGGCTTACTCCGTTTTTTTTTCTGTTTATACATCAATGGAAAGTGAATAGACGACGAGTTTTAGTTGCTCGACGCCGCGATCTGGGTGTTGTTTGTCGTCTGGGCGCACGCGCCCTGCTTGCATTGACTCGGCATCTCTGTACAGTCTCTTTGTAGTTTGTTGTAACAGCCCGTGCACACCCGCACCGGGTCGTAGAGCTGCTCCGAGGGTAAGGGGGTGCTGTTCTCCGAACAGTCCGCGCAGAATATGTTACCGCATTTTCTGCAAAGATAAAGGGATGATCTCATAAAATTGCGACTGAGAAATTCGGGAAAAACAATTTCAATAAAACACGATTAATTTGTAGTTAGTTGAAACCAAAGGACCAAAGAAAATTAAAAAGTTAAGACATATACTGAGCTCTACAATGCTCAATGAGGGTGTTTTAAAACGTGAGGAATTTTTTGACAGAAGGTAGAAGGGATTTAACCAAATCTAGCTTATACAGGTTGAGTCTTTGACTCGTACAAATATTTTAAATATCAGACAAAATCAAAGACTCACCCTCCATAAAGAAATCAAGTTGGCGGAGCTATAACTCCCAGAATTTCGACAAAATTTCATGAAATTTCAGGTGGAAGGCCGACTCCTGCATCGGAAAAACGAAACATAACATAACAATTGTTGTGTCGAGCGATTTGAGTTGAAAAATTAAATTAGAAGTGGTTGTGTTGACAAAGCATCATTATTGCTCCTTCATTACACCCCCCTTACGTCGGCTATGATGATTGTTGTAAGATTGGAACCAGAAGAAGGTTGCGATGACAATTTCGTCGCTCTATTTCCTTCTGTTAAAGAAAAGCCTCACCTTCATAATGAATAAATCGAGAAAACTCAATGAGCATTGTAGATTGATTTCTTCACAACGAATAAGTAAATATGCTTAGGTATGATTCAAAGAAATCTCTTCAAATTACCGTTGGTTCATTTAAGCCGAACTTTCAATGGGTCTGAAACGAAAATTTTCAAGATGAAAATCAAAATGAACTCAAAAACCGTTTTTCCGATTTCAACCAAAAACAAGACGATTTTTTCGCGTATCATGAATCTTACGTCTTCCCAAACGTTTCCCCGACAAAATTCCCCATACTGACCTACAGTGGTGCTTCCTCTTCCCTATCCAAAACTTGATGTTGCAGTTCGTACATCTGGTGACCGCGTGATCTGGCACCCACTTGATCCCCTGCATCTCGCTGTACATGGCGTACTCGAGGTTCTCCCACGACTTGTCTGACGGTAGGGATTCCACAGCGGAGGCCTCGCCCTCACCTGCCGAACCAACAGACTCAATAACCGACCCCTGTGGAACGCCGTTATGCGGTTACGTAACAATAAACCCTTCGGTTAACCCCACCCCAACTTACGTTGTCGTCGATCTTCTCGCCGCAGCACTTGAGACACCACTGGTTGATCAGGACCTGCCTGTAGGTGTGTATCTCCTTCTCCAGCTTCTCCTCCTTCTTCTACGTTGGGAAAAAAGGGGTTTAGTCTGTTCGTTAGGCGGAGTTAAACCACTCACCTTTCCCTCCTCGATGATCTTCGTTATCCTCTCCTGTATGTAGGACCTGAGGGGTATCAGTCCGTCTTCCCCCAGGTGGTACTGGACGTACTGGCAGGTGTTCTGCCTCTGCAGGCTGCTCAGCGTGTTGTCCCAGCCGTTGCTGCTGGACGTCCTCGAGAACAAAGGAGAATTGGACAGTTCCGAAGAGCTCAGGTTCAATTGTTCGGCGAAATGGTTACTGCAACAGGAAACAGACAAATCCGTTCAACTGTTCGTGGAAAGATTCTCTGGCACGATGAAAGCGAGAGAAAATAAAGGACTACTATAGACAGGTATGAGGAGTTGAAAATGTGCAAAAAGAAAAAATAAAAAGTTTGTGTCTGTGCAAAGTTACCTGTTTAAGCTAATAACGCCGCCGTTATCACAGCTCCTTTTACTCGTGGGTATATCGATGGGCAGCGAGGGTGCATTGATTTTTTCGAATCCGTTTATATCTCTGGGCGATGAACTGTGATCGATGAAAAAGAAAAAGAAAAAATGATGATAAAACAGTTTCGAGCGAGGAACGCAAATGCAAAGGTGAAAAATAAAGGGGAAATTAGATGAGGGAGGTTAGTGGAAATTATTCGATGGAGGAAAACGTGTTAGAATGCGTTTTTTAGTTTGAGCGGTGCAATTTCAAAAATCGAAAAGATAAAAAATTTGGTTCGTTAACAAAAAACAAACTATTCAAAGAGAGAAGTTACGAAATCTTGAAATTCCTCATGCATCATTCTGGAAAATTAGAGCAAAAACGGTTTTACTAGGGTTATTGCAGGCTATTGTTGGTACGGTTTTAGTCAACCTCAAGCCTCTTTTCCCCTTAATCAACATGCCGAACCTAACCCAATATAAACTCAAAAAAAAAAACTAAACAAGCCGCGAAAAAAAAACTACCCTTCCATTTATCAATCCCACGTCGACAAACTGGCCATTAAAAAACACCCTATAGAATAAACCGTAAGCCAAGGTAGGAACAACTCTACTTCGACTGAGAGTTCAAACAAATGGATATAAACTGTCAACTTCGCTCTGAGAGTTAAGAAAGTGAATCAAACTGTTGTCCGATGACCATAGGTTGTATTTCTTCACCATACCGACTAACATGAAATGAAATAGTCACCATTTCTTTCCATTTTCGTCGAGGTACAAGTTGGGTTGCTCTGACGAGGTCAAATGAGATCGAAACCATGGTTAGCATCCACTATTTCTCGATGAAATTGTTTTTATGTCAATACTTCGAGTGATGGTGATTTGATAGTTTGATTCAGATCCTACCTAACATTTTTTGATTTTATATCAGCGGGTGTTGTGTCTCTGAATCAATTTTGTTTATTATTCATCCGTCAGAGAGAGTGGTCCATCTATGATTTAATAATTAATTAGAAAATTGAATAGAAAGTTCACTTATATTGTTGTTTTCATCATTCTTGATTGTTTCTTTCTCAGCTCTTTATTCTTTATCATCTATATTCGTGTGTCTTCCATTGTTCTTCTCGAGTTAAAGAGAAAATCAACATTTTGATTATTAGAATTCCCAAAATCCACTTAGAAGCAGACTCATTCTGTCTGAATGTCCTTACCAACCGTGGATATCTAGATTCTAGAAGAACAACTCCATCTCTGATCTCTATAGAGACCCTAAAAGCCATCCCCTTCCCCTTAACCAACCCCACATCGATACTCGCCAAACCTAACCTAACATAACCTCGAAAAACTACCCTACGAACCTAAAAACTCGATAAGAACAACTCTCTCCCTCCCTCAACCAACCCCAAATCGATACTCACCTAATCTGACCCCTAAAAAACACAATGAAAATTAATTTATCTCCGTTAAACCCCCCTCCTGTCGATATTCACCAAACCTTTCCTAACATAACCCCCAAAAATTACCTCAAGCCTAGATAAGAACAACTTCCACCCTCTTACCCACATCGATACTCACCTAACCCTATAAAATCTCCGAAAAATACCCTGTAAACTCCAAACTTTGAACAACTCACTCCCTCCTTCACCGATCCCATCAATACTGACCAACAACAGCTGTAAACCCCGCAAATAATGAAAGACTCACCTACACCACAACAACACCTAACCTAACCTCGAAAAAACTCCCGACATAACCTCAAACCCCACCGACAGCGACATCTAACCTAACCTAACCTTCAAAAAACTCCCCACGTAACCTAAAACCGCGCCAACGCCAACTGCGCGCGTCGATACTCACCTACACAACATATTGTCCAAAACAAGAGTCTCCGAACTGGTCTCGATCGACTTATCGGACGCGTCCCTCTTCGAGGGCACCGGTATGGGCTCGGACTCCACGCACCTCTCGCCACAAAACGCGACACTCTCGTCCACCACCTCCTCCTCATCAATCTTAGTTCTACCGCAGTCGGTAACGTCGCGCTCCCCGTTATCGACGACACTCTTGACGTCCGCCGTCACCACGTTGTCAAAAAGGAAAGGATCGCCGTTCAACAGCTCTTCCTCTCCGTTCACGGAACCTCCGTTCGTGATCTCCTTCGCGACGTCCCCGTGACCGTTCTGCAGCGGCTCCTCCTCCGCCGCCGCCTTGGTCGCCACCTTCTCGAACGCGAAATCAGCCGATTCCTCCAGCTCGGAGGCGTCCTTCGGCGCCTGGACGCCGTTCTCGTGCGTCAGGGACGGCTGCTGCGCCTCCTGGAGCGACACCGAGTTCAGCTTCCTGAAAATTCAGCATTAATCGCTCGCACGACACCTAACCTCAAACGTCAACGTCAATGTCAATGTGACATTTCGGATCGGTTGACTTTGACAGGAGCGCCGAGGGGCAAACAAGCGTTTTTATTG
Source organism: Coccinella septempunctata (assembly GCF_907165205.1). Classification (NCBI taxonomy): domain Eukaryota; kingdom Metazoa; phylum Arthropoda; class Insecta; order Coleoptera; family Coccinellidae; genus Coccinella; species Coccinella septempunctata. The sequence goes on from NC_058197.1 coordinate 20,012,069, forward strand.
TGATTTCGAGTGGTTTTTATGAATCCTCATCAGTTTTGACGTTTATAAATGTCATAGTTTGCCCCTCAAGTGCCCAATAGAGAATTTTAAATGCTCACTTTTCGATATTCAAACTAGGATCGCTGCTTCGTCTAAAGTGACCCTGGTAACAATCGGACATGGCTGCCAGGTCGTTATACGACCTGGTCTTGGTCATGTGATAGGCCAGGATGTCGGGCGGTCCGGGGCAGGACTCGGAGCCGCACTCGGCCCTGAAATTAGCCTCCATAGTCCCCAGATAAACCTCCCTCCACAGATAGAGGTCTCTGACGTTGGTCTGGGGCCATATGACCTAAAACGATCAAAACCTCAAACCTACGATCCTGACATGGACAGATCTTGTTACCTTCGGTGTGGTAAAGTTGCCGGATGGTTCGTACAGGTGATTTTTGAACCTGGGGGAATTCAGGAACTCCCAAACGGAAAAAGTCCTGTTGTTGACGATCTTCAGTCTGTCCTGGAGGGTGTTGCACAGGAACGTACCGAACAGATTGGAGTATATGTGTTGTGCCAGTTTAACCTGGAATAAACCATGAATTATCGCCATTTTTACACCCTTCATTGCACCCTAACTCACCAAATAAGCTTCGGAAAATTCGAAATCGCAGGGGAACTGTTTCAACAGTTGATGGACGCAATCCAGCCATTGCAAGAACACCGGACACCTCTCGTTAAGGTCCTCGCTACCGGTGGAATGTCCACAACGATCTGCGAATTTGTGACCGAAGGCCAACCATTCTCTCTCGATGAGTACACGAAAACCCTGCAAAAAAATCGATAACCACACCCACTAATCGTGAAGGGAAAAACTCACATCCACCGTCCTGTAATAAGGGTCCAGTAGAAGCTCCGCAAGAGCCACAATCTGTGGGGTCCTGTCCCAACCGTCGGAACAATGCACCATGACCGACCTGGCGTCGGAATCTACCGCTGTGACCAAGGTTACGGCCGCCTTCATCAGACCGGACATGTGCTGCAGCCACTTCGTGTTCTCAAGTTGGCTGTGCCACCTGAAACACCCAGAAAAATTGACTTGTGAAAGAGGTTAGGTTCTAAGACGTTGAAATCACCCACGTTTGATCAGAGCTGGAGGTGCACAGCAGTCTCAAAGCCTGGAAACTCTTACGGATGGAATGTATATTGGCCAGGTTCATAAATTGTATCTCGCAGTTCGAGTAGTACTCGGGACACTCACAACCCCCACCTCTGGCCCTATTGGCGACAGCGATGGCGTAGGAACGAGCGTCCAAGATCAAAACCTGCAAAAAAAACCTCAAGGTTACAAACAAGACGATAACCAGTCCAAAACCAACCTTCTTCTCCTGTTTACTGCTGTCTATACTCTTGGAGATCAACTGTAACAGCTTCTCGTCTTCTTCGCCCCTCCATCCGAACCAACCGACCTCCGGTTGACTACATCTGGCAACAACAGCCCCATTTTTAGTGTGCCTAAAAGAAACCAGCTAAAATCCAATCGACACCCCTTTCAACGACACTCACCTCCAAACCACAGCCGGGATCCTTTGGGAACTCCTGAATTTTGACACCTTCTTCAGTTCTTCATCGTCGATATCTTTGGGCACCAGAAGGTATGGGGGATACGAGGAGCAAACCTCGTAATTCACGTTCACCCTGCTTATCCTCCACAACGATTTCTCAAACTGCAGTCTTTCCATCTAAAAATCAACAAAAAGTACTCAAAGTACTAAAAAACCCAACAAACACTCACCTCCATCGTGAAGCTGTTCAAATCGAAGCAATAAGGCTTCTGGACTCGATCCTCGCTGCCTTTGAAATGGGCAAAGTGGAAGAACGCAAACAGCTGATTCAGCTGTTTGGGGGGCTCGGCAGCCTTAAGTATCTTATCGTACCACTCCAGGCAAGATTCGTTATTCTCAAACGTGCACCTAAACAACCATATTTCAGTGAATAAAACTAATTTCGATTAATCCAGGGGTACTTACTTATACGTCCTGCAATCCTTGCAGCCTATGTACAAATAGAAAAGTTCTTTCTGCTCGACTGTCTCGATGAGCCCCAGGGGCACGTGGTGATGGTTCCTGGTTATCTGGAGGTACAGCCTGTAGTTCGTGATCAGGATGAGGCCGTCCCTGGATGTACCGTGATGCTCTACAGCCTCCCCTTCGAGGAGGTTGAACGGGAGGGAGAGCTTCGGATCTGTGGGGGGTAACTGGTACATCTCGATGCGTTCCACCTGGCAGATGGAATTGGGCTGATCTGTGTTGTCCATGGTTCTCCTTAAAAAAAATTAAACAAGTTCAAGATTCCTCATAGAATTCCTACTCAAAAGGAGCATGAAAATTAAATTTCTCATGATTCAAAACTGACTTCGTAGGTAGAACAACATGCTTGCTCAGTCAAGCTGATTAAAAATAGAAATTTAAGTCGATTCCACTAACAATATGGTGACTTTCAAAGTCCAATTTTCATCACCATCCACTCAAAACCGTACTTTCCACGATAAACCTTCAAATACTCTACCTAATGAGAACATTTCGAAAAAACACCCTTTTATTCGAACCCATAACTGCTGGCCCAACTAGGAACGATTTCTTTATTGAGAGCAACAAACATATAATCCGATTGTTATCATAACACTCTAAATAAAAAACAAATATCAGGGTGAAACTTGATTGTTGACATTATTACTGATAATTTTATCAGCTTTCGTAACTGATTGGATGCATTCTTTTATTTATCATTCCATGAGAAACCGTGACTTTCCACAGAAAAGGGGAATCTAGAGATAAGAACGTTGATGATATAGATTTCACTTTCTCCAATCAACACGAACTTAGGGTAGGTTCAGATTCCTCGTTTGATACAACCAATATGTATTAGAAGGGCCAGCTTTTTAATTTTACATTAAACCTACAAGCATAAGAACATTCTCCAGTCCCTCTCAGTATATTTGGGTGGAAATTTCCAGTGTGTTTTTATTCAAAGACAAATCATTCACTGGAAACTGATATCACATATCAAATGAGATTGATTCCTTTTAAATTACAATTCCAGTGATACCTGTGCCAAGTATTTCCTGGAAAATCAGAACCAAATGGTCCTGAATATACAAGGCTTCATTAAAATGATAAAGATTAAAGTAAACATACAAAGAATCTGTCAATGCAACCATCAAACAATACGGTCTTTTGATATTCACACTCTAATCAAAACATTCAACATTGCACTTCCTTGTTCTTTGTTATTAACCATTCATTCATATGGAGGTTTCGTTATAGGTATTCAGTCAATTTATTTTTTAGATGAACGAAAAATGAAACAAAAGATTTATTTATTGCAGTATTAGTGAAGCAACTTGGCAAACATTCAAACAAAAACAAGGCACCAGATACATTCAATAAATATGCAGATCATCGCAGCCTTCAAGTCCGTCGTTTAAAAATTTATTATGTTAAAAGGACAAAATTAAAATAAATTTTTTACTTGTATCAGACGCTTCAACCTTGATCTCAACGAGCTGTAGCAATATGTACTTTGTTGATGGAATGTTTACCGTAAAACGATATGAATGCTAGGATTATTTTTACGTACAGGTTTCAAAATCAGCTGATTATTGTTTTTCGAAAATTGACAGTGAATTGTTGTGCTTGGCAAAAGAACACACCGATGACCGACTGATCCCGTGTACAATATGATGGCATTTCACGCTAATTACTTGAGAAATTCAAGTCCAGCGAGGTTTTACAAACAATCTATAACTTAAAACGTACAAAATTCGCCATAGAAATCGTTCAAGCAAGGAACAGTATTGAATAAACACCAAAAGTGGTCTTTAAACAACCCATACACCGATCTGTCAATGGTAGGCGAAAATGGTCCATGGAAAGGTACTCACAGTTTTTCACTCTGTCAGATGTTCCTTTCGATTCGCCAATTTACAAATCACATTTTATTTTCGATAGATGATCGAGGGAATCCTTTGAACCGCCGACGAATAAACGCACCACCCTTTACGTTTCTTAAATGCAAGAAACGTCCTTGCTACGCTAAAATGGCCGAAACTGACATAAAAATTTAGGTTGTAAGGTGGCGCCCTCTGGGGCTGCGTTCTCGCGAAGCGGGCCTTTTAAAATTAAATTTTAAATATTATTCTTGCCCAAATTTCAGATTACAAGTCTTTTTCGTACTTATTTATAGAATAAAATGAACGCTCTCGTTCACTTTGAGCTGAAATTTTCTAGTTTCGTAAATAAAACAAAAACACCAAAATATGGTTGTATATTACGTACAAAAATCATATCTAGTGAAAAAAATTGAGGTAACAAGTTCAATTATCAACTAGTGACCAGTCATAATTCAATACTTCTTCATCAGTCCACTCCTCATCATCGTCTGTATCCTTTTCCGAGTCCAGAAACACTGAAATAAAAAAATGTTCAAGCACAAAAACACAACATATGGAAACACTGAGGTGAAATTCTCCTCCATTGTTGAAAACGTGGGTAATATTATTTCGAATTTGGGGAAAATCTGTTGAAAAATAACATACATATTACCTTCTTCATGGACAATATTCTCATCAAAAATGCTCGGATCGCTGATTAGCCTATAGGCTTTGTTTTCTGCTGTTTTAACATCTGGATAATCATTGACTATACGATCCAGCATCGCACAGTTTTCATCTAAACCCCGGATGCTATCTGGGTCTACAAATAATCTATAATTTTCAGGAGTGATTTCAAATATCTCATCAGAATTGTCCACATCAATTATATCGTCAGTATCTTCATCTTTTTTATTAGACACTGCATTCACATTATAATTTGATGTACCACAAGCATGATTGTTAGTATTCTTTTTTGCTTCATTACGAAGTTTTTCATCTATTACTTGAGGACAGTAATTTTCGAGCTTCAGGAGATCGGCTGGATCCATAGTGATGACTGATGATAGCGAAGTTGATCTAAAGTTTCAATAAATCTTGAACTGTATCCACACAGTCAGACTTTTTCAGCGTTGGCTGCTTTGGTTTACTTTTCACTGGTTTGATAACGAGACGTTTATCGTTGATCAAAACACCTTTCAATATTTTTATAGCTTCCTTTCTAATATCTGATGTTTTGAAATCCACAATGCACCACCGTGCAGATTTCTGAAATATGAATTTGTTTTATCAGCATGTGCTAGGAGTGAAGGCGAAATAGGCTGATGATGATCTTCAAAAACTGATAACATACCTGTCTAGGCAAATGAACAGCTTCTATAAGAGAACAAAGGTTTTTCACTTGTAATTCTTCTTCAATTCTACAGGGAAATCTCACATACAACTTGACTTTTCTGGAAAAAAGTTTATTATTAGTATTTCAAATTGAAAATATACAACACTGAGAATAATAGAACTACAAATAATTTACCCCATCATTCATGGAAATAAAATTGAGTAATTAAATGCACAAAAATTGAAACGTTGAATTGAAATTTTAGGTTGATCAGTTCACATAACCTGTAGAAACACACAGAAAAAAAATTTAAAAGTCAGTGAAGGAGGAAGGAGAAGAAAGTGATGCATGATCAAAGATAAATGTTTGTTATGATATACCTTCTTCTTGAACTATGGATAATTCAATAACTCATTAACCTAATATCAATGAGTTCATTCTATATATGGGTCTTATCCTTTAAAAGCATTCGTGATGGAAAATTTCTGAAAAAAATTAAAGAAATGAGGGAATTCCGCTTATGCACTGCCAATAAACAAAGAAAATTCTGTGCTTGTTGCGCAGGTCATAGTAAAAAATAGTAGAAGAAGACATGTAGTCAACTCTGTGGTTACACTTGATGGTAATGTTCTGTGGTTGACGCAGTTGATCTATTTTCTTCTTTTTCCATATAGGAAAATGTTAAAATTTTCTCGGAAAATTCCTAACCTGTAAAATTTCAAAAATACAAAAATTTTTAGTGAGCCATTGAAAATTTGAAAAAGTTCATTTGTTTATTTGAATTTTTTCTCCAAGCAAAGGTATGTCACAATTTGTTGTTGTATTGTGAGAACATAGTCGCATTAATTGAATATATCGCTTGAATTCGAATGCTTTATTTGAAATTGTAACCTAGAATTAATTCGAGTTAATAATTTCCGACTCCGCCGATTCAAACAGCCATAATTCTTCCGAATCTTATGCACCAATTGAAATAGTTTGGTTGGCGGTTTCTTTCACGGCATTTCTAGTGCCAGAGTGGGTTTTTTGTTTCCAGCAATACATCTTTGATCGGTATTTTTCAGCCAGGGCTAGAAGTATAGATAGAAGAAGCTAGTAAGAATGATGAATAGCAGCAGTAACAATGGAGCGGGTGATAACAATCAGTCACAGCAACCTCAAATCGACAAGACAAAACTTATTGTCAATTATATTCCACAATTTTCTACCGAGGAAGATATTGGTCAGATATTTAAGCAAGTAGGGAAGGTAGAGAGTATCAAGATAATGAGGGACTTTAAGACAGGTTACAGTTACGGATTTGGTTTTGTTAAGTACTCTACCCCAGAAGAAGCAGCTAAGGCTATCGAGGTCATCAACGGAATGTCTTACAAGTAGGTTTTTACTGAAGATAAACATGAAAATATGTAAAATTGCTTTTTAGGAATAAACGTTTGAAGGTCTCATACTCGAGACCACCAGGTACAGATATGAGAGATTCCAATTTATATGTTACGAACCTCCCAAAAGATGTAACAGAACAAGACATCGACCAGATGTTTAGCCCTTTTGGAGAGATAGTTCAACGCACCGTTTTGAAAGATAAAATAACGGGAATGCCTAGAGGTGTGGCATTTGTACGGTAAGTACAAAATTGTAGTTAGAAGCGTTATTTGAATGGAACCTTTTCTTCCTCTAGTTTCTCGAAGGGAGAAGAGGCCCAGAACGCCATCGCCAACCTGGACGGCAAGATGCTGGACAAGGCCATATTCCCGCTGAGCGTCAGGGTGGCAGAGGACCACGGCAGGCAGAAGGCTCAGTACATCGATGTCTGGAATCCTTTCATGTACAACAGGGGTAAGAAGAGACGACACGATGAATGATTTTTAAAGGGGCCTCCCTGAATGTTTTGAACGATTCGAAATTTGGATCGGGATGGATGTTTGTTGTGAGGACGGAGAATCGGGATTGTTGTGTTTTCGCCTCCGAAGGAAAGACGGGGAGATGTGAATGGTTGAATGAATATCTCGGGGATTTTGGGCTTTGAGAGAATCTTGTATACGAGTCGTTTTAAAGGCTGTTTAATTTTCGATGGGATTTTTTTCCTAGTGAAGGAATTTCGGATTGTATTGTCTATTCGGAAGCTTCTTGTTGAAAAAAAGGTTTAAATTGTTTGATTGTGTAGCTGAAGGGGTTTTGTGTATTGTTTACTTTGTAATGTGTTGTGATAAGAGCAGAAAATGGAATTTTTGTTCTGTTTTATTTATATTTGGAGTGAAAATTGAAATTTTTTGCTCTCTTACGATGTTAACTTGATGTTGATGTAACTTTTCTTCCGTCTTCTTTGTTGTCATTAATCCTCCTGTTTAACTTTTTGTTCTAACTTTCCTTTGTGATGAATGCAGGCATCGTGGGGTATTAACCTTTGAAAAAATGGTTCTATTCTCATTTTATCCCTATAGAAATTTCCCGTTTCCTCACATTCACTTCTTCAAGCTCTCAATTCAAGATTAACGTTGATTTTTTTCATTTTTGATCGAGGATTTATTTTCAATCAGTTCCCGAGTTCAATAAATTCTCAGTGGCCATGAATTTCAAAAGGATTTTGGTTGATCGTTGTTGAGAATTGATTGAACGTTAATTTTTAAGGAAGGTCAATCGATGAACCGAAAGAATGATAAAGACTTACCTTATTCATCAGTTCTTTCGCTAGGAATGTTACCCTTCCGTGGGATCATGCCTTTTAGAGACATGCCGATGAACATGTCAAGAGGAAATTTCCCCAATCGCTTCGGCCGTTTCAATAACATCAGAAACATGGCGGCGGGCGACAGTTTTCTGCAGACTCCCTTCTATTTCTAGACGACTGAGAGAGACAGTGAGAAAAAGGGACGATGCGGCTCAAGAAGTTTTAGAATTTTTGTTCCCGTCGTCTCCGGTCTGCTTAAATATTTCGTTTTTTCTTTTTTCCTCGCGGACATGTCAGTGAAGAACTACCTAGTAGCGTTTCGGTGAGCCTCGTCATCATCAAAAAAAAAAAAATTAACAAAACAACCGTTTAATTGGTTTTTCTGAAGCCATCGAATCATTGCCAAGGCCCCCCCTGACAGGTCCCCTCGTTATTTTGACTTTTCAAATTCGTTTTTTTGTTGGTGTTTTTGACGATGCGTTTTTTTCTGTTGTTCGAGTTGACATTTTGCGAATCGTTGTTTTTCGAAGTGGTTTTTTTTAAGCAGACCGAGACCTGAGTTTTGATTTTAAATCGATTTTTTTTTCTGTCACATAAAAGACTGTTTTATTTTATTCGATGCGATTTTTTATACAGAATTTTCTACCTATTTATATGAATCGATTAGTGATTTTATAATTATTAGTATAAACTATATTGCAATAAGAATATTTACCTTGAGTTATTTTATATTTAAGAAAAACTAACACAAATTTGATCTGTAAAGATGAGATGTTTTGTTTTTAGAGGTTTGTGTTAGTTTTTTTTCGAGATAGGATGATGAGTTGTTATATTTTACTGTTTTTATTTATTTTATTCGAATAAAAGTCGAAAAACTATTATTCTCCCTCCTTTGTGTCCTCTACCAAAGTGGTACATAGTTTGACTAATATTTTGGCATCTAATCAAGATCAAAAAAATTTCTAGTCAAGATTAACATATATGTATAAAAATTACAACTTCGATACATCATTTTCCTCGGTATACTGCTGTTCGCTCAAAACACTGAATACGCTGTTCATCTTTTTGGTGCAGCCTTTGACTGGATTACCTTTGTAGCCAGGAGTCGGCACCTAAATCAGAGTGACGATGTCAATTAAAAAAAATACTGGCAAAAGAGCATAAAATAGTTAAAATTCAAAAGCAGGGCGGTCATCCATCCAGATACCGAACCCGCCAAACGCTGCTTCGCTCCCAAAAAGAAATCCGATCTTGTGTGGGACCTTTAGCAACGGGGATCTCCCCCGAAACCATCGAGATTCGTCGCCTCCCGTCAATCTTCCCGTCCCAGAGAGTCTCCCTTACCTGTCACCATAATGACAGGTCTCATTTCTTTCCGAGTTTAGCGCAGTAAATTACCGAGTTAAATGGATTTTAAAGTATCCATTCTGGACCAGATCAGGGAGAACTACAAGCCGCTGCTGCTGCTCCTCTCCGGCACGGCCATAGTGTTCATCGCGTCCAAATACTTCAAGGCGAGGTCGTGCGAGAAGACGACCAAGCGGGATCCCTCCAGGGAGCTGCCGACGGTCGAGGACATCCAGAAGTTCATCGAGGAGCTGCCCCTGGACGTCGGGCAGCTGGAGAACAACCAGGAGGGTCTGAAGGAGCTGATCGGCGAGCTGTCCGAGATAAGCGAGGACGAGGAATGGAAAGAGCTCGTCGCTAGCCTGCAGAAGTTCTACGAGGAGGGCAGTGTGGTGTGATAATGTATCATTGGGATTTTGTGTCCATAACCCCTTATTATTAGCATGGTGCCTAATACAGTCTAACATACTCCAATTCTTTTTTTTCCCCTACGTGAGGTGTGAATATTAGAATCTAAGTTCTCAGTGGCTTTCGATCAAGTGTTCTGGAGACTGAAGTGAAGGAAGAGGATTTTTAAAAGCCTACAATCCACCCAATTTCTATTGGACCACACAGCTACCAGGAAAGGTGCAAGAACTCCTTTCACTGTCCCAGAACCTTCAAGAAACCGAGAGAGAAACACTCTGACACTATCTTCAAAGGCTGGATCATTCCAGAGAGGTCTAAGAAGGTTTTAGATCTCAGGGAGATCCTTACTGGGTTCCTCAAAGGGCGTTGCCTCCAATGAGTCTAACAGAAACTTCTTTGGAAGAAGGAATTCTTGACCACCTGGTGATGGAAAGCTTTGAACCTGGAGGGTTAGCTGTAGACGACATAAGCTCTGATGAAGGAACAATAAATCTTAAATCTACAATCTACTCACTTGAAATCCTTGCATGTCTTGTGATCTGGGCCGACGCATTGACCAGCAATGCACGATAGATTGTTGCTGCAATCTTCCTTCTTCCTGCATTTATCTGGTTTGAGCCTGGAAGGTGTCTTGGTGCTCGTTGCAGGATTGATGGGTTGAAATTCTACCATGCCATCTACGTCGGACAGTTGTAGTTGTTTCGTGTTGTTTACTGGGACTTTGTGGTTTTCATGTGATTTTGTTGTGTCTTGTCTGTTTGGTTTCGTCTTATGGATCTTTGTCAGGCTAATTTTTAACCCTGATCTCCCTATATCTTGATTTTGGTCACAATCAAGTCGTTGACACTTGGTTTTCACCTTTACCGGACGCCCGAATCCCAAGTTTTGTTCGATTTTATAGCCAAAACCGCCCATGTAAAATCCAGTTTGGTAGTTGACCTTGGGTTTTGTCTGTTTTAGCTTCGGGTATCGTTGTGGTAGTGGACTGGGGATCCAGTAATCCCAGTCATTTTTGCTTGGTCTATGTGGAACGCCTATTTTTATTTCCTTTGGTACGTAAGAATGTACAGGTTTCGTTTGCCGATCTGGACAGAGTTTTTCCATAAGTTTCGAGCTTCCCATTTCTGTTTTCTGCCTGCATTTGTTGGTTATTTTCGACAGTTTTTGCTTCTCCTTGCTCCAGCATTCGTCGCAGGGTCGAGCTGCAAGGAAATAGGGTTATGACTAGTCTAGGACCTGCCCAGGGTTGCTCTTGAAGTGCGGCAAGGTGCAGAGTGTCGATTTCATCTCATTCTGGATAGAGAAGGCCAGAAAGGTGTGACTTTGAGCTACGAAAACTAAAGCTGAATGGCTGGGTGCAAAAAATTGACCAAAGTGATTAGGAGATGATGAATGAATGGTGCTGAAGAATAAAACAGCTTGTACTTGAAAAATATAAAGGCCTGAGCTCTCTAGGATGGTTCACTTTCTTCCAAGTTGCTTCAAAATGAGTAAAACCAAGTAAAAAAAAGTTAGAGTGGGGTGAAATGGAGGTGAAGGAGTCCAAATTATCAGGCTACAAACTACTCTTGTACGTGAGGCTGTGTTGTTAGTATCCTTTGGCGTATTCATAAAGGTATCTCGATTTGGGCACAGCTCTGGTCCTGCCATACATATCGTTGACGTAAACGTAGTCCTCGTGTGAGGAATAGTATCTACTATTCCTGTAGGAAGGGTAAACTGCACTCAAATACCCTGGGTTTACCAGGACGCTGTTTCCAAACTGGTCTTTAAGGTAGACTCTTCTCGTGTAAGGGTCTGTGTAGTAGACGTTCCTAGAGATGCAGTTGTAGCACCTTCTGGTGTAGACGGGAGTGGGATAACTCTTCGCAGACCTCGACCAGGAAGGTTCAACTACCACCACCTGCCCGTACTTGTCTGTGATGTAAACGTTGTCGGATCTTTGTGTTGTGTAGTATTTGTATGGTTGGTGATCTGGTAAGTTTGAGGTCTCACCTCCGTTGGCCAGATAGAGGACCAGAAGCAGGCATAAGCTTCGCGTTAAAATCATCGCTGAAGACCTGAAATGTTATTTTGTGTTGAATTGTTGGGGTCTATTTGATAAGGGGTGTCTTAGAAGTTATTTTGACCCCCCTGTTCTTAGTTTTCAAGGCGTAAATTCTAGTTTTTATTAGATATACGTGAGATCGGAAATATTTCCTAAAATTTTTATATTTACCCCTCTAAATTTTCAATGAAGAATCCAGCAAACCGTTTTGGAACTTGGGAACAGTCTCAAATTTTCAAACTCAATTTTTCACAAAAATCACACAACACAATCTACGACTCGATCTGACCAAGAACTCCTGTCTTTTATGCAAATCTAACAGCCGAAGATTTGTTTTTTACGTTGTTTTATACTGTAGGTCACGTGGAATGATTGTTTTCTACGTAGAAAAATGATCTTTATGTTACCTTCCCCACAATACGTTTTTGCAAAGAGGCTGACGAACGAGTGGGAGTTACACAATTATGCAAAGATTAATTAATAGATAATCCACATATTTTTACAATGTCAGGCTTCCTTTAAAGGAGAGAAGGTCATGGATTGGAAGAGATTCCTTTAATGTTTGGAATCCCACACTTGGATAAACAAATCGATGAACAAGGAAATAGATATTTATTCTAGTTTATTCTCGATTCAATTTTGAAAAGGCATAGTTTCGGCCACTATTCAGTTATCGAAACACCCTGTATAGCAGAGCCTATCAACCTACATGCCCCCAAAGATGCTCCCATTCGAGAAAACAAATCAAAGAGCAAAGTGCCGTAAATTGTTTTTTAATATCGATCGCACAATAAACAAATAAACGAGAAATGCATTTTCGTAAGCCATTAAAGTCAATTGATATCGAGTTTGATCTAATCTGAGGCTGTAATTGTTCATCTCCAACATGATGAAATATCCTTATTGGATAACATCATGCATTTTCATCATTTCTCGAGCAAATCTGTGATGTCAATGGTAAATTGGCTTAAGCATTATGATATTGGTGATAGAAATTAATATAGATTAACGAGATAAACGTGGTGTGAAATATTCGATAAAGAATTTGTTGGATAAAATCTGACAATTTTCAAAAAATCTTCTGGGACAACATTTTTTGAAAGTTATAATTATGATTTATACTTCTTTACTCACCTGTTCAATCAAACACTAAAATCAATGATCTTTTGACCCATTCTTTCTACTGTAATTAGAAAATAATTGGCAATTTCCAAGCTTTATGCCATCATTTAGACACGATCGATAAACTTAATATGAAATAACATAATATTACACTTCTGTTGTAAAAGTAACTTATTGGAGATCAAATGGAAGTTTAAAACAGCAAGATTACACCATTTTCTCACAAATACAATTAGTGATTTCCATCTTATTTCAGCTCCTCAACTGGTTAATTGAATTTAATAAAAGATTGTTCATTGAAATATTCGAACGCAATAGCGCATCCACCATAAGTTGTATTAGAAGAATGCAGAAGAATAATCTGTTTGACTATAAAAGAAAAATTCAAAATACACCAAAAAAGATCTTCTGCAATTATAACAAGGAGTGATTATTAACGCTAGTGATGTAATAAATAATAACGCATTGTTTCAGGAAATGAAGGGGTGATATACACGGTGTTCCGTAAATATTCTGATGATAACCTTTGAACTATTCGATGTAGATAGTAAAGATTCAAAACTGTCACAGCTGACCTAAGTATAAAAATGTCAAGGTTTCAATCACATCTTCATAAAATAATAAATTTAGGTTGCGAAAAAAATTCATGTCGTATTGGGAAGTAACTATCATGCATTTTTTCTTTCAATTTCAATTTGGACCAGTAAAACATGGAATACTTCCCAGATTTTTCTGTTTGCATGGTATATTTTTGTGGGAAAATTAAAGTTATCATAAAAGGTGGTAATTCCCTAAATTGTCTTAAAATCGCTGATAAGTTTGTGTAAATACTTTGGTACTGGTAAAAACCAGATAATAATGAGTAAATCTAGTACATTTTTATTGACCGATGATATCTACTGAATTCACAAACCAAACACTTGGTCAACAATATATTATTGACTACTACTATACTATTCCATACGAATGTTTACTATTTTTGACCTATATGGTCACTGCTTAAAATAGACTTCGTCAAAAGTAGATAGAAATTTAAAAAGTTAACATTTGGAAAACACTCGTGACCGGAGCGGTCATCCATCCAGATACTGAACTCTCCAAACGCTGCTCGACTCCCATGAAAAATATTTCCTTTTTTATTCCAAGAAAATCGAAATTTTCGTGCCTAGGGATGATAAGTCTAGGAAAAAGTTTGTTGTAGCACCCTTAATAGGCCGTTTTGAACCTTATACACATATTCTGAGGGTTGATATTGCAGATAATAAGCCAGAAAATCATTTTGACTTCTTCGAATTTCACTCAATATAACAAATATTTGACTACCCTCGATAAAATGGGAGAAGCCCATCTCCAATTTTCAGAATATAGTATTTCCGCAGTTTCAGTTGACTCATTGTTTGGGAATAGAATTAAAGGTCACCCTATCTCGGTGTATATTCGTTGCGGTACTTCGAAAAAAAAAATTATCGCCTTCAACACCATCTCGCTTATCTTCCAAACTGTTATCTTTCACGGCACAAGAAGGGGTCCTATAAAACAATCGCGTATCATCACACATTCTCAAGTTTTCTAGTAGACCACTTCGGTTGACGTTTGTGCGTTCGCTTCAATTTCGAAAAGAAGCTTTTTTTCAAAAATATCCGTGTTGGTGACAATGGTGATAAGACGGACGGTTTTTCTGATCAGGAACTTTAAAGGTTTCGTTTTTTAAAACGGTGTTCTGGTTTCGTAACCGAAGCAGAAGATATACGAAGTCATCCCACGAGAACCAAGTCACAAAATGAGGGGTAAGTAGCCATCCAGCTCCATTTTGTCCTGTTACCCATGAAAATCTGCAAAAAAACTTTTTATCCCTGAAGATGCCGAGTATAATTTTCGACGAAACTTCGGAAAATCGAAGGTAGTTGACTTTTTTCACTCTGTTATTATACTTCGGGTAGTTTAATGGTTTCAATTAGCTTATAGAATTAAGAATCACGTTTTTAATTGACTCTTAGCATATCGCCATTGGCCACTAATTATTCTATTCGCATCTGTTCAATTAAAATTGCTCGAATTGTCTGGAAATTTCCACGTTTTCTGTGTAATTATTCCTTTCGTGATCTTCACGTGATTTTTGCACCAAAAATTATTCTGAATAGGCTATGAATTTTGTGTGAAAATAAAGTTTTATTCAGAACTAAGATTTGTTGGTTCTTTAACAATTAAATGCTCTTTTTAAATGGTTGAACTTGAATATTCTTCATGCAGACACCAAAGTCGGTTCTTTTATCAAAACGGTTCTAAACATTTTTTCAGTTGAAGTGAGGGAAGGGATGTTTTAACAAATTAATTATAACAAAAGACTTCTTGTAGAAATAGTAGTTTTGAGCCTGCATTGTTGAAGAATTTTGCAGGTTTTTTGGGTAACAGGATTGTGTATTCCTACTTATGCCTGTAGTATTTATCCACTGATTTTTTTTTTTTTTTAGATCTGATCAAGGGCTTTCAGAGCTTGGTTACGGAAAAGTCTAACCGTGAGGTAGACGAGGAGCGTGGACCACTACTCAGCTCGAATGCGTCCTCCGTCAAGAGTTATGGGTAAAAAAAAACATTCTTTATCTTCGAAATCGCATGTCTTTGTACACGAAAACCTTATGTCACAGCAACAGCGATTTGAATAATTCATAACGCGAGTTTTTGAGTTATGGCACGAAATCCTTCGTGTTTGGTGGCCGAAATCGAAAAAAAAATTGATCGTACCGGGAATTGAAAAATATCAGAGTTGAGATCTGGTGTGTAAGTTATCCTTCTTCATGATTAACATAAATGTAAATCGGCATGCAAAGTTTTCACGCGACAAAAATGGTGGTTGGAATCCTGTATGGACGTGGTACCGTAAGATATCAGACCAGTGGCGTCGATACTCTTTTCTTCGTGAGGGGTTTTCAGTGCGATACATTATGCTTTATTTAAAGTATCGTCTAATGGTTTATCTTTTTCTGGTGGCATTGGTCTGAAGAATTCTCAATATTTCGACGTTTTTTTACAAGATCAGAACCTGCTTTCATCGTCTTATCTGAGCTTCAGTTAGAATAAAAACATTTGGTCAAATTTTTTAAACTTATTTTAGAGAGGAAGAGTACTCCTATTTTTATAATAAATTTTTGGGATGTCTCCACATCTTGTGCAGCCGTCACTGTGGGCACTTCTTAAGGTGCTACATTCTTTCTTATAGTGACGCAACAATCTCTTCCTGAACCAAATATCCGAAAGTTCGATACTCCCCTAATTATGAACCGTTAACTTTCAGAGTCTCCCCTATAATCACGCGTCCCCCTCGCGTCTCTACGCCCCTGGCTTCTCGGTAACCAGGACACACGCATCTTCGTCGGTGCATGTAAAAAGAAGCGTGCCGGCTCTAGAACCTCCCCATACGGGATTCCAACCACGGCCTGCCTGATGCAACTTCGAACTTCGTTTGCAGCTTCCTCGAGACTTCTCGCTGAAGCCTGCGAGTGGGAAATGGTTCTGTGAGGGGTGATAGGGTGAGGTGCACACAGGGTGATCGCGAAACTCGACGGTTTTCCGCGTGAAATTGTGATTTTTCTCGGTTTCCTCGTACAGGGTGAGTTTTCTTATGAATTGAGAAGATTTTCCACATTCCTCCAGTCATGAATTCATTTCTATGAGCGTTTAAAGAATATTCGATATATTGAAGGAGGAAAAACTACAAAATCTGCATTTATAATATATTCCTTATTGGAATTCCTCAAGATGAGCGTGGAGAAAATCTTTTAAACATGAAGTTATTTCAGATATCGATTGAAATTTATTTTGGGAGGATTTTGCATCTCTTCACAAATTAGTGCAAGAATTCACGCAGGAGCAAATCGTTGATTTCATTTTTAATTGATTTTGTTTCAGAGATTGGGAGTGAAAGCCCTAAAAGGTTTGTGAAGAGATGAAGTTATTTGTCGGTTTTCTACTACACCTTGCAATTTTCGATTTTCTCCACAGTAAATTCAGAAAACTCACCCTCTTCGAAAGTTCGTTACAGTCTCGAAGAAATTTAAGACTTTTTATATAGTTTCAAGAAGATCCGGTCGCTATGGCAACGGAGAAAAACTGCCAGATACTGAGCTTCACACAGCTGATGGACGTGAATTTCAACAATAATAAGTAATTGAATTAGCTTGATTAATTGCAATTGACTAGAACGAATCTAAATTCGCGATTTCGTCAACGACTGTTTATTGAATTGTTTTTTTCGGTTCACAGAACCGTGTTCGGAGTTTCCGACACCGAGCAGTCGTATAATGGTAGCGGCGAAGAAAAGACCGTAAGATCCAAGAGTATAATGCCCATTTCCACCAAGATACTGAAGAAACAGCTGTCCAAGTGAGTAGAATCGAAGATTTTCCCTTGTCTGATACGCCACTGGTCCTTAAGCCGTTTTTCCCTTGCCACAATTCGAACCATAGAATCCCCCTACAGTTTTTTCAGTGATTTTTTTTTTTCAGAAAATATTCTCTCGACTTGTATCCTAGCCAGATCATAGATGCCTACTTCAACGGAGACATACTATCGGAAAACCTCCCGGTGGGTATTCACCTTTCGATTTCAATTCTTTGTAATAAAATTATCCTGTTTGTTCCAGGCGAAAAAACAAGCTCAATTCCCTTACCCCAGTCCTGAGAAGAAGGGAGAAGAAGAAGAAAAGAAGAACTCATCGATAGTGACAATGTAAGTTCAAATTTCAAAATTATAATCTGTGGTTTGAATCTGCCTTGAACCGGGGCGTTGTATCATAGAGTGAGGGATAATCTGTGGTTTAACTCCTTTATCGATGGTTGAGCATCGATAATCACAGATCAACGTCATCTTCTTCTTATCTCTAGGGCCTCAATTGACCGTGAAATAAAACGGACGTGGAAGCGTTAAAGCAATTTATTTTTCTCTTGATAAAACCGCGACGAAAATTGTTGATTTAGGACTGCGAACCAGCGGTACGGCGTAAAGGAACGATAAGGGTTTATCGCAACATTGTTAAATTACGGTAATTAATTGAACAATTGGCGTTTCTTCGGAGTTATCCATCGATAAGGATTCGTAGAAATTGATTACCAGAATTATGATTATTTTTTTGTATGCATATTGTTCGACGTATTTGGTAACGTAGTTTGTGGAAGAAAGTTTACAAGTCTGCACTAATGTGGCGCCTATACTTTTCGGGTCAATTTATCTTAATACTCCGTTTGTCCTTGGAGAATCCTTCTTATCTTCATAGACATCATTCCAGAAGTATCAGGATAAAGAGGATGATGAAACTTTAGTTTGTGTTCGATCATTTTCATTTCCCTGAAATCGCGATAACTCTATGGCCGAAAGGCAGTTTTAAACGTGATTCATTCAAGTTATCTACAATTTATTTTGAGAGTTGCAGGCGAATTATTGGGTGATAAGAGATGTTAAATTTAGACCTATATCTTGTTTTCCTTTCACGGTTCAAACTTGAACACTGTTGGCGTCATGATGTAGGTCTTATACCGCTTTTGGACTTTGGGTATCTAGTAACCTGCGAACTCACAGCTCTGTAGACTGAGATATCTGTGTATCCTTAAATACACCTATTTCGAATTAATATCAGGTTTGAACCATTCTTCAATACTCGTCGTATTAACAAAGAGGAAGAGAAGTTCCTCTTTGGCATTAATCACAGATTATCTAATCATAGATCCTAATCAAATTTTGACAACTGTTGTCAAACCGAACCATCGATGATTTGCATCAATTAATCTGTGTAGGGCACATAGAAATCGCGAACACTTTGGACGTCCAAGAAAACTTTTATCTGTACTCGCTTTGCTTATTTCAGATTCGCAGTATGGAACACCATGCTGGGTTCCTCGCTGCTGGCCATCTCTTGGGGAATAGAGAAAACCGGCCTATTCCCAGGGATCATCCTCAATTTCGTCATCGGGGCGATCTGTCTCTACACCGCTTATCTTCTGCTTCGCGTTAATCAGAAACACAGTGAGTATGATGCGCTTAAAACAGAAATTAACAATGGTTTGTTTGGTTTTCTCGGAATAAATTCTATGACCGGCGTCATTGTTGACATTTGAGTCATCAAGTTTACCACATGTGTTTAACACACCACTTGATATCCTGGGAATCTGTTCAAGGTCGGGATTTTACCGAATTCTTTCAATGTTGATTTCTACTTACATAAATATGATCTGCGAATCAAGAATATGATGACAGATGGCCTTCAAATTACGCGTGATCATAGACAGAAGTCGTGCCAACTTAGCGACAAGAACTAGCGGGCTTTTTAAATGATTAATTCCCTGTCGATAGTATGCAGATAAGTTTTTGTTACAGGTGTGATAGGAGAAAGATGCGAGGTACCAGAGTTGTGTAAGATGCTCATCGGCAGATGGGCTGAGGTACTTTCGAAAGTATTTTCCATGATAGTATTATTTGGCGCGAACATCGTGTACTGGATCTTGATGTCAAACTTCTTGTACAACCTCGTTTATTCCATACACGGTAAGAGGATCCGTTCGGGATATCGGAAAAACCGTCAGTTCAACCATCTCTTTCCAGGTTTTATTTACGACAGTCAAGAAAATGACAATATATCTGTGATATGCCCGAAAGAGCAACGTGCAGCCAACTTGACCAATGTTGCAATGTTGGCAACGGCCGACCCAGGGCCGTTCAGTTTCGAAAAATACTGGGATCTGTACTCCACCGTGCCTGTGATTTTGGCTTTCATCATATTTCCAATGCTCAACTTCAAAAACGCGCAGATTTTCATGAGGTTCAACAGCTTGGGTTAGTATGGGAGGCTACAAATTTTTTTCTTAAGTTTTACCATTTCACTGTTTTTTCAGGCACCATTAGTATAGTTTATCTGATAGGCTTTTCGTTCGTCAAGTTCTTCAGTTGGGGCATACACTGGCCGGAAGTGTCGGTGGTGTTTTCTTTGAAGCCGACTTTCGTTGCCCTAAGCGGCATGTTGACAATGAGTTATTTCATACACAACATCATCATTTCAATGATGAAGAATAACAGACATCAGGAAAACAATGTAGGTGGCAAATTATTCATTGGTTCAATGTGGAAATTGAACTATTTATTTTTTCAGGGACGAGATCTTACGATAGCATTTGCATTAGTGACTTTTACGTATTCTGCGATTGGAGGACTTTTGTACATATCGTTTCCAATGGCTAAATGGTGTATAGAAGATGTAAGTCTTTTTTTCAGTCCTCATTTCAAGAAATTCTTATCATAAGTTCATTTTTTGCAGAATATCCTGAATAACTTTGGAAAATTTGACAAACTGGTATTGTTTGGGAGGGCTCTCCTGTTCTTTCAACTCAGTACAGTGTTTCCTTTACTCGCCTACATGTTACGTAAGGACATATTCTCGAATTTGAGTTTTCTGCAGAAAGATGGAGAAAAATTCAGATATTTACCAGTGATTATCACAAATGCCATCCTAGTTGTGATTTGTATATCATTCGCATGTTTCATACCGCGTATCGGTACGATTATACGGTAAGAATTTAACTTTTTCCCCTAATTTTTTTAACTACTTAACATTTTTCCTCAGGTATATTGGGGCTCTTAGCGGTATGGTGTACGTTTTTATGATGCCGAATTTGTTGAATATATATTCTCTCAGGAAAGAGAATAAGTTGACTTCTTCCAGACTTGTTTTTCATTGTACCATAATTGTAATTGGTGTCCTTAATTTATTGTCGCAATTCATGATAAGCGACGACTAAGCTTATGTGTTTGTTTTATTTTTATTTTACTGAAGTGATGGCTGCTTTTTGAGTGCGTTATTTTTATATATTTCTGATAATAAATTATATTTTAAACTGATCAAGTTGAATGAATATCCAGAAGCCAACCCTGTCCTTTAATCGAATGGGCTCTATGATTAAGTACGAACCTGTTTTTTATTTATGTTCATGACTTCTATGATAACAGTTAACCTCTTCTATGATCATGGACAACCTCTTCTATGATCTTCCCGCCGAAATAAGCACCACAGAGGTTAACACAACCTAACCTCTAAATATTCTAACTTAAAATTTGTATTTGTATAATGTTTTTCAATATTTTCTTATGAAATGCTAAAATGGCAGAAGTTTCAACACAGGAGCATCAATTGGCCTGCAGACTGTGCAAACATGTTATTGTTGGAAGCCCAGTGAGCTGTTTGGTGTGCGACAATACTTATCACGAAGGTTGTGCCAAAAAATCTAATGGAACCCTTGTAGGAAAAACTGATTATGTTTGTAAGAAATGCGACAACGAATACCTTTCTGAGATAAGACATCTGATTGAAAGCGACGAAGTGAGTGAAGGGACGAAAAACGTTTTGATTATGCTTGTGAAAGTCATAGAATCCAAGGACGAAATAATAAGTTCGAAGAATTACTATATAAAACTTTTACAGAAAAAAATAGCAAAGTTGGAAAACAGAGAATGTTGAGAGACACAGTGAGTTGATAATTGAATGAGAATTGTTAGTTTTATATAATATTTATTTATTTTTCAACTTACAACTAGTATCAAGCATAATGTACATTATACGACAAAACAATATATATTTTTAACTTTACTTCATGGTCATGTGAATGTACTCGATTTCCCAGAATCAACCAAGTACACATTGAACGTTTCCTTTGTTTATTGTCAATTCAGCTTGGAAGACGATGATTGTCTGTTGCTCTCCCTGAGTTGGTTACGATTGTGATGTTAATGGACATCTTTCAAGTTCATATGTTTCTCTATCCCTTGCGCATATACAACTGCATCATGTATCGTGGGAAACAGTTTAAAAACGCTATAAACCTGTTCTATTGCATCACACTTTGCTATTTTCTCAAACACCGGACCTGAAATTCATTAAAATGTGAAAACCTTCATTTCAATCCTCAAAATTTAAGACTCACCTGAACAACCTGCAATGTAGAGATATATGCCCAATTGATCTAAATCTCTAGCTAAAGTCCTCATCATATCTATACCAGCAGGGTCAATAGACGTAATTGAAGAGAAATCCATGATTATATATTTCATCATCAAGCTTTCAAATTCAAACGGCAGATTATGCTCCTCTGCATATTTCCTTCTCCTCAAAATTTTCGATGGATTAAAACCCAGCTTCTGACCGAATGTTTTCATAAAAACTTGCCTAGATGAAAAGTTCAATATGCCGGAAAAATGGAATATTTTTATGCCCGGTATCTCTTGCACCTGAAACACTTGCATTAATCGAATATTCTTGAGTGACCCAAGGATTTTCTCACAGCTTTGTATCTCTCCAAATCCAAGTAAAGATCGGTGTTTGGGACGTTACCAAGGAGACAACTGTACGGCCTGTAACTTTGCAAGATGATGCCGAATAATGATATAATAACACCGACGGCAAGAGCTAGACCTATGTCTAAGAGTAGAGTCAAGAGGTAAGCCGCAAGAAAAACCAGAGCGTCCCATTTACTCAATTTCCAATATTTCAGTATGAGTGTGAACTGCATGACCGCTGGCCAGATTGCTGCTGCGATTAGAGTACCCAGGCAACACTGAAAGATCAAAAAGGTAAATTTAGCAAAAAGGTTAGTATTTTTCAAATTTGAGGATTTAAGTGACCAAACTCACCTTTGGTAGTGATTCGAAAGCCGGTCCTAGGTAGAGCAAAACTGATAAGAGCAAAGAACAGGAGATCAGTGATGTGAGTTGGGTACTACCGCCAACTGACTGCTGTATCAACGATCTACTCACCGATGCACAAGTGGGCATGCAGGAAAACAAAGATCCAAAGGCATTACCCATACCCTGCAAAAACGGACGATTTCTGTCATAAGTCATTATTGAAAGTTGACAAGTGACATGTATGTCAAACTACTTACTAATGCGAGCAACTCTTGGTTGGCATCAACTTCGTAGAAACATTTTCTGGCGAATAATATCGCCATCGACATGG
Source organism: Coccinella septempunctata (assembly GCF_907165205.1). Lineage (NCBI taxonomy): Eukaryota > Metazoa > Arthropoda > Insecta > Coleoptera > Coccinellidae > Coccinella > Coccinella septempunctata. The sequence goes on from NC_058197.1 coordinate 20,034,892, forward strand.
TGATGGCATACGATACTATGGCTATCGTTAGACACTCCAGGAATATGTCCGGAATGAGGGTGAAGTCTGGAAATTGTATCAGGGGAAACCTGGAAAAGATTCAGAATCAACGAATGGAAAAAGAATCGGAATAATTACAGATATTGATTAATATTATAAGTACCTAATAATTACCCTGTCGGAATATTTCCAATGATCTGTATGTTATTCAATACCTCGAAGGTATCCCTACAGAAGTAACTAAAAGTGGTTCCCATAATTACAACGAATATTTCTATCGGAAAAGGGATTTTTGTCCTCTTCGCCATGACTCTCTGAAAAGATTGATGTTAATGAGGATGCCTTAAAAGGGATGTTAAAGATTCACCTTCAATCCATAATTATTAGCTAGTATCACCATTAGAGTCACAGCTGAAATTATCACAGAAGGCCCATGGGCATTTTTTATGTTGGCACCCACATCGTACAAAGTCTGAAACATCGAAAAATAAAATTCCCCACCACCTTCAATTTTTTCAAAAGTGTCCCACCAATGGCAAACTGAAATATCCTCTCCTCTTGTGCAACTTAAGCCCTAGGATTTCCTTCAGTTGGGAAACGACCACGTGACAACTTGTCGCGCAAGTTAGACCCTTGATCAGGGTGTCGGAGAACATGGTGGTTATTATACCAAGCCTCAGGCAGAACATAACTATCTAAAATCGGTTTAGATTGATTTTTTTGGGAGATATTTCAGTGGTTTACCTACCTGTATGCAGGCGACGACGAAAGTTACAGTGATAGCGACCTGTATGTTGGTACGGACGTGACCACCGCTCATGGCGCTTAATTCTTCGTGTTCTATCACTGTCCCATTCTGGAGGATCTCGTGGGTTCCGTATTGGGACACTATCTTCCCAGTCATCAGGCAAATGATGGCGAAGGTACCTGCGTTGGGAAAACTCGTGAAAATTTGTGATTTTCCTACGTATCTGAGCTAAGTGTAGCGTCAGGTAAAGATCGAATCTTTAGGGTTTTTACCTATAAAAAACTAACCAGTTGACAGGTGCCTAGATGTGCCGAAAATGGCGTACATTAAGACCGGGAAGAAGGCCATGTATATGCCGCAAATGGGGGGTATACCACCCAACATACCATAACCCATACCCTGAAAAAAATTAAATCTGTGAAGTACTGGGAATCCATCTATAACTCGCCTTATCTTCACCTGTGGTATCTGCATCACCGTGATGGTGAAACCCGCCACAACGTCTCCGAAAAGCCATTTTTTCCACTCGTAATTCGGCAACCATTTCAAGATGGGAAAAGTTTTCCTGAGGCATTTCACCGGCTTAACTTTGCAACACTTGTGGATCTTATCTGCGACTGAAGATATTGTTAGGGATACAAGTTACACCTGTAACTAGACTTACCTTCCACCCTGGTCGGTTTGGCGTACAGGGTGTCCCTGTTGAGGTCCTCCTGTTGGTACACCGGACGATCCACGTAGATCGAGAGGCTGGGCTCGGTGTAGGAATTGGTGGCGACGCTGAAATAATTGAAATGCACGCTTAAGACGTCTATGCAACTTATGTCCATCTGTTCCACGATCAGAGGGCTTTTTTTCCTCATAGCCGCTGACTTGTGGACTTGTGAACGTATAAGGAAGGGTTACCTGCGATATTTGGACGTCGGCCTGGCGCACAAAAGACGGGTTTTCTCGTTATCCATGGCTAAATTAATGCGAACAATACACCCGGATGGTCTCAATGCGTTTTTAGACTTTCGGCACAATGCGGCTTGTATTTGAGCTCGATAATTGTTGTTGAAAGGAGTCGGAGACAGAAATGTTGAGTTGTAAGATAAGATTAATCGCTTTGTTTACGTCTGGAATTCGAATTGTGGCTATCTGGTTTGTTTTTCGGATTTTACAGGTGCTACAGTCGAATTATCTGGGTTATTTACTTATTGATCAAGGGAATAAAGGGTTAGAACCTTGACATTGACCAAATATTTAGGTTGACGATAATAATTCTTTCTGCATCTTACACAAGTTTGTGTCATCGCTTTCCAAGTGCAGAGAAAGAATAAGAAAAGCCCAAGGAATATTATTTAAGTAGTTGGGTACTTACGCGTCGTTTTCCTGTTGGTTCTTAGACATCTTCCCTCTCCAATGTGAATCAGCACAAACATGTAATTATTTCGACGATCATGGGACGTACGGTCGGTCTTGTGCTGAAAATAAAACACCACAAGTTCATCGATAATCCTTATTCACTGTGTGAAAGCACTTTGAACCCGTTTTACTTTCCATCCTGACGAATCTGATTTCAATAACTTGAAAATAGCTCAAGGTATCGCAATTTCAAAGTTCATTCGTACGATGCGATGAGTAATTACATAAGCGACATCATCAGGATACGGGGGATTCGATAACCGTTTCCGCTTTGATGGAAAAACCGTAAATATCTCCGGTTGTCGCCAACCGACTTGGCGAAACTCCGTTAGAGACTATTCTTTATCTTCCAGCTACTGCTGAAAGTGATAATTTCTACCTGCATACTCAGGTAAACAAGGTTACAGAAATTAGACAGAAGTGGAGATCCCGTTGTATTACAATTCTGTCGAGAGGTTTTCAAGGCTGTTCCCAATTGATTATCGCTTCATTCATGTGGTTTTTTCCTATGGAATTCAATCGTCGAGTTACGGATCATCTTCACATTGTTTTCACTACTTTGCCAATAATAGTATACTCTGTATGTATTGGAACTAAAGAAAGCACAGGCTGACTTACAAAACTGAGTAGAAAACAGATTAGATCTCGATAAACACTATACATCATGTGCATTTTTAAGGATGGAGCTCCGTGCATATTGTGCAACGATTAGATAAAAATCTGCCTCTTGTATTATCTACTAGAGTCAACTTTAAAACCAATCTTTCCTCATATCACCAAGATAGCAGTTTTGCTTTGAGTGTCGGGAGTACAAACCTGATTCTTTGCTCTACTCTAAAAATTGACAACGTTAAAGTGTTCCCAGTATGATTTCCAGTTATTTTTCGTATCAACAAAAAATAGACAATTACTTGTTCAACGACCCCCGTACGTCGCGACCCACATTTTTACGGTCGCTGATTTCCCGTCAATCTGGATCATAGAGCGACCGTCCCAGTTTTAGGTTATAAACGTCAAAACCTTTACATAACGCCCTAATTTCGCTATAAATCGAAAGTAGGCAACCAATTATTACCGAATTTACTCACCGAACACATCCAGAGCTTCCTCACTCACTATCAAGGCGTTTTCGCCCTCTAATTTCTCCGATAGGGAGGTGCAAAAGTCCGTAATCTATCTTCGAACAGTTATCGATTAAAACCACGATCTAGCACTTCTGATTTCATTTCGATCGAGCGTAGGAATTCCAGCGATCTCATTATCAGTTCACGATTTTTCCGCAGGTGTCATTACGTTAATGATGGATTGTTTGACGGGTGAACAGCGACCCTCAAAATGTTTTGGGCGGGTTAGTTGTTTGATCAATACATTGAAGACTATTATCAATTATCACCATAGCAATAAGCTTTGGGATGTGGGAAATTACATATGAAAGAGATGTGGATTCCAAAATTCCATATTTATCATGCAGAATCACTTCCTTTTCAATGTATAATTGGCTCAAAAAACGAATTTTCAAAATTGTAGATAACATGATTTTATTAGTCATTTTGATCCTTGTTGATACATATGATGTGTAAATTTTATCTGTTGGTGTTTGAGATGTAAATATTTATCTGTTTATGTAAAACAATTATTACATAACTGTCTACCTCTCAACTTATGCTAACAAATCATCATTGCTATTCAATTATTTGTAAGAATTCCTTCAACTCATTGTGAGGTCATCCACATGATTTTCTCGCTGCTTTTCTTCGAAGAAAAATGAATTTTAATGTGTATCTTTTCCCTTACTTTCCCCATGAATCGTATTCCAAGTATACAGGATGTTCGAATGAATTTCCAACGTCCTTGTTGATCTGTAGCAAATTCCAATTGACAAAAATACCAACTACGGTCCTTAAAAGCAACCGGGCTGTACCAAGCTGCAAGGAAATGTCAATATTTTCCGGACAGCAAACTCATCATTCAACAAGACATCGATTAGAGCTTCGTGACCCATGCGCTCATTTATTCGCATGTTGAAATAAATTTTTATGCTGAAATTTCCGATTGGTCCCATTCGTGATCTACTTGGAGGTTGAGGTACTCGTGTCTTCTGAAGTGACAGGGGAAATAGGGACGTTGAGATGGAAAAATGGCAAGGGAAAGTAGCTATTGTAACTGGTGCAAGTGCTGGGATAGGCGCTGCTATAGCCAAGGCTTTGGTGCAAAAAGGAGTTTTGGTGAGATTATTTTTCATCCTCTGAGTCACGACGCACGATTTAGTTCGCGTTTCTGCCTACCACGACTGCACAAAGAAGTAGATTAATGAAAACCTATTCAGGGTAGCTTAAAAACAGAGAGATGAAGCAGATCTTACAGAACCATCAACAAAAAAGGTTTAAAGAACTCATCTTTTGACAGGTTATGTGTAGATAGCCTAGGGTACCAATAGTTGTATGAATGTACAGAAAAGATCGGGAGATTGCAGTGCAGGAATATTTATTTGGTGCCATAGAACGCCCTCTATAGTGCCTCCAAGCATTTTCAACCATTGACACTGTCCTCAGGTTGCAGGACTGGCAAGGAGGATAGACCGTATCGAGGAGCTGTCCAGGACCCTGTCCATGGAAGAAGCACCCGGTAAACTGTACGGATTGAAGTGCGACATCACCAAAGAAGAAGACATACTGAAATCGTTCAAATGGATCACGGAAAACGTCGGTCCGGTCCATATACTCGTCAACAACGCCGGCTTGATCAAACCCACCAGTTTGACTGGTTAGTTTCGCTTTTAAAACACAAAAAACTACGTGTTTTTACTGTTATATTTCTGTAGAGGGCGCCACTCAAGATTGGCGTAAGGTTTTCGACGTAAACGTCATGGCGTTGTGTATTTGCACCAGGGAGGCGTTGAAAATAATGCGGAAAAATAAGATTGACGGTCATATAATACATATAAACAACATAGGTGGCCACGTTATACCTTGTATACCTAAGGATGAATCACTAATGAATGTATATCCAGCATCAAAGTTTGCCGTGACTGCTTTAACCGAATCTTTGAGGCAGGAATTGAAAATTCTCAAGAGTAAAACTAAGGTCACTGTAAATATTCATCAGAACTTAAGGGAAACATTTTAATCAGTCGATATTTCAGAGCATCAGTCCTGGGATGGTCATTACATCTGAGTTTCAAAAAAACCTAGGAAGTGCTGCAAGTCTTTATTACAAAGACGGTCCGACAATCAAACCGAGTGACGTAGCCGAAGCTGTCATCTATTCCCTCTCGACTGGTGAAAACGTTCAGGTTTGTTAAAAAAATCTCAATATTCTCAGGTTTTTCAACTACCCCGTTACAGGTTCAAGACCTCATTATTCGACCCTTCGGTGATACGTAAGCATCGAATTTCGTGTAGAAATCGCTGTTAGATCTCCATTTCAATAAATTTTCCACGCAAACTGTTTTTTTTCGGATCCTCCATTTAACGGATGACCCCCGTACATCTGGTTACCCAGATTTCGATGGGTCCATCTGTTGACATTTGGCGCCTGTTTGTTCTGTGATTACGATGGTCCGATCGCGCGATTGTTTATTTTTATTTATCGTATGTTGACGTTTCTCAAACTTTCGATTTTGCAACTTGTTAAGTGCTTGCCTTATTATCTAATGAGATTAATTCCGTTCATGTGATACGGTCCTGCATGTTTGATATCAGCGACTTATGTTTTAAACGCTCGAAATTCCTAAGGTCAATGTAAAGACAAAGTGATGGTATGAATTGATCGACCTTGTTTGTACCCTGAAATGGTTTCAACTTTCGAGCTACTTTCGACTGATTTATCGAAATAGTGGAGTTGAATAACTCGGACCAGGCGTAGGTTGAACTTTGCACCCGAAGGTACGTATATATGTTTACCTGAGTAGCTTGGTATTGTTGGTGCTTATCTAGTTCCTCAATTTTTTATCTGTTAATTCTTCAATCCCCTTCGAACCTATTGTTTCAGGGTCATTTTCGGTTAAACATTCTAGAAGTAATTTTGATACAGTGTCGGTGCCAGTTGCAGGATTACCATGGACCCATTCAGAAAGAATTCTCAACCGATAACTCCATTCATTACAAGACCCTGGATGAACAAGAATGGGGCTGCTGCAGCAGCTTCTTCCGGTTCATTGGGGCTCAAAGGAATAATAGCAGGTGAGGTGTAACCTGTCATTGGGAAAAATCCTTCTTTACGTTTGACATTGATTTTCAGGTGGCATTACTGGGGGTATTGAAATTTGCATAACATTCCCAACAGAATATGTTAAAACACAGTTACAATTAGACGAAAAGGGGGCACAGAAGCAGTACACGGGCATAGCGGATTGTGTGAAAAAAACGGTGAAGAGCCATGGTGTTTTTGGGCTTTACAGGGGGTTGAGTGTTTTGGTTTACGGATCTATCCCAAAAAGTGCGGTAAGGTAAGGATGTAATTGATTTAAATTGCTTTCTGATGATTGGGAGTGGATAATGAAGAGGGCAATTAGTTTTCTAATTATTATGTAATTTCATTTCCATTCTGAAGCCATAAAAATGCAAGGTTATTATGAAGAAACCACTAAAAAGCTGTTTGTGCTTGGCAAGAAAATCAATTCCAAAGTTTTACTGGCTGAATATCATTATGAGAGTCACTCAATAATGCATGCAAATGATTTCAGTTTCTATAGAATTAATTAAGAGTCATGTTTATATGCATAAATTGGTTGAAAATTTACGCAACCAAAGTTTCTCAACTGACATTAGAGAATCCAGAAGTTAACCTCATTTAACACCTGTCACAACGACATCTTGAATTTTGACAGAAAAAGTGATTTCTCAGAAATCTGGTTTTTGTAGGTTCGGAAGTTTTGAATTCTTCAAAAACCAACTTGCCGATGAAAACCACGAACTGGGTCCGATTAACAGGCTGCTATGTGGTCTTGGGGCTGGTGTGGCCGAGGCCATTTTCGCTGTTACCCCAATGGAGACTGTGAAGGTGAAATTCATCAACGACCAACGAAGTGCCAAACCTAGGTTTAAGGGATTTGTTCATGGCGTCGGTATTATTGTGAAAGAACATGGTTAGTGGTAAGATGGTTGAATTGGTGGGCTTTTAATTGATGTTTTACGATTACTTAGGTATCAGCGGTGTGTATAAGGGTTTGTCTGCGACAATAATGAAACAGGGTTCGAATCAAGCCATCAGATTTTACGTGATGGAAACGATGAAACAATGGTATAAGGGCGATGATAAAAATAAGAAGATACCAAAGATGGTTGTCGGAGGTTTTGGTGCTATTGCAGGTAAATCAAGGAGAAAACTCGAGAAAGTTAGGATCTTACACTCCTTTTTTCCACAGGTGCTGCTTCAGTATTCGGTAACACCCCCTTGGATGTCGTTAAAACTAGAATGCAAGGGTTGGAAGCTTCAAAGTACAAAAACACGTTAGACTGCGCCCTAAAAATTTGGAGACAAGAGGGGCCTATGGCATTTTACAAAGGCACCGTACCTAGATTAAGTAGAGTGTGTCTGGACGTTGCCATAACCTTCATGATCTACGATAGCTTTATGGAATTATTCAACAAAGTTTGGAAGTAGGACTAGACTGAGAAAACGTCTGTTGTTTATTCGCATCGATGTTTTATTCATGTCCATAAATGCTTGTCAATTCAAGGTAACAGTTGGTAAAATTTGACATTTATTATTTGACAGGTGTTAGGTTACGCTGATTTGGGGTTAGGTTATGATCTAATGCTGAATTCTTAAGTTATTGCTTTTTAAAATTCAACGAGTTCTTGTGATAGAAGAGCATATTCCATTAGATTGTATCGACGATTGTTGCATTTAACGGCTCAGGTTTTGAGTTTACGGCATTTCGAGAGAACGTACAGTCGTGCATTTCGTTTATTTTTTAGGTCAGAGGTTAGATTATTTTTATTAACGCCATATTTTTCTACCGATTGTAAATGTTAGAGGGTGAATTTGTCCTAGTCAAGTTCTAAAATGAGGGTTGAAAGTGAATCTCCGATTTTGGAATTGTCCTTCTTGCGTCTTAATTGTTACGGTTCAAAATTGTTTTCAAATTTTATCTTTATAGATTATATGTATACTCAACCAGAGGTATTTTGTTATATTTGAATATTGTTTTTGTACGTTGCGTTTTGGAGATTATATTCTCTAATGAGCTTGTATTTTATGTTAGTAAAGTTTTTAGAAACATTATGTATCTATTATGTTCCCACACAGTTTTTTTATAGGTCCGATCCTCATATCCCTGCCATAAATGATAATTTTATTGTTCAGTTACACAGAGGATTGAGTACGTTAACGCTGCGACTCGAAAAAACGCATTAAACTGAGAATAAACCAGAAAATACTAAAATTACTTATAAACCCCTTCTGGAACGCAGCCTTTGAAGTGTAAAGGGGGCTTAACCATGTGTGCACAGAAATAAATTTGATCCGACTCGATGGTTGACAATATTAGTGTTCTGTGGTTGACAACTCTTGTCAAAACAAACAAAAATGATTAAAATGACAAGCTGCTGAGAAGAGAAGCTGTTGTGTCGACTAGATGCGTACTTCCAAACCAAAAATATCCGAAATTTCGACAATAGAACATGTATTTTTTTATGTGATGTTAGAAAATCTATCCTGTTAACTGGTCTCGGCCCCTGGATACAGGCTCGCTCTCCGTTCCAGTCACAAAAACTCGCATTCTTGCACCGGTATCGTGAACTTTTGAGCTAATAAGGGAATTCCAGTGAATATAAAGTTCTTATGTGTTTATAAACAAACCCGTACTCGCTTCGCAAATGGTTTGATTATGTAGTTAAAATTACGTGTTTCTCCTTTAGGTACGGACCGTTGGAAGTGTTGGTTTGTGGTGGAACAGAGGCCGTAGATTGGAAAATTGATTGCATGTGTTGAAACCAGGACGATGTCTTTATAGTTGGAAAAATCCAATCAGTCATGAAAGGAATCCTTTATGGTGTTTTTTTCCTGTTGGTTTCAGTGGAAATCGGTGAGTTATTGTGATTTTTATACTTGCATTGGAAGCTGAATCAACATTTGAGACGTTGAGTAACTCTCTCATTGTTTAATCTGTTAATAATAGCCTGAAAACTGTTAGACTTTCCAAGAACAAGTTTAATTCTGGAAATTAAATGTATATCTTTTGTTGTTCCAGACTACTCGGCTTATTGATACTGATCGAAGACTCAAATAATGTTCAAAATAATTTATTTAAATACAAAATATCATTTAGGTAACTTGATATCAATATTCTACATTTAGTTACTTAAACTAAACAACTTAAATGCAACCATTACCCCAGCATCCACACCAAGGAACTTTACCGGCCATAGGTACACTAGAAAAATTCATCTGTCTTGTCTTTAAAGTCTCCGAACTACTCATACTGTCTCTCTCGGAGTTCAAGTAATCGTCGTAGAAAAAATGTGAGCCACCGTATGTGTTTGAACGCTCTGTGTTGACCGAATGTGATCTGGCCCTGTGACTGTCCAAGCTAGTCACCGTGGCTCTCCTCAATCTGATCCTGTCTTTTTTGTGTTTTTTGCATTTTTTATCCTCTTTTGTTTTCTTTCTTTCTGGACTTACTGAAGCACTTTTTCTGGGTTTCTTCTCGTTGTCGCTCTTTTCCACAGTCTTTCTCGAATCGGTGTTGTTTTTAGTGTCGGACTCTGAGGTTGTCTTGTTCGAGTCTTTGCTTGATGTTTTTTGATGGCTTATTTTCGTCTTGGGCTCTTCAGTTGATTTTTTGTCGCGTACTGGTGAATGTTTTTTTATGGTATTCGTTGGTATTTCCAAAGTCTTTTTTTGCTTTTCCTTCTTACCTCTGAAATGTATGGATACCTTCTTTCTCAGCCCAATTTTTTGTTTCTCTTCCTTCTTCGGTGGCTCTTCACTGTTTTTTTCTTGTGCTTCTTGTTTTATTTGGGAGTTCTCGTTGTTTTCACCGGATTGTAAGTCAACGGAGACCTGTTTCACCAGTATCTTGGGTGGGGGTTTAGACTTCTCCGTTGGTAGGAAGTTTTCAGGGTTGTACCTGGCGAAGTAATCGCCGCTGACGTAATTATCCTTGAGGTTGCTGAGGTAGGAGGGTAAGTTAGGCGATGCTTTTTGTGGGAGGTAATCCGTTGAGTTGTGGTTGGAGAGTTGGATCGGGGTGAAGTCTGAGACATCCGTTGATGATTGTTGGAAGTGGTGGAAGTCTTTCTTCTCGGTCAATTGATTCTCTGGAAAAATAGGGAAGATAGGTTACTGTTGAAAGTGAAAGAGAAGGTTAGAATGATTCAAGATGACATTTTTTCCATTATTTACTTGTTATTGGTTTGAATATTTTCGAAACAGGCTAGTATTAAAAAATTAAACTGTTTCATTTATCAGTTAAGGGAATGATTGGAATAAATCAAGTCTCTCAAAATAATGAACTTATTATTCAATAAAATGTATGACTCAGAACACTTCGATGCAGTTAAATGAGTTAAACGATTTATTAAAGGTCAAATACGGGTGGTCTCTCATTCTGTTGAACCATAGCATATCAATTGGTGTAAAGTCGAAGAGATATACGGTGTGGAACATAAAATTTTTTCAAAATAAATCCAAGAGTTTCCCAACAAGGTTCACCTTGAAAAACGTGCCCGGACAGGTTCTCCATCGACTTGGACGGGGTCGTGTTCATGCTCCTCTGGATCTCCCTGTATTTCTCCAGTCCGATGAGGGCCATCGGCCGGGGCATCAGGGTCACGTTGAGCTCGCTCTTAAAGGGTTTATCTGACCCCCGATCGGTCCTGTCGACGCCGGGATCGACGTCGCTCTTGCACCTCCTAGAACCTGCGTCCGTCTGATGGTTGGAGATGGCCAGGATGTCCTGCGAGATGGTCTCGATGTCGTTCAGCAGCTCCTCCAGGTTGCCGCCGTTGCTGAAGGTGCTCCTGCTGTACCCGGGGCTGAAATCGTCGTCGAAATGGGGCTCCGACGCGAACCCCCTGTTGTCCGTCTTGGCCAACACGTCGGTGGCGGTCTTCTCCAGGGTTTCCGACTCGGGGAGGCCGCCCTTGGGTCTGGGCACCAGCACGATGTTCTGGTAGAAGTTTGTGGCGTCCTTGTTGCTCGTTGCGTACTGCTGGTGGACGTCGTCTTCGTAGAGTCCGCACGGGGGGATGGCCAAAAGGTCCGCGTGATCGTCGTAGAGACCCTTGGACGTCATCCTCAGGGTGGCGGTCTGCTCGTAGCAGGGGTAGCTCTGGTCGGCCTGGATGACGTCCCCGTCGCCATGGTTGGACGTGGGGGTGGTGCGGTCCGAGTTCTCGGTGCTCTCCTCCGGCACGACGGAGAGGGCCGCGAAGCTTCTGCTCAGCGCCCGCAGGTTGGTCTTCTGGTCGTTCTCCAGGTTCTGGGAGTTCTCCACGTCGTCGGAGTCGTCCGGGCATGAGCTGCAGCTGTCCTGGAATCGGAAATTGATGGTTATTTGAGCTGTTTCTAAGAAAAAACAACTCACCGATTCCGAGGTCGTGGAGGAAGAGGAGAAGTCTATGTTCTTCTCCTTGAGCAATTTGTCCAGCTTCTCGTATTCGTCCCTCAGGCACCATATCTCTTTCTTCAGCAGTTCGTTCTCCTTCTTCAGTTTTTTGATGTCGTATTGGCCTAGGAAAGTGAGAAAAACGACAAAACTTAGGTTAGGTTAGGTGGTTTCCTGCAACTTACCCCTCTCTATCTCAGCGTTGATGTTGATGGTCCTCAAACGTAACTCTTCGTTCTCGTATATCATCCCCCTGGATGATTTCCTGTCCAATCTGAAACTCCGACACTGTTCGTCATAAAAGGCAGTTTGGGGATGAAGAACGAAAAAAATCCAACTTCATAAGCGCCCCTGACAGGCTCTACATCAAGAATTACACACACAGGCACTCAATATCGCCCTATTCGACGTCGTTAGTTTTTTCTAGGTTCGAGTTGAAACAGGTAGGGAATTCTTGATTGGGAGCCTGTTCAGGGGTGAAAACTTTATACAACATAAAACCAGATATGTCAAACGTAAAAGCAGAAGCAAGATAAGTTGTAGTTTTTGTTCAAGGGGGATAATTTTTCCTTCTGTCGCTTTCTCAAGGGGGGAAAACCAAAAAAAAACAAACTCGGCTCTTCTTACTAACCTTCCAGCCCTGAAATCCCTGCAAAATTAATAAAATGATTATTCTGTTAATCACAAATGAACTTCTTCGTTTTATTGTGACTGTGATACATGTAGATGAAGGCGAGGTTAGGATGATGGCCTTTTTTTTGATGATGAGGTTGCAAACCTTCATTTGACCCTGTATTTTGCAGGAAAAAGGCTATCTGGATGAAGTAGGTTATCTGATTTTATGGAAGCAGAAAAAAGGTCCTGTTTTGGTGCACCACATGAAATTACTGAATTGTAGTATTGCTTAGTATCTGAAGGTTTCCACCAAATGACCTTCTAATGAAGGTTCTCTCACATTTGAGACCATAAATCAACCATTTCTAATGAGTAGCACTGCATATTTTCATTCATTGTAATATTTCACAGTTTCAGACTGTAGATTCTCGAAAATCGACCGGATTATCCGTGCCCACGCTATACAGGCCGTTCACGGTGAAAATCTTGTAAATTTACCTGCGATGAGGCTTCAGGAACAGCTCGTATTCGGTCTCGTGGCAGTGCTGCCTGCAGTGCTCGTGCTGCTGCTGCCTGCCGTATTTCTCGTCGCTCAGAAGCATCGGCATGTGTCACCACCCGCGCCCTCGCACGCGTTTTTTTTTGTTCCCCTTCACTCGAATCTACGCCCGAATTTTAGGACCGGACTCTCGTCTCGGCTATCTGGAAGACGATGATGCGGGTTATATTTATTATTGACCGGCGATCTTGAGAAATGGCGTTTATTTCGGTCGGCGTTTCTGCCTCCGCGATCGTTTTCATCAGGTGCGCTAAGTGGGTCTTGACGTAAGACGTCGCCGATGGCGTTTCTGGCTGAGTTGGGATGGGGCAGGTATACAGGGATGGACACAGCTCAAAAATTGAGTGGATAATTCGTTTAAATACAATAATATACAAGGCGATTCATTGCTGCCTAAATTTTTGAGCAGTGTAGAAGGGACTCTATTAATAGAAACCATAACATCTGGACGAATCCATTCGGAATCGATGCAACCACTCGGGTGTATGGGGTCTTCCCTCGTCCTAAATCACTCCTCGACAGCTTTACGTCGACCGTTCGTCATCGATCGACCGTAAAAACTAGAAAACTACCAACGCGAGGAGATGGATTGATGGTCCATCGACTTCCCGACTATTTATAAGCGGCGAAGTAACGGTGCTACCTTATACGAGAAGCATATGCGACGTTTCCGTCGAAAACTAACGTGTACGATGGCCTTAAGGCCCGTTGAGGTGTCTGCAGAATGTGCTCGAGGGGGATAATTGGGTAAACGATCACCCGGTGGCAGAATACCTCCCCCCCGTAGGAAAAATCGACCCGTGAAATTTTGGTCCTTCGAGCCGGATTTCGTCGATGGGCGGTTAAGCGGTATCTAGAGTGTCGTTACCGGATAAGACGGGGTTTTTTATCGGTTTACGACGTGGGAAATAAGGATTCGAACTCTCTAAACGAAAATCTACCCCAAAGATCGGATAGCCGTTCGCAGTGACAGGTCCTCGTTGAGACGTGAATTAACGGGTCAAGTACACGCGAGTGGAGACCGAGATTCGCACGCGAGACGTTTTGGGGGCCATTTTATATAAACAATAACACCACTGCTTAACCCGGTTAGCAAGGCTTGACGTTTCTCGGGCATTGTTTCGGTCGTTGGAAATAATTCTATTTTTAAAATTCTCTCTCGACTTGTACGTAAAGGTTCGTCGTTGATAAGGTCGATTCGAAATTCCTGTATTCATCCGTAAGTCACGTGTTATGTAGCAGGAAGTGAAAACACCTCTTGTATTCATTCCAAAGATCCCGCTGAGGAGAGGCACGAGGGGGGACCACTTCCTCTCCTTTATTTTACGACTGTCCCAAATATAGGACGCTGCGCGTACAATCAAATGCACAGGAAACTGCGTTATACACGCTCGTAAACAGGTCGCTTTCGTAAATACAGACGTTTACGTCTTCGCCATCCTCCCCCGTCTTAATTAAGGGGAATATTTTATCCGGGAAGGGCGCGGGGGATGTTTCAGATACGGGGAGGAATCGAACAGGTTGTTTGGCATGCAAGAAACGCCCGGCGACAGATTGAGTTACGCGAAATTGAACACAGAACAGACCCATATAGAAGGGAAACTCCCCTACTAAGAAGTGGGGTCAAGTTTCAGCGCCCCCATGCGGTGGTTCGAGGAAATAAAAGCGCCCTCTGGCGGCCGGAATTCGAAACAAATGAGCGGGAAAATTTGAAATGCTTCCTATTTAAAATCATTTGATTTGATTTTTGAAGTTCGGGATTGAAACAACGTACTGGAATGAGTTAATATAGCATGTCGAGATGCTATATTAGCATTCCAGTACGAGTTGTTTCAAATCCAATGTTCTCAGAAGCTTGATGACTTGAATAAAAAAAACACATATGTAGGCAATGATATAACTATATTTCTTCATAAATAAATCATATATACATCACAGTGTATGGCCTTATATGTAAAGAATAAAATAAAAATAATTCTAATGTCCATATAATATACATCAAAGTGTATGGGTTTATAAGTAAAAAATAAAATAGAAATAATTCTAATGTCCATATAATATACATCAAAGTGTATGGGTTTATGAGTACAAAATAAAATAGAAATAATTCTAATGTCCATATATACATCAAAGTGCATGGACTTGATAGGAAAAAAATAAAATAGAAATGATTCTAATGTCGATATATACATCAAAGTGTATGGGCATATATGTAAAAAATAAAATAGAAATAATTATAATGTCCTATGGGAATTATTGGTTATAGGACTGAAGGAAAACACTGTTTTTTTTTAACTTAGTCGACGTTTCATCAGTACTTTGCTGATTTTTTCAATTCAATTCAATTTGGGAAAACCCTTCATCATAAAGCACTAATATCCATGTAACCAATAATTCCCATATATATGTAAAAAATAAATTCACACTTTCACTCAAAATAGGATTTTCGTATTTGTTCAGTACTTTTAGTAGTCAACAAGGGATTACGAACTTTTTCCATCCAAAGTTTGATAATTTCCGGTTGTTTATTATCTGCTTCAGGAAACCGATGACGTCTACTAGTCTTATCACCACAGTTCGGCACACAAAATTTATTGCTTTAAATATTTCTATTTTCCGACATCTTATTCAATTATCAGAAAAAACACTTAGGAATCACGATACACTTCTCACTGCAGACAAAGACGAAAAGAATGAGGTTATGGAAATGTTTACAAACGTAAAATCAGCGATGGAAGCGACCCCATGCGGTGGTTCAACAAACTAAATAAGGGGTCCAGTTTTTGTAGCTGAGTTTCCCCTCTATCTTGACTTACTTTATGAAATTGAATTCGGCGTAATTGCTCGGTTTCCGCGGCGTTTCGTTACTCGGCAGACGTCTGAGACGATGCCAATTCGAATTTCCCGAAAGTTAGAGAAGTGGAGGGTGGTTCTAAGAAGGTTAGTTCTAATGAACGGTAGTCCTAGCGACCGGTAGCTCCGATGACAGGTAGTTCTTATACGTGGTAGTTGATATGTATCGTAGTTCGAATAACCGGTAGTTGCGATAGCCGGTAGTTCTTATACCTGATAGATGAAATGCATCGTAGTCTGTTAGTTTGAGGGAAACGAACTAATCTTTTGACTTTAAAATGCGAATGACATGTCATAGAAGAGCTTTGTTTCTTCTTCTAGTTGACAAATGTTCGGAGAAACTTTGGCGCGCATTTTGAAGGGTTAAGGCTTTCTCTTCCAATACTGCTGGAACGAATCATCGATTCTCATGACTTAGAAGATGGAGAATTATTTGTTCTTTTATCTTGTATGGCATAAAAGATGGAGAAAGCTTCCTTCCCATGCCCGTTAGAGCTTTATCCAAGAAATTTCAAGGGTTTCTTGCGTTATATCTTTCAGATACATGGCGTTCAAGATTGATAGGACTTTTCTTCGGCTCTTCTCGGTCAGTTTTTCGTTCGAATCTATAACCACGGTGGCGGTTGGCTTTTCTATTCTGTCACGGTGAATTTAACACAGGACACCAACCAAATCGCAAATTTCCGATCGATATCCCATACCTGTCGCCAATTCTACCCACTCGACCGTTCAACGAGACCGGAAACCCACGCGAAATCACGATTTCCGCTTAGCGGAAGCGTGCCGGGGCCGGTTTTTAAAAGCACCCCCTCCGAACAGATGCACCGCAATCCATATTTTCCACCCCGTCGCCCTGTCTGACCGGTGGCCGCTACCCCCGGCGGTAATTATCGCGCGGGGGCGCGTCCGGTCGGATTAACGGCCACGCGAAGTTAATTCGGCCATGGGGCGGGTAGGGCGTTATGGAAAATCCGTGTTGGGACCGGTTTTAACGTCGGTTATGTCCTTTTTAAGGTGGGATTTTGAATGAAGAATTGTGGGGTTGTTAATTTGGATTTTTAAGGGTATTTCCTACCCTAGGGATGTCTCATAAATAAATGATGATATTTTGGTCCTTCGACGTGGATAGAACAAGCCGGTGATGTGACGAGTAAGAAGGAGCTCGTTATTTTTAACGTGTTTGTCTAGACCGAGCAGAGTTTTCGCGTCTTCTTCTCCCTCGCCGATAACAGGTAGCCATTCCGAGCGGAAAATATCGGAAAAACCGATTTTCCCACCGTTGGAAACGGTCCAGGATCGTATCGCGTCAGATTTATGTTTTCGACGGTTCGTAAATCGCGATTAATTTCGTCCGAGACAATCTTTCGAACGTTGACGCCGAATAAAAATTACGAAAATAAACTTATACCAAAGAAACTTTGACGGTTTTCAATGTATAAGGGAAATTCGATAGTTATAACCTTAGATTTAAGTCAACCATAGATTTTCCCAACGCTGACATCGACTGTCAGAAGAGTACATATCAAAATTTTCCCTTAAAACCCCACATTCACCCCCTTATTATCGTTAGGGACGTTCCATCCCCTTAATTTCCCCGTGTACTTGATCGAAAACGTGGTGGCAAAGTCCGAAAGTCATTCCCACATAATTTATGCAAACGACGAGGTTCGATCCGCGTCGAAGGACCAATTGATCATCCCCCGGAGATGAGTTAAGTATCGAGGCTTCGGAGACAAAATTTAATTGCCTGCCGTTTTCCGAGGGGTGTTTATTGTTGTCGAAGGACCCTTGTTTACGTTGAATGATCGATGGGGTGTGTCGAAACCCGGGGTTATTACTAGGGGTGGCAGCTCTCGTGTCTCGTTCGCTCTGTTTCGTAAGGAATCGAGCACGCGGAAAATTTTGACGTTTCTGAAGAACCACAGATGGAAAATATAGGTTGACAACTCACTGACAGCTGACACTCAGTGTCGTAGGAACTCTGTGGTTCTACGAAGGGTGGGTAAACCGATAGTCGACGAATCTGCTGACGAGGTGGATCTACCTAATAGACTATTCGAGTACGGAAAAAAAAACCTGTCATAACAGTAAATTGCGGATTATCTCCCCCTCCTCTTTATCTATCCGCTCAATTACCCTCGATAAGGGACGGTGTCATCAACCGACCAAAGATAAGGGTTCTCTTCGGTAAAACCATCGAAGTCCGACCGAGAACGGAGTTGAAAAGACGCTGGTCCTTCGATCCGGATCTCTCCTTCGTTTTTCTCGCGTAAAAAGCGAAACATGCAAATTTTCCCCGGTATATTGCCGGTCGTTTTTCCCTCCCCCGAGGCCGTTATACGAGGCGTTACGAGGGGGGGATATAGCGAGATGAGGTTTTTTTTATGAATCCCGAGGACCGTTTAAGGTAACGCGACTGGGGAGACTTTCATCTCGCTGGCGGGAAAGTCCGGAATGCAATCTGAACGGTAATAAGAGATCGTCATGGGGCGCGTGTGAAATGCCCTTCGATGTGGGCCACAGCTATTAGCTAGTCGTTTTTATGTTTATATAACAGCAGGGCTTTTTCAATCCGAATGCTTGATCGATTTACGACTCAGAAGCTTATGAGATTGTTTGAATAGTTATGAGGGATAAATTTGCCTTTCAGTGGACGTGAATGTGTGAATGCCCATTGACCATAAGGAAAATATGCCTCTAAATATACGGATAAGAATGAAACAGTATCAGGTTGTCATAATTAATTGATGTGAGAATGCCCCAATTGGGAAATGCCGCGTGAGAATGCCCAGAAAAAATTCAGTAATATATATTCCATTCTTCAAGAATAGGTCCTGAAAAATAGAAGAATATAAAAAGGGTGAAACGAGTAGTAATCTGTAAATGTGTGAATGCCCATTGTACAAAAAAAATATGCCTCTGATTATAAAAATGCCCACATCATGAAGCAATTATATCTCATAGTATCAACAGAGAAATTCATGTGAGAATGCCCTAACTGGAAAATGCCGCTCGAGAATGCCTCTGAAATTCAGGAATATACATTCTATTTCTAACAAGTAGGGCCTTAAATATAGAAGAATATGCCCATGGGTCATAAGGAAAATATGCCTCTGAGTCATAGCTATCAATGTAATTGATGTGAGAATGCCCTAATTGGAAAATGCCGCATGAGAATGGCCAGAAAAATATTATATTCTTCAAGAAAAGAGCCTGAACAATGGAAGAGTATGAGGAGGGTGAAACGGGGAGTAATCAACACTAAATGAGTGAATGCCCATTGGACGTGAAAATAATTATGCCTCTGAGTATAAAAATGCCCTCATCATGAAGAACTTATGGTATCTTATAGTATTAACAGTGTAATTGATTTGAGGATGCCTTTACTGGAAAATGCCGCATGAGAATGCCTCTAAAATCTAGGAATATGTAATCAAATTTCTCACACAATAGGGTCACAAATATAGAAGAAAATAAGAAGGGTAAATCTATTCTATGTGTGAATGCCCTGTGGTCATAAGAAAAATATGCCTTCGAATCTGCGTATGAGAATGCCTTTAAGGATTCTCATAGTATCAACTGCCCTAATTGCAAAATACGTGAGAATGCCTCTAACCATTCAGGGCATTTTCAAATTTTCATTAATAGGGCCCAAAAAAAAAATTGCTCATGAGGAAGGTATGCCTTTGAATATGCTGATAAAAATTCCCTCATCTTGAAGCACTGATGACATAGTATTTTTTGTATAATTAATGTGAGAATGCCTTGAAGAATTCAATGATATATTTTTTCATTTTTCACCAAGAGGGCCTAAAAATAGAAGAGTATAACGATGATGAATCAGGAGAAATCAATAGATGTGTGAATGCCCATTGGATATAAGTATAAATATGCCTCTGAATGGTCTCTATAAGTGCCTGTATCGTTAAATATAAAGAGTTCTCCTAGCATGCGTTGTTATTTATAATAATGGAGGTGGATGAGAGGATGCCTCAATCAGAGAATGCCTCACGAAAGGGCATTCCTCAACAAACTATATGTGACACATGAGGTGAAGAATTAAATGGTCATAAAATGGAGGAAGCTGTAAATTGATCGACAGTAGAATGTAATGAACTTGTATGAATGCCCATAAGCGATAAATATTCCTTCGAATAGTTGCACAAGTATGCCTGTTTCATTGAATATAATGGGTTTCCATGAATGGAAGGATGTTGTGTGGATGCCTGGGTTTGCTATCTCGATAGAAGATTGATGGATGCTAAGCTGCCAAAGCCGATGAGAGGGTGTATACATCTTGATCGAAGTTTTCCACCTTTACTACCTTCTGTTAGGCTTGACGTTGTTGTCCCTCCTCCTGGTCCTGAGCATGTTCACCGACGACCTCGAAGACATCTTGTCACTTCCGTCGGTAGCGGCAACATCTGTCCGTGTCCCCGCTGCTTCTCGCGTGCCCGCACCTCACGCCATCTCCGCGTAGGGTCGCGCACAACAAACACCCGGGCGTTAAGGGTCACCACCACCACCGGGTCATGATCGCGTATCTGGAAGGGACGTTCTCTCTTATCGGACGCGATCGTTCGATTGTTCTGGTCGCGGCGGGCGTGTTCTAACTGCTGCGACCGACGAAATGTTTATTAATCTTTGGGATCTATTAATAACGGGCCTATTTTCAGATTACGTTTTTGACGGAAAGACCCGCGTTGAGGATCGGATTCGCGGACGTCTTAATTGGGTGGTTGGACTTACGTGGGACGTTCGAAAAATTCGATTTCTACGTATTCTACGACAATGCGATGGGATCCTGGAATCTCCGTTCGTTGGGACGCCCGTATCACTAGAACAAACGATCAATCGCATCAATAAAACGAACACTTGAGCTGAACAATGTACTTTTACAAATTGAACGTTATAGCGCATCCACCAACAAACAACTTTTGTTGTTGATTTGGTGGATGCGCTAAATAAGTAAAAGTACAAGAAGTGTTCTTTTCAACTGCAAAACCTCCACCAGTATCGGTGATATCCACATTTTATTTTATTTCAGTGTCGAATCTACCAGCCACCGTCGAAGACGACTATGAGGAAGAACTGGAAGAATGCGATAACAGCGCTTTGACCAACGGTAAGTCTTATTCGATGATTGTTTTCTTCATCAAATCGATTCTCGTTCGTCAGGGACCCTGAGGTTCACCGCGGAACGTCCGAAAAACGTGACCAGGGACCCGGGGAAGATGGTGAAGTTCGTGTGCCAGGTGGAGAATTTGGACAATACTACAGAGGTGGACGTGGACTGGCACAAGGACACGGTGCCCATCGAGGAGAAGGGCTCCAAGATCCAGATTAAAATCACGAGGGTAAGAATTTTTGTGAGATTTCTTCGATTTACTAGACATAATGTTTGAAATTGGTTTTATTTAAGGAGAAGAATCTCGTCAAGTCCGTCTTGAAGATAGCCAAACTGGACACTTTCGATAAAGGCTTCTACGGATGCACCGCTTCGAATGGTATAGACAGGATATGTATCCAGGCTGTGCTTCAGGTCAATTCCATGGTTCCTTTTAGAGGTTCGTGAATATTTTCTTGTCTATGTCGATGTGTCTCATCGATTGTTAATTTAGGTTTTTTTTATTCGAGGAAATGTGTTCGAGATGTAACGAAATAGTATTTATCATCTGGTGACCAGGATATTTCTTCCGCATTGCTCAAAAATTGAATTGTTGTTCGTTAGAGATCAAACGGAATATTATCGACTGGGCGTAGGCAACACAACATACACCGCATACAAATTCTAGTACTACGGATGGGCTATATTGATATATGAGGATGTTTTGAAAAATTCTTAGCCCACTATAGAACCAAGCAAAATTTCCATGTCAAAATATTTTATTACTCAACTTATTCTCCTCTTAATTGGATACATTTGTTACAGCCAACCTGCAACGTCTCTAGACCTTTAAAAAAAAAATTTCTTCTTGCTCTGCAAACCAGACCTCCACAGCTTTTATAACCTCCTCGTTGGAAGAAAGTTTAAGATCTTTTAAACTTTTTTTCAGTTGAGGAAAGAGATGATAGTCGGATGGAGCCTAATCCGGTGAATAAGGGTGGTGTTTTAGTTATTCAAACCCTAAATCACGAATTTTTTGCATGGCAACATGAGATTTGTGTGCGGGGACTTTGTCCTGCAAAAACCAAACACCTTTGGGTAACTTTCCAGGTTTTTCTTCTTCAATTTTTTCCCGTAGAGTGGTCGGTAATGTTGATTAGTAATCTCCGGTTATCGTTCTACCCTTATCCAAAAAATCAATCATGATTACTCCATGGCAGTCCCAAAAAACTGAAGCAAGAACTCTTTCAGCTGGTTTTCGGACACAAAACTTCTTAGGTCTTGGAGAACCATCAGAGTGTCGTCATTCCATCGATTGTTGCTTTGTTTCTGGATCGCAGAAATGTACCCAATAAAGGTCCTTTCGTTTGCATAAAAAGTGTAACACTTTTCTACACTCGATTTTAGTGTTCGTTTGCTGATTGAATTTACACCAGTGTAGAGGAGTTGTAGTTTGTCTACATCTCTTTTTGTGTAGATAAACTACACTTCCTCTACACTGGTGTAAATCAAATCGAGTGTAGAAAAGGGCTACACTTTTTATGCAAACGAAAGGACCATAAGTCTCTTATTATAATCTTCGTAAATCTGATCACCTGTTAACCCTTTTAAATGCATGTACTTGATGATGGCTTGACACTCCAATTTTTCGGTCATCACAATTTCGGTGGACATCTTCGTTCTTTCAATTTATTTCATAATTCTGATTTATTTTTTCGACCTCAAACTTCACACTGACACTTTTAATGAGTTATTGTTCATTGCTATGGGAAAACAAAATTTTTTTATGCATGGAACTGGTCTAGGCTAACCAGATATCAATACATCCTTATATAGGATGGTTTTCCATATAGTACCTTGTGTTGAAAAGTGAATCACGCACAAAATATGGTCCTCGTGACACTTGCTGGCTTAGATTAAAAAAAAAAAAACTAGAAGAAACTATTTTCTTTCTTCTATTTTTGCAGTTACTGCATCTGGACAGTTGAACAGATTTTTTCATTAATCATTTCCTCGAATTCTGTTCGGTCAAGAGGTTATTTACTTTATATATCTCCGAAACTGTCAATTATCCTGTCAACCTTTGAAATTCCTCAGGGAATCTCGGTAAATAACCTTTCTGTCTTCTTGTAGATACCAGCATAACCGGTGGGGCTGTTATGAACGCCAACAGGGACCCAACCCTTGGGTAACGTATAAATATATTAAATTTTTCACATCTGTCCCAACATTTGCACCCCTTACATCATCCAATCGAGGAACGAGAAGGTTACAACGGTTTTCCTGTGTTTTTCCAGCGGTAGCTTCTTCGGCGAGCTGACCACGGTGCCCAACGTCCGTAACTCCGCATCGGCGGACGCCACCTTCCTCTCCACCGAGTTCAACCCCCTTTCCGGCAACGCCAAACACTCCAACGGTCTGGAATTCGACCTATCTCCGACCGGCAAACAACTACCGCCCTCT
This sequence comes from Coccinella septempunctata, assembly GCF_907165205.1. NCBI lineage: Eukaryota > Metazoa > Arthropoda > Insecta > Coleoptera > Coccinellidae > Coccinella > Coccinella septempunctata. Next base: position 20,058,197 of record NC_058197.1, read on the forward strand.
GCTTCGTCCCCCGTCAATCTTACCGAACCCTTCTGTCAGATCTACCAAGGCGAGAGGTGCAAGGATCTGCTCCGGGGGAGATACGTCTTCGTGCAACCGCCCTACACGCAGAGGGCCATCGAGGACATGCTGAACAACGCGTTCCTCGTCATCTCCCAGTCGAAGTAAGTCGGGCGACCTCTAAACCTCTCTCTTTTCGTTATACAATTTTTTTTTAGCGACATCTCAGCTAGCTGCGAGAAATTCGTCCATCCCAGCATGTGCTACTCGGCCTTCCCGACCTGCGTGGCCCCCAAACAGGTCAACAAGTTCCAGAAGGAGCTGACGAGCAAGGGGGAGGAGTACCTGACCGAGGAGCGGTTCAAGAAGATGCGCAACACGCTGACCAAGTACCTGAGGCGCGTGTGCAAGGACGACTGTCTGCTCCTGGAGACGGAGCTCTGCATGAAGGAGTACGCCATCGCCAGGAGACACCCCATAATAGGTCTCATCCCCAAGCTGGAGGAGTGCGAGCTGCTGCCCGACGAGATAGACGGCAGCGTCAGGAACTGCCTGGCGCTGGGCGTCGAACTAAGGAACGTCGACAAGGACGACACCTGCTTCTGGGACCAGGGGCACATGTACAGGGGCGCCCAGGACGTCTCCGCGTCCGGCAAGAAGTGCCTGCGTTGGGCACATCAGCTCCACATCAGTCTCTCGGACAATCCCGAACTCACCGGACACAACTACTGCAGGTACTCGCTTGTTAGTCTAACTAAACACTCAGTATTAACCTATATCTCTTTAAGAAACCCCGGGAACGTCGAAAGTCAGCCGTTTTGTTTCGTCAGTCACAACGAGAAGGAACTGTGCGACATTTCCAAGTGCGGTAAGTGTTGCTATGGTAATTGTGGCAGTTTCCATAGAAATTGACACTGTTGCCATGGAAATTACGTCAGTTTCCATAGAAACTGACCCGGTTGCCATGGAAATTACGTCAGTTTCCATAGAAACGACACTGTTGCTATGGAAATTACGACAGTTTCCGTGGAAACAGTCGTGATTCCCATGGAAACGGTATAACCCTCAATTTTCAGTGTATATCGTCGGTTTGTACGTCTTCATCATCTTCGCCGGGATCTCCTTGGTGGTTAGCCTCATGGTGGCCTTCTTCTGTTGCCGGGGAAAGAGGAAATTCGCCAGGAACATCCAGAAGGTAAGTCTTTCCCCGCCGTTTTGGATGCCTTATCTAGAGTGTGGATTCCAGATGAACACCCCCACGGCCGACAAGAACATCTACGGTAACCACAGTCCGACGGCGCCCTCTATGGAGATGAACAGTCTGTTGCCGCCCAACATACCGCCGCCGCGGAACCACCACCACCCGAACAAGGGCGCGATGAGCGCGGTGCCTCAGTTCACGCACAAGGAGGTCAATCTGATGGAGGAACTGGGGGAGGGAGCTTTCGGTGAGTTTAAATTCGAGTTTGGGGGTTGAATAATCGATGTTTCTTCGCAGGGAAGGTGTACAAGGGCGAGTTGAAGTTCAAGAACGGTCAGAGGTCCTTCGTGGCCGTTAAGTCGCTGAAGGAGAACGCCAGCGCGAAGACGCAGGCTGATTTTCAGAGGGAGATCGAGTTGATCAGCGAACTGAAGCATCCCAACATAATCTGCCTATTGGGGGTGGTGTTAAAGCAAGATCCCGTCTGTATGCTGTTCGAGTATATGTCTGAGGTACCTTGAACGATGATACATTTCGAATTTACCGCTATTTTAACGATGCTTGTTGCCAGGGCGACCTGCACGAGTTCCTCATAGCCAATTCGCCGAACGAGGGCAGGTGCCTGACGCAGAACCAGTTCCTGCACATCGCCATCCAGATAGCGCAGGGTATGGAGTACCTGTCGGAGAACCATTACGTGCACAGGGACCTGGCGGCGCGTAACTGCCTCGTCTCGAAGGATCTGGTGGTCAAGATCAGCGACTTCGGGCTGAGCAGGGACATGTACAGCTGCGACTACTACCGGGTGCAGTCCAAGTCGTTGCTTCCGGTCAGGTGGATGCCGCCTGAGTCGATACTGTACGGGAAATTCACGACGGAGAGCGACGTGTGGTCGTACGGGGTGGTGCTGTGGGAGATCTACAGCTACGGCTTGCAGGTAGGTCCAGAGATTCATCTTGGGTTAAAAAAAGGGTTAATGAAATGAATACCGAGACCATAAACTCTGATATTTGCTCTATGGACCCCCTATCTGTTATCGCTGGAAACGTCACTTGTCATACTGACGTTAACCCTTGTCTGTAAGAAATGTCAAACGGGATTTTATTCTGTGATTTTGAAATTTTTTACATTTGCGTTGAGTAAACGTCAAAATTCTGTTGTCTCTTGGACAGATAGACCATTTTCTGAACCTTCTGATCCGAAATTAGTATTTACCGACTAGTAGGCCAAGAGATTCAGCTTTTCGGAATGATTTGCCGTAAAAAAATCCTCAATGAAAACAATACCGAGGCCAAAAACTCTACTCTTTGTTCTATGGACCTAATCAGTTCAACCAACCTCTGACTGTTATCTCTGGCAACGTCACTTGTCATACTTACGTTAACCTTCATCTATAAGAAATGTCAGACAGGATTTTATTCTGTGTTCTTGAAATTTTTTAGATTTGTGTGTAGTAAACGTCAAAAATCTTTTATCTCTTGGATATATAGGCCATTTTCCGTACTTTCTAAACTGATATTAGTATATACCGACTATTAGGCCAAGAGATTCAGCTTTTCCTAACGATTTGCCTTAAAAAAACCTCAATGAAAAGAATACCGAGGTCAAAAACTCTACCCTTTGCTCTATAGACCGAATCAGTACTACCCAGCCCTGTCTGTTATCGCTGGAAACGTCACTTGTCATAGTGACGTTAACCCTTGTCTGTAAGAAATGTCAGACAGGATTTTATTCTGTGATCTTGAAATTTTTTACATTTGTGTGTAGTAAACGTCAAAAATCTTTTATCCCTTGGACATATAGGCCATTTTCCGTACTTTCTAAACTGATATTAGTATATACCGACTAGTAGGCCAAGAGATTCAGCTTTTCCTAACGATTTGCCTTAAAAAAAACCTCAATGATAAGAATGCCGAGGCCAAAAACTCTACCCTTTGTTCTATGGACCGAATCAGTGCAACCAACCTCTGACTGTTATCGCTGGAAACGTCACTTGTCATACTGACGTTAACCCTTGTCTGTAAGAAATGTCAGACGGGATTTTACTCTGTGATCTTGAAATTTTTAACATTTGCGTTCGGTAAACGTCAAAAATCTTTTGCCTCTTGGACAGATGGACCATTTTCTGAACCCTCTGATCGGGAATTCGTATATACCGACTAAGAAATCCACATTTTCGTGACGATTTGACTCTACTCGAATGGGCACTACCAACTTCTGTCTGTTATCGCTGTCAACGTCACCTGTCAAACTGACATTAACCTTCATCTGTAAGAAACCTCAGGCGGGAATTTTTTCTGTGATCGTAGATTTGTTTCTCGGGATTTTTTGGTTGTTAACGACCTGTTCAGTAGCTTAGTTTGCAATAAGGGGTTTTAAAGATTAAATTTTTCTCAGCCCTACTACGGTTTCAACAACCAGGAGGTGATCAACATGATCCGCTCGAGGAAGCTGCTACCCTGTCCGGAGGCGTGTCCCAGCTACTGCTATTCGCTGATGGTCGAGTGCTGGGCGGAGCTGGCCATAAGACGTCCCAACTTCTCCGAGCTCGCCCACCGTCTGAAGGTGTGGAAGCATAGCGGCGCCCTAGGCGGCCCCTACATCAAGACGCCCGAACATGCCTTACAACCCCACAAATACGGACACAGGTGAACAAAGCCCCCCCGTCCTACTTCTGCCGTTTCTTTAAACCTTTATTTTTTTTTCTCTGTCGCAGCTCCAAGTCTAGCCACAGCTCGGACAACCACACGAGCGGCTACGCGGAGACCACCTCCCCCAGCGAGCCCGCCCCCATCGACAAGAACCTGGCCCGTTGCAACAGGCTGAACGAGAGCCTGAACAGCCTGAGCAGCAGGTGTTCGAGCCTGGGCAACAGGACGCAGAGCACGAGTCTGAGCAACAGCGAGGCAGCCAAGGGGAAGCGCAAGAAGAAGCACGGCTCCCTTGAGAGGACGAACCCCAAGAACATGGTGGTCAGTTCGGTAGGTGACAATATCGAGATTAAGATCAACGAGTGATGTGTTTGTGGTGTTGGGAGATGTTGGGAAAAGTGAAGGAGTCGTTTTTTGTTGTTTGGGTCCTGTTCTCGCACAAATTTTATGGGAGACACTTGTGGATTTTGATTTGAGGCGACCTGAACGATTCAAAGTTGTCGAAAAGTTGTTTTTTGGGGTTCTGCGAGAGGCAGCTCAAAATCCCACTTGCCATTAATAGTTTTCACGCAATAGGGGAAAAACGGTGACAGATATTCTGTTCTCGATGAAAGAAATCACTTTTTTCCCTATTAATTTGTAGGTTTACTTTAATATCGAGGTACCTTTTAAACGGTACCAATCGAAAGGTTTTATCACTCTTTTTTCCTCCTTGTTTTACTCGCAATTCTTTTAATCGATTTTTTGTCGATTGTTGAGAAGTTGGTAACAATTTTAACCTTTTCGCATCACTTTTTTTACCGTAACTGCCACTCACCATCATATACGTAAACTATTCAACATTAATCGAATTTTATATGGATTTAAAATTATAAACAGCACGAATTGAAACAACGAAAGGATCTCCCTCCTATATTTTTTTAAAAACTCGAGCCAGATCTGCCTGAACGAATGTTTCATCGAACTTTTCGTTGCTTCGATCTCCCGTTGTTGTAAATAACATGGATGCGTGATGTATGTGAACGTTTTCGTTTTTAATCCATCGGTCGGAGGTTTTATGTTGGTAAAATCGGTTCGAGATTGTTATACGTAACGAATTAAAGGTATTTGTTGATGGAATTTGGTGGACGTACCAAAGAGATTGAGACTTGTTTAAATGTCAACATATCCAAAGGCAGCTTCGATTCTTCCCCCTTCGTTTTAAATCACTTTTTTTTTTCAATGTAAAATTGAGTCAAGAATGCCAAATCGATATTTACTGATTTTCTTTAGGTTAAGATCAAAATATAGAAATATACTAACATCGAAGTTAGTGACGAGATATATCTTATTGAATGTTTTACATTATGAAACTCTCGATAGTACAAGGACTATTCGAAGTGGGTCTCGGTGTCCTTTCGAAGTTGTTAAAAGTCAATTACGAGACGTCTCCTGTATCATCACAGTCCTTTATTTCAACGAGCCAGCTTCGAAGGGACTCCGAGATCTCTGGTTGGGCAGTTTTTGTATTTTTATGTATTTATATGGAAGTTTTTGTAAGGAAGTGTGAGTTCTCAAAGTATATATACTATATAAAATGTTTTTTTAAAGATTGGAATTTTCAGTTTTGCCCGAATCGTTACCCAACCTGATCCTTACCTAATCCTGCGATTCGGTGGATAGAAATTGGTTTAAGAAGAGTTTGGTATAAGTTATTCGATAGAATTCAAGATACCAGCAAGAAGAAAGGAGCAAGAAGCTAAAGGTATTGTTCATTTGAAATTTTCATTCAAGTTAGTTAACCGGTATATCGATAGACAGATTTTTTTCATTGGTAGATACACTTTTTTCGTCAAATGCAACTCGTCAAGTTGAAAAATCATATAAATTTCGTATAGCTGACCAAAAAAAAAATACGAAAATCCATCGAAAAATCCCTTTTAAACTGTACCAGAACCAATATGCCATCTTTATGTTTCGTACCCTCCAGAAAAGATGACATAAAATCCGTTAGAATCCGAAAAAACCCCCGAAAGACGCGAAAACGACAAGTCGATCATTTTCAGTCGTGAATGCCCAGTTTAATGTTACGCCCATGTCCCGTAAAGGAGCTAACTTCGCGCCCTTCGGTTGTCATTACGATAACGTGAAGTTAGCCTTATCCCGTTAATTCTATGCATAGACAACTTGTCTGTGATACTATGGTCATAAAGTAAGTCTGTTCTGTGACTATGGTTTCTTCTGGTGACATTTGAAATTTCGAACATTGCTCATTTTCGTCAATCTTTTTTATATAATCATGTTTATTGTTAGTCAAAAAAGAAAATTTCAAGTTTCAAGACGTTCGTCGACCTGCGAATTATGGTGAATGGAAAATTCTTCGGCGGAAACTCCGTACAACAAACATAAAGCAGGTACTTTTCCATATTTTGCCCTATTTCTCGTATTCCTTGCAGATCGAGAATTGATGCTAGAAATATCGTTCTGCTACCGATTGAAAGCTCAGTTCCTGAACTTTCTAACTACATCAAAGATTTTCCACGTCAACTATTTTTCAGGACGGGAATCTCAGAATTTCCAACATATCTTTCCAACATATTTTGAAGGGAAATGCCACAGAGCTTCGAACCAAAGAGTAACTGGAGTAACCAAAGAGTTCGTTGAAGTTCCCATAGAGTTCAACGCCACAGAGTATTCATCATGTTTGACAACTGAAGGGAGGAGAGTGAAGTTAGGCATGGACATGGGCGTAACGTTCGACGGGGCATTCACGATTGAAAATGAGCAAGTAGGTTTTTTTTTCGATTTCAACTGATTCTATCGGGTTTTTCACGAAGAAAGGAAACGAAAAGATGGGTCGGAGTCCGTTTTTCATCAACGGGACTTGTTTTAGCGTACTAATTACTTTTTATTTTCAAATCTCATACTTTTTCGTTTCTATTCAAGTCTTATGCTGTTCTGGTGCTGCAGAACGAAATTGTATAATTGAGAAGACAACAAAGGGAGTGGAAAGAATAACAGAAATAACATGGATTGGAAAAGAAGAAAAAGGTAAAGTTTATTAAAAATTTTCTCTTAAAAATAGGATACAAAGTTTAGTCTTGTACGGAATCAACAAAATTAGAGATCTTCGATAAAATTCACATTAAAAAAAAAAACAAACAACAACCGAAAACGAGTTAAAAAAAAATTAGTTTAGAACGTTAAACGATCGGCTTGCCTTCGGAACGTTGCTGCTCACGCGTTCTTCTTCCCCTTGTCGACCTTCCTCTTCTTCTTCTCGGCCGCCATCTCCCTCTTCCTGTCCTCCATCGCGGCCGCGTAATACTCCTTGTCCACGTCCAGGAACCTCGCCAATCTCTTCCCCTCGAAGGGCCTGTCCGAGCCTGGCGGCGCCGTTCTCATCTGAAGTTTGAGCGGACTTGAAATTTCGCGCAGCGGGTCGCGGCGGTGCGGGGTTTTTACAGTGCGAGATAGGAACTTTACAGAAACAGGGGTACGAATGAGTTTTTTGTCTTCGAGTAGGTCATTCGTCTTCCACGTCAGTTTAATAGTGTTAATAAGAGGTTGGATGTCCAAAATTACGAATGAACCTTCTGGTACGATGAAAATTCATTTGTACTCCTGATAACTTGAAGTAAACAAGAATGGAATTAAAATAATACGACAGTTTCGTGTTTAAATATACAGAAAAGTGGATTTTTTTAATCGTATCTAATGGAATTTTGACTGGAAAATATTCAGGTACCTTACCTACAAAATCGTCGGGTTTTCCTCATCTGTTTTTCGGTCATTGTCGATTCAGAAAAAGAAATAGAGAGTAGAAAGAGGAGGAAAGATTTTACAAAATTTACACTACATCTAGAGATACTTCGAGTAGATATAACTTAATAATTGATCGAGAAACTGTTGGAATTCTAGTAAATTTTACAATTTTTACTTATGTACAATCGAAGACGTTAACATCGTTTTTTAATTAAAAATTGTCACCACACCCTTGACGATTGATGACATCTAAAGAAGTGTTAAGAGTTTTTTGAGGTATCATCAGTCGTTAACCCAAGTTATTGGTCAGGTTTCAGTCCATTTAATCTGTTTTTTTTTATTTTGTCATACTTTGACCCAAATTAAAATTATATAACGACAGCGTATCCGCCAAATTAAGTGGACTTTACCGAAACCGACCACCAAGACAAAATTACAAGATGAATATTAGGATATCTACAACTAGTTTTTAACAGATTAGATAGTGTTGAGCTGAAGTTACAGGGGAAGTTTTTTTAGAGGTGTTAGTTGGCAGTGGGAAACGGTTAGTTTGGCGATAAAGAGAATGGGAGAATTATTTTCTGAGCTCTTCCTCCAGCAAAGCTTTATGTATACGTTTCTGAAAAATTAGACGGTTTTTTAGTCTTCAGTTAGGACGATCGCTTTCGGTTCATTATTTCCCATGTTGAATCTTTGGAATTGTAAGGAATAAATGAACTTTGAACGTTTTCGTTTATAAGATTCCAGAAATAATGAACCTCTGTGTAAAATTTGCAGCGTTTCTTTGGCATTATGTGCATTGAACATCCTGCAACAATAATCGAAAATATCTTCCTTCAAAACATGGACTTTAACAATTTTTTTTTGAATTCTATGTACAGAATGTCCAATTTTGTCAGTAACTAACGGATTCGTTCATTTCTCACCATTATCCTGTATTTTTCCTTGCAAGCGTAATTCGACTCGTCGACGTCCTGGTAGCAGTCGCTCTTGTAATCTTCCGGTAAGGGCTGCCCCTCGTATTCGCACAGTTTCTTCAAGGGTCTCGCCCTGTGGAAAAACGCGTTTTTTAATCCCGTAAAACGTTTCTGATAGTTAAATGTCACTCGATCTCAGCTACTCACTTAACGATGAGTTTGTCCATGCCGCTGGGCTTCTGTATGGGGCAGTAGAAGACGTCGGGGGTGTTCTTGTCGTAAACGATGGATTTTCGCATCATATCCTTTATCGCCAGGGCGCCAGAAACGAGAAACACCATGGAGATGAGCAGGAAAACAGTTTGTCCCATTTTGATCGCTGAAAATTTGTTAAAACACCTCGTTATCGTTTCGTAATAGCTACTTGTACAGGGTATTTTCGTCCTTAGAGAGTTTAAGATCTTCTCGAAACTCGAACGCTCTGTATTTGTCTTGTAACCCTCGTACATGTAAAAGTTTCAGATCGACTTTCGTATTCTAAACGTTTAAAGTGAGCGTACAGTCATCCTTATAAGGTCAAAGATGATCGAATACAATCACTTCAGACGAGCGTGAAGAAAATTAGGTAATTTGCTTATTTCCGAACGTTAGCATGATGCAACCACCTGCATTAACAGCTAAAGGTCGCGCGTAATCCCACACACACAAAAAAAAAAATCGACATTTTCATCTTCGAAAAAAACGACCTTATCAAACCTTCAAACAAACACTTCTTTGCGTCCTCACCTTTAACTACGGCCAAATATGGACACGGTGAAAATGTGGCGCTTATAACTGGGAATGTACCGTACGATCAAATTACGCCGTTGATTACCTTCGCTTACCGTTGTTCTTGTGGTACTGCCTGGTGGTTCGTCAGGTCTTGGTAGACTTGGCCCCAGGTACCTCGACGCAAGTGAGAATGCGTTGGTAGAATCCGCAAACGAGACCTTCGCATCCTGGTGGTACGGGGCGTTTTCGAAAAAAAACGGATTCAGTGGGAAAAATAACGCTGGACATCTATCGCGTAATCCTCGAACTTACGTCTACCCTTTACAGTTTCCTGTGACCTGGTTCAACGACGTTCTAAAACCTCACGATAGATGGCGGGACGATAGGAATCAAAACGTGTACAGTTTTCCACACCCTATTCGTTTAGTTCGGTAACGATGGGATAGATGTCGGTAAAGGAAAATTCGTACCAGTTGTATCATAAGTTGCCTATCTTTCAGTCCGAAGGAATTTATGATGATTGGGGATTTTCGAAGTAGAAATTTTCGGAATAATAAAACTAACTGATATAAATAAATAATTTAATCCAATCTCCACTATCACAATACGATTTATACACTGGGATTTACACTGAGCAAATTACATATCACCACAAATTAAGGTTTTTAGTACTGGAAGTTCATTTGACGTCATTCTCCGAATCATTCGTCGATTTCTCGTCGTTTTCGGGATTTTTGAGGCTCCTGGAACCGTCATCTCTGTCGTCGTCCGGAGGAATGACGGATTTCGCGTCTATCTCGCCTATCGCCAGGCCCGGCCTAGCCCCCTCGTTCAATTGGTCCTTAGTCGCGGAACTCCAGTTTTGAAGCCACGAACTTTCGTCGCCGCCTTTACTCCCCTGGAAAAGAACCTTTGTTCGATCTTCAACCCAAAATTTTCGTGTTAAAATTACCTGAGTTTCCTTCTGTTGCTGTTTCCTCTTGTCCTCCTGCCTCTGGGCCCAGAGCTGGGAGGCCAGGTCGTTGAGGGTGTTCCTCTTGTTGCTCACCGTCTTGTCCGGCTCGTTGGCCAGGGCCTGGGTGTATTTCTGAGGTCCCAGTTCGACCAGGAATTGGAAATCGGCCCTGTCTCCTAGCCTGAATCCCCAGCCCACTCTCGAGTCCGTCCCTGTGCGAAAAGCGTCGATTTAAGCAATGAAAAATGATCTTGGAAAAGTAAAATCTTCGAAAGTTACAAATTTTCGACTCATAACTTCGTCTTCAACATACAGGGTGGAGGAATAATGATTGGAATTTTTTTAAATTTGTTGGTGGTTCGAATTTTTATCGTTGAGCAATCTCCGGAGTCGAATTAACCCATCTAGATTGATGCAATTGACCTACCTTTCTTGATGATCGGTATGTTAGAGTAGATCACCGAAAGTAAAGACGGTATTTCGTCAGGTATAATGAAACATCGTACTCCTGAAAAAAAAGTCAAGGTTTCATTAGTTTGCAATTGGGAAATTGTGTATAATCATCTATTACGTATTCACGTTTGAAAATCGCATCAAAAAAAATTCTACCATAGCCTTTTTTTTTGGTTTTTCTATACAGGGTGTCCTGGGTAGTGAGGCCTGGATCTTTTCAAGAACCAATCTTTTAAATTTGAAATTTTTCTGAACCTGAATTTTTTTTTTAAGAAACAGATTTCCTGTTCATATCAAGTGATACACCTCGTGCGATAATTCACTCTTAAAAATATTCTAAAATTCGGTAAACTCACCTTCTATCAGAAACAAGATACCCACAGCGAGAACGATAGTCTTCATCTTTACAATAATTTACTATTATCCGCGCACAAACATAAACAGTGTAATAAGAAGGGACAAGAACTAAATTCACTTTCGTTGGCCGCTAATTTGACATCGAGACTTCTCCGTCTAACAATTACGATATCGGTTTTACTACTAGCCAACGACAAGCCGTCCATTTGGGTCAAGAAATATCAACTTTCCCTCAACCTCTTCTGGATTAAGTCCGACCGGACTAGAGGTTTTCTATCGACAAGTTACTCCTTGATCAAGCTTATTATTGGTGCACGCTTTGGACACGACGAAACTGTACGAAGTTTAATTAAAAAAAAAGATAATAAAAGTGTTGCAAAAGATGAAAGTTCGTGTACTATTTGATACATATTTTCCATAGATTTATCTGGTCGGGCAAATCTCGGGTTGGATGCCCCCCTTTATTTTACTCTAGGATGATAATGATTACCGATACGTGTTGATTATGGCATAATTATTTTTTCGCATTAGTCTTACGAATGTTTTTTTTTATTCTTTGCAGATTTGAATTATTCCATTATTCCTAGCGGTAGAACGACAGGGAAAGTGAACTGCGTTTTTTGCATCAAGGCCAACCGCGAAGAATAGGTGAGCCCGATGAATCGGCGAAAAATTTACGGTCTTTCTAAGAATACGCGTTACGGTATGGTTTTTTTTTTTTTTTTTGGAAAATTTGAACGTTTTTCTACGGAACAATCGATTCGAGTTGTATCTGAATCGTTCTTCGCGACGAATGACGAATTTTTTTCACGTTGCTTTCTGCTACAGAACTGTGACAAATTCTTAGGAATATTTTTAATACCAAAATATATTCTTAATGTCGGGAACTTTGGTAGGCCACAGCAAATGGAATAATTTTTTTTCGTCAAAACTGAGTTCAGATTTGGAATCAGGGACCTCGAATTATCCTGAAAACATGTACGACACTTCAATATCTAAAAGTTGGATTTTTGATTCCGATCGAAAAAAACGCAAGACTATAACATCATGAAAAATTTTGGCCCAAAATGCTTTTTTTTTCGTATCGTCTTGAAATTGAAATTATAGTTTGATTAGGCTATTATCTATCAGAAACTGCCTTCGGTTCTTCTTCAAGTGAATTATTTTTCGTTTTACGCCCCTTTGAAGGGCTGCAACTTTGGTAGGCCCTAGCAGCCGAAATACATTTTTTTGGTCAAAACTGAGCTCAGATTTGGAATTAGGGACCTCTAATCATCCAGAAAATATGTACGGCTTTTCGAAATAAAGATAGGTTTTTTGATTTTGAATGAAAATATAAAAGTAGTTGGAGAGCGCCACGAAAACAACAACGTAGGCAACACATCATATCTGCCTGTCTAACTAACCTTGTATGTGCAGTTGCAGGTACTGGTTTTCAGGAGCAGAAAAGTTATTGAGCGAAAACAGCCAAAATAATTTTTTTCTGTTGGAACTGAGCTCAGATTTAGAATCAGAGACCTCGAATTATTTAATTCCTTCGGAACAAAATCAACTACAGCAACTTCTGATGGAAAACAACAAATTCCAGGTTATCGGCAAAGCAAGACTTTCCATCGAAAATTATTTCAGGCAGGTGATCTGTGAATAGAATTCAATCTTATCGAAATCGACAAAAAAATGCCTCTTCCCTCAAAACGAAAATGAGCAGATTTTCAATCATATATTGTTTTTCATTTGCAGGATGGCTTGCAAGGAAACCAGGGATAAGGATTTTTAAAACTCATTGAACTGTTTTTTTTTTTGCAGAGGACTCGGAAGAAAGAAAATCAAGATGATGACGATCAGAAAGGTAGGGAATACTCAATCAATGGACAATTCAGCCACATGATAGCGGTGAGTTGAAAATTGCATGGTCACTTTGAATTTTTACGAAATGAAAATTTCGAATAAATACCGATTCATGTTATTTTCAGTAGATTTATCAGTAATATTAATTCTAATACTCATACAATGTTAAATGATTGATGAAAAAAAAAAAGCATGAATATTGGCGAATATTTGAAATTATTTCTCTATCTTTTTTCAGCATTAGTATTCACTCTCTGGTTATATCATATAATATAATACTCTTTGGTCATTTTATCTCTTCTGTGCAGAGACGGTCGTCTCTGCTTCTGTGGTTATACATAATGTTGATCTTAGTTACCTTTCTCGAAGAACGCTAAGGCGCTTGCGCGCCGGCCGTGTTTCGATACGAGATTCAAAAACAGTTGCCATAAAATAGTTAGCTTTGGTCGGACATTTGCAATTTCTAGAATTTTCCGATGCTTTCCTGTGATTTTCGACGATTTCGAATGAATTTCCAACATAATGTGAGTTCAAATCAATATATTTTTATTTTAACTGCATTATTTCAACAAAAATTACATATTGGAAGTTTCAAAGTTGATTATTGCTAAATATCCTAAGGACAATTCTCCTAGTTCTGATTTCGATTTCTTTTTATTAATTGCATGTTTCTTTCAGAGAGAAAATAAGTAATTCCTTTGGAACAAAATCAACTACAGCAACTTCTGATGGAAAACAACAAATTCCAGGTTATCGGCAAAGCAAGACTTTCCATCAAAAATTATTTCAGGTAGGTGATCTATGAATAGAATTCAGTCTTATTGGAACCTAGAAAAAAGTGCCTCTTTCCCCAAAACGAAAATGAGGAAGGTTTTCAATCATATATTGTTTTTCATTTCCAGGGTGGCTTGCAAGGAAACCAGGGATAAGGATTTTTAAAACTCATTGAACTGTTTTTTTTTGCAGAGGACTCGGAGGAAAGAAAATCAAGATGAAGAAGATCAGAAGGGTAGGAAATACTCGAGCAATGGACAATTCAGCCACATGATAGCGGTGAGTTGAAAATTGCATGGTCACTTTGAATTTTTATGCAATGAATATTTCGAATAAATGCTGATTCATGTTATTTTCAGATGATTTATCAGTAATATTTATTTAAATACTCATACGATGGTAGATGATTGATGAAAGAAAAAGCATGAATATTGGCGAATATTTGAAATTTTCAAATTTCTCTATCTTTTTTCAGCATTAGTATTCACTCTCTGGTTATATCATATAATATAATACTCTTTGGTCATTTTATCTCTTCTGTGCAGAGATGGGTTGTCTCTACTTCTGTGGTTATACATAATGTTGATCTTAGTTACCTTTCTCGAAGAACGCTAACGCGCTTGCGCGCCGGCCGTATTTCGATACGATATTCAAAAACAGTTGCCATAAAATAGTTAGCTTTGGTCGGACATTTGCAATTTCTAGAATTTACCGATGCTTTCCTATGATTTTCGACGATTTCGAACGAATTTCCAACATAATGTGAGTTCAAATCAATATATTTTCATTTTAACATCGTTATTTCAGCAAAAATTACATCTTGGAAGTTTCACCGTTGATTATTGCTAAACATCCCAAGGACAATTTTCCTAGTTCTGATTTCGATTTCTTTTTATTAATTGGATGTTTATTTCAGAGAGAAAAGAAGAAATTCCACTTGGACAAAATCAACTACAGCAACTTAAGATGGAAAAAATTCCAGGTTATCGGCAAAGCAAGACTTTCCGCTGAAAATTTTTTCAGGTAGGTCATCTATGAATAGAATTCAATCTTATCGAAATCTACAAAAAAATGCCTCTTTTCTAAAACGAAAATAAGGAGGTTTTCAATCATATATTTTTTTGCATTTCCGGTGTGGCTTGCAACAAAAATATTGATGAGGATTTCTGAAACTCATTGAACTGTTTTAATTTCAGGAGACCGGAAAGAAAAAAAAATCAAGATGATGACGATCAGAAGGGAAGGAACTCAAGCAATGGACAATTCAGCTGCATGATAGCGGTGAGTTGAAAATTGCATGGTCACTTTGAATTTTTATGCAATGAATATTTCGAATAAATGCTGATTCATGTTATTTTCAGATGATTTATCAGTAATATTTATTTAAATACTCATACAATGTTAGATGTTTGATGAAAGAAAAAGCATGAATATTGGCGAATATTTGAAATGTTCGAATTTCTCTTTCATTTTTTAGCAGAAGTGTTTACTCTCTGGTTATATCATAGAGTATAATACTCTTTGATTATTTTATCTCTTCTGTGCAGAGCAGAGATATAGATATAGATATATCTCTGGTGCAGAGACAGATTTTCTCTGCCTCTGTGGTTATACATAATGTTGATCTTAGTTACCTTTCTCGAAGAACGCTAAAGCGCTTGCGCGCCGGCCGTGTTTCGATACGAGATTCAAAAACAGTTGCCATAAAATAGTTAGCTTTGGTCGGACATTTGCAATTTCTAGAATTTTCCGATGCTTTCCTATGATTTTCGACGATTTCGAACGAATTTCCAACATAATGTGAGTTCAAATCAATATATTTTCACTTTAATCTCTTTATTTCAGCAAAAATTACATCTTGGAAGTTTCACCGTTGATTATTGCTAAATATCCAAAGAACAATTCTCCTAGTTCTGATTTCGATTTCTTTTTATTAATTGCATGTTTCTTTCAGAGAGAAAAGAAGCAATTACTTTGGAACAAAATCAACTACGGCGAATTATGATGGAGAACAATGAATTCCATAGCAAGACTTTCCGCTGAAAATTATTTCAGGTAGGTCATCTGTGAATAGAATTCAATCTTATCGAAATCGACAAAAAAGTGCCTCTTTACTAAAACGAAAATGAGGAGGTTTTTATATTCAGGGAGGCTTGCTACGAAAACGGGGATGAGGATTTTTAAAACTTATTGAACTGTTTTTTTTGCAGAGGACTGAGAAGAAAGAAAATCAAGATAATGAAGATCAGAAGGGTGGAAAATAATTCATGGACAGTTCATCATGAAAGTGGAAGATGTAGAGAAAATCGATAGCGGTGAGTTGAAAATTGCACTTTGAATTTTTACGAAATGAATATTTCGAATAAATGCTGATTCATGTTTCTTTCAGTTCATTTATCAGGAATATTTTAAAAAATACTTATACAATGTTGAATGATTGATGAAAGAAAATGCATGAATATCGGCGAATATTTGAAATTTTCGAATTTCTCTTTCCTTTTTTAGCAGAAGTGTTTACTCTCTGGTTATATCATAGAGTAAAATACTCTTTGGTTATTTTATCTCTTCTGTGCAGAACATTGAACTCTATGGAAACCCATAGAGTTCAATGGTGCAGAAACGGGTTGTCTCTGGTTCTATCATTGAACTCTATGGGAACCCCATAGAGTTCAATGGGTTCTATGGTTATACTTTATGTCATTGAACTCTATGGTTCCCATAGAGTTCAATGCTTTATGTTGATCTTAGTTGCCTTCTTCGAAGAACGCTAAAGCGCCTGCGCGTCCGCCGTGATTTGATACGAGTTTCAAAAACAGTTGCCACAAAATAGTTAGCTTTGGTCGGACATTTGCAATTTCTAGAATTTTCCGATGCTTTCCTATGATTTTCGACGATTTCGAACGAATTTCCAACATAATGTGAGTTCAAATCAATATATTTTCATTTTAATCATATTATTTCAGCAAAAATTATATCTTGGAAGTTTCACAGTTGATTATTGCTAAATATCCAAGGAACAATTCTCCTAGTTCTGATTTAGATTAAATTTTGCTATTTAGTTGTTTCTTTCAGAGAGAAAAGAAGTAATTCCTTTAGAACAGAATCAACTATAGCAACTTCTGATGGAAAACAATAAATTCCAGTCAAAGCAAGACTTTCCGCTGAAAATTATTTCAGGTAGGTCATCAGTGAATAGAATTCAATTTCATTGAAATCGACAAAAAAGTGTCTCTTTTCTAAAATGAAAATAAGGAGGTTTTCAGTCATAAATTGTTTTTCATTTGCAAGATAGCTTGCATTGAAAACAGGGATGATGATTTCTGAAACTTATTGAACTGTTTTAATTTCAGGGGACTTAGGAGAAAATCAAGATGATGACGATCAGAAGGAACTACTCAATCGATGGACATCTCAGGTGAATACAATAAAAGTGGTGGTTTGTGATCATTACGAAGATGAAGCGGTGAGTTGAAAATTGCATGGTCACTTTGAATTTTTATGAAATGAATATTTGGAATAAATGCAGATTCATGTTATTTTCAGGTGATTTATCGGTTATATTTTTTTTAATACTTATACAACGTTAAATGATTGAAGAAATAAAAATCATGAATATCGGCGAATATTTGAAATTTCCAAATTTCTCTTTCCTTTTTTAGCAGGAGTATTTTACTCTCTGGTTATATCATATAATATATTGCTCTTTGGTTATTTTATCTCTTCTGTGCAGAGACAGGTTGTCTCTGGTTCTGTGGTTGATTATTCATGATGTTGATCTTAGTTACCTTTCTCGAAGAACGCTAATGCGCCTGCGCCCCCGCCGTGTTTCGATACGAGATTCAAAAACAGTTGCCATAAAATAGTTAGCTTTGGTCGGACATTTGCAATTTCTAGAATTTTCCGATGCTTTCCTACGATTTTCGACGATTTCGAATGAATTTCCAACATATTGTGAGTTCAAATCAATATATTTTCATTTTAACCTTATTATTTCAGCAAAAATTACATCTTGTAAGTTTCACAGTTGATTATTGCTAAATATCCTAAGGACAATTCTCCTAGTTCTGAATTCGATTTGGTTTTATTAATAAGTTGTTTTTTTCAGAGAGAAAAGAAGTAATTCCTTTGGAACAAAATCAACTGCGGCGAATTATGATGGAGAACAATAAATTTCAGGCAAAGCAAGACTTTCCGCTGAAAATTTTTTCAGGTAGGTCATCTGTGAATAGAATTCAAGCTTATCGAAATCGACAAAAAAGTGCCTCTTTTCTAAAACGAAAATAAGGAGGTTTTCAATCATATATTTTTTTTGCATTTCCAGTGTGGCTTGCAACAAAAATATTGATGAGGATTTCTAAAACTCATTGATCTGTTTTAATTTCAGGAGACCGGGAAGAAAAAAAAATCAAGATGATGACGATCAGAAGGGAAGGAACTCAAGCAATGGACAATTCAGCCACATGATAGCGGTGAGTTGAAAATTTCATGGTCACTTTGAATTTTTCTGAAATTAATATTTCGAATGAATGCCGATTCATGTTATTTTCAGTTGATTTATCGGTTATATTTTTTTTTAATACTTATACAATGTTAAATGATTGATTGAAGAAAAAGCATGAATATTGGCGAATATTCGAAATGTTCGAATTTCTCTTTCCTTTTTCAGCAGTAGTTTTCACTCTCTGGTTATATCATGGAGTATAATACTCTTTGGTCATTTTATCTCTTCTGTGCAGAGACAGGTTGTTTCTGGTTCTATGGTTATACTTGATGTTGATCTTAGTTACCTTTCTCGAAGAACGCTAATGCGCCTGCGCTCCCGCCGTGTTTCGATACGAGATTCAAAAA
Source organism: Coccinella septempunctata (assembly GCF_907165205.1). Classification (NCBI taxonomy): domain Eukaryota; kingdom Metazoa; phylum Arthropoda; class Insecta; order Coleoptera; family Coccinellidae; genus Coccinella; species Coccinella septempunctata. The sequence goes on from NC_058197.1 coordinate 20,076,716, forward strand.
CAGTTGCCATAAAATAGTTAGCTTTGGTCGGACATTTGCAATTTCTAGAATTTTCCGGTGCTTTCCTATGATTTTCGACGATTTCGAATGAATTTCCAACATAATGTGAGTTCAAATCAATATATTTTCATTTTAACATAATTATTTCAACAAAAATTACATATTGGAAGTTTCAAAGTTGATTATTGCTAAATATCCTAAGGACAATTCTCCTAGTTCTGATTTCGATTTCTTTTTATTAATTGCATGTTTCTTTCAGAGAGAAAAGAAGTAATTCCAGTGGAAAAAAATCAAACTACGGGGACTTATGATGGAGAAGAATAAATTCCAGGCAAAGCAAGACTTTCCGCTGAAAATTATTTCAGGTAGGTCATCTATGGATAGAATTCAATCTTATTGAAACCGACGAAAAATTGCTTCTTTCCTAAAACGAAAATGAGAAGGTTTTCAATCAAATATTGTTTTTCATTTCCAGGGTGGCTTGCAAGAAACCGAGGATTAGGATTTCTAAAACTCATTGAACTGTTTTTTTTTTGCAGAGGACTGAGAAGAAAATCAGGATGATGACGATCAGAGAGGAAAGAAATACTCAATCAATGGACATTTCAGATGAATAACATGAAAGTGGTGATTTGTGACAAATATTAAGATGAAACGGTGAGTTGAAAATTGCTTGGCCGAATTCTTATAAAATGAATTTTTCATATAATGGCCTATTCATGTTATTTTCAGTTCATTTATCAGGAATATTTTTCAAAATACTGATACAATGTTGAATGATTGATGAAATAAAAAGCATGAATATTGGCGAATATTTGAAATGTTCGAATTTCTCTTTCCTTTTTTAGCAGGAGTATTTTACTCTCTGGTTATATATCAGAGTATGATACTCTTTGATTTGGTATCTCTTCTCTCTGGTTATAATCACAGAATACCCACCTGTTATAGTCTGTGGTTATAATCGTTAAAATTTCGATCTTAGTTACCTTCCTCGAAGAACGCTAACGCGCCTGCGCCCCCGCCGTGATTCGATACGAGATTCAAAAACAGTTGCCATAAAATAGTTAGCTTTGGTCGGACATTTGCAATTTCTAGAATTTTCCGATGCTTTCCTACGATTTTCGACGATTTCGAATGAATTTCCAACAGATTGTGAGTTCAAATCAATATATTTTCATTTTAACATAATTATTTCAACAAAAATTACATCTTGCAAGTTTCAAAGTTGGTTATTAAAAAATATCCCAATCGCAATTCTTCTTATTTTGATATCAATTCGGATTTATTCATTTATTATTTCTTTCAGAGAGAAAAGGAGTAATTCCACTTGGACAAAATTATCTGGAAGAAAATTTTCAGCTCCTCCAATGGTAACGGATATCGAGACGACAAGATTTTTTTACTAGGTAAGTTCCAATACGATCAACTATATTCTATCGGTATGTTGTTATACAATTTTTTATTTCATGTTATAGACATTGTCTCATAGCTTTTATTTAAATTTGGGTTGGTACAAAGTTAACCGTCCCTCACCGATTCTGAAAATAATCTTTTTATCAACCCCAAAACGGAGCCTAAAAAAAATTATAGAATGGTATATTTACCTAATGATTAGAATACTTTCATTTAATTCTTATCCCAGTTTTACAATTTTCGATAAATTGCAGTTATTCTTTCAAATTCTTAGAAGATTTATAGCCGTTCCTATATTATCAAAGATTTATAGTAATATATCGAGTATGTAAATAGATATTTTCTCTGTATCGTGATACATGAATTTATACAACTTGGAATATTTCAAGGTTATGAACATTTTAAAGTGATTGTATTCATTGCATGATCGTATTTTACTGTATGGATGTCTTTTTTTAGGTTTTAGGTTAGAACGGGGACAAGAATGGAGCAGCCAGAGTTATCAAGTTGGAAATCTTCACATTTCAAGCAGCCAATCCTGATGTAAAGAGAAAAGGACTGGAGTTAGAGTATACATGAACCTTAGCAACGGCATTGAGAAAAATTTATTCTAAATATTGGAAACATTAATCGGTAAGGAAATTGTTTTGCAATATTGACTCGTATTAACATTTCTTCTCTTAGGGCTGATCTGTCGTTCTTGCGATGAGGAACATCCCAATGATAACTTGTAGGAAGAACCCGAAAAGAATACAAACTGTAAGGTTATATATTTCATTTTTAACAATTTGATAGATGGCTTGGTAATTTCTCAAAATTTAACTTACTTGCGGCTTTTTCACTTATTGATATACTCAAGAGTGATATCAGCCACCTGAGAGAGATACATAACAATATTCACAAGTCACTTTTAGTGTAACGACAGATATTTTAATAAAATATAATTTTTATTTTCACTATTAAATATTTAATGGCTGAGGATTGTCTATTGGTCTCAGGGGACTGATATCGCATTTTTAAGCAGTCAACATGTTGATATTTTTGGATAAAATGAAAAATTCAGTTTTAATTTATGATACTCATTAAAAAAAATTCTTTTCTTCTCAAAATTGACATTTTGACTGCATCACATAATTCGCTCATTCAACTACAAGCAACGTCATGAAATATTGTACAGGGTGTCCCAAATTCGATGTCCAGTGAGGGAATCTCGAAAACCAGAGGAATTACGAGTAGAAGAGTTGACACGTTTTCGAGCTCTCTTTCAGAGAAACAAAGAATGGTGAGAATTTCGAAAAGGTCTCGTAACATTTTTGTCGTTGAAGTTACAAATCTGAGACTTGAACCTTCTACAGGCACTATTTTACGTAGAATCCACTGACGAGATCAAAATATTCTTTTATTTCGAATCATTAGGCGAACTTTTGTTTAGTTAAATGTGAACTTTTATTGAATTTTTCATTTTTTAATTGGAAAAAAAAATTTTTCGTCAATTTATTCCACATATGGGGGGTTCATAGCTGAAGTGAAGCAAATCCATGCAGCCTAGTTTTGAGATGAATGACGTAGAAGTTGTTTATCATCAATAAATTCAAAAGTGACTTCTTTAAATTTGTGTATTGTGAATATAAGCATTTGCTTACATTCTAACCTTTTTAAATCTAAAGAAGTCATCTGAAGAATAAATTGGTGATAAACAACTTCTACGTCATTCATCTCAAAACTAGGCTGCATGGACTCTGTTCACTTCAGCTATGAACCCCCCATATAAAAGTGCCTCTAGGAGGTTCAAGTTTCAGATCTGTAACTTCAAATACAAAAAAGAAACGAAAACTTTTCGACATCGTGAAATTTTTGTTAATAGCTCACAAACGAAGAATCGTAGGAGGTAACAGTTTTCACCATTCTTTATTTCTATGAAACAGAGCTAGGAAATGTGTCCTCTGATTTCTTTTAGCTTTTATAGTTCTCGAGATCCCCTCAGTTGGAAACGAATTTTGCGAATTGAAATTAGACGAACTTTTGTTTTTTTAAATGCAAACTCTTATTGAATTTTTTATTTTTGAATTGTAAGAGGTTACAGTTTTCACAATTCTTTATTTCTATGAAAAAGAGCTGGGAAATGTGTCCTCTGATTTCTTTTAGCTTTCATAGTTCTCGAGATGCCCTCAGTAGGCAACGAATTTTGGCCATCCTATATATACTCAAAGAATTAAGTAAATGGTGTAAATCTTTTTAAATTTTATAGATTTTCATGCAAAACATTTTCGAAGAAATATCTGATTTTGATCATGGAAAACACCATGACGTTGTGGCAAATGAGCGATTTAACTTCTTGAGTATTTTACATATGTTGCTTTATACTGGGTGTCCCAGGATTAATGGACATAAATTTGGATATAGTTTCGTAACCTCAAGACAAAAGGTTACTGTGGTGGTATGTCCTGAAACGCTTTTGTTGCTTCAAAAATGAAGTCTTGATTATGGATTTATAAAAATTTTTCAAAGTAGGATTAAAGATTAAGAAATAAGATTTTACGGGGTTATTTTTCGAATAACTCATTTTCTGACCATAGCTAGAGAGGGGTGAAATCGACAACCCCTTTCTATTTTCTACCATAATTTTTCACAGACTTCGAATGATGATTTCATTAAAAATATTTATTGATAATTAAGTTTTTATCCTTGAAATGATAGTATCTACGTAAGAAAATTAAATGAGTTCTTCGCTCTATTTTTGAACAACATTTAAAAACCTTCATGATCTTCTCTTGTTGTTTAGGATCGATCTTTTCTAATTTCGAATGTTGGTTAGACCACCCAAATATTATTAACGATTTAGTCAGTTAGTTAGAAATATATCGATGTGATGTTCAAGAATAGATCAAAGGATCTATATTTATACTCAACTAAAAGACAATAAAGTTTCCAGAAAAAAATCATCATTTCAATGTGAGCCTGAGAATGAAACTTTGTGGTGGAAAATGAAAAAGGGTTGTCTGTAGCTACGGAGGATGAGTGAAAAATTGAATTCTAGTTCTAAATTCTTTTAAAGCAACGTAACGCTTTCAAGGAGCGTTTCAGGGCTACCTTCATAGGCACTTTTCGTTTTATTTTCAGGTACTGAACCTACATCCCAACTTAAACCTGTTAATCCGGAGACACTCTGTTATACCGAGTGTTTCACGAGCGGTTGGCCATAGCCAAATGGTAAATGCAGGTCATCTGGGCCTAAATACGAGTCATATATAGTGGGTGATTTGTGGATTTCGGCCTAAATTTTTGTTATCCATAGCTTGGCAATGAGTGGTGTGATTTTGATTAA